>NC_081362.1:27165265-27476931 GCF_030684315.1 Stegostoma tigrinum | reverse complement strand
GAACAATCTCATTTGGTTTTGTCAAATGTCACGGGATACTGAGCAAGCGCTTTCTGGATTCAGACAAGGTCTAATGGTTGTTTCAAAAGAAAGGGCTTATAAACCTTGTTTATTACTTTGTAATCAAATATTAAAATTGCTGCTCTACTTATAATTCAGCACCACGGTGAATGGTAGCTTATTATCCAACTACAAAAGCACAGCTGCATGACAATACTGTGTAACCATGTTCAAAGGTAAAGGATTCAACTTGGCACAAAGCATCACGGCACCTGTAAGAAATCAGAGTCATAAAGGAAATTCCATATGTCAGGCTCTATATGCTAAAAAGCATTATGTAACACTACCATCGTGCCTTGGACAACATGGCTGTGATTAATTGAAAGGTGTATTTAATTAAAGTTATTGCAAATCATGTGTTGCTGGAAGAAAAATGCAAAGTGTTGCTTTTTTTTCTGATGGCAGTCGAAATTTCTCCAAGTTGACGGTAGGTGCAGATTCCATATTTGGTGCAAGATGTAAAGAGTTTAACATTGAGAGCCACTTGGGTCCACAATCCTTGAGTTCCTGCTCGTGCCAAAGACGATTGAACAAATTAGCCACAGTTGGTCACAATTGTCACTTCATCATCGTTTAAATTCTTCTTTAAATTTAAAGGGTCAATGCCATGTAGTTTCTTTAAAATGGTAAAGAAACATTGTTTTATAAACTTTCAATATTTTAATCTGTTACAGCAGTGATACCAATACACACACACACACTACTGGTTCATGATTAAAGGCAATCAAGAATGGTGAGCAGGGAGAAGGTGAAGGGGCAGGCATTGCATCTTCTGCAGTTACATGGGATGTTGCCATGGAAAGGGGATTATTGGTGTTGGCAGTCGTGGAATGGACTAGGGTCCCCTGGAGGAAACAATCCCCATGAAATGCAGACGGGGGAGTGATAGGAAGATGTGTTTAGTGGTGGTGTTCTGCTGAAGTTGTCTGAAATAGTGGACAATGATTCTTTGAAATGTGGAGGCTGGCGGGATGAAAAATGGGGATAAGAGGGACCCAATCACACAGTTGTGAATGATGGGAAGGATCAAGGGCTGAAGAATGGGTGATACATCAGTTGCGGTTGAGGGCCCTGTAAACCACAGTGGGCGGAAGCCACGGTTATGGAAGAAGGAAACCATGTCAGCAGTGTTATTTTGGAAGGTGGCAACATCTGAACAGATGCCACATAGGTAAAGAACAGGGAGAATGGGATTAAATCCTTGCAGGACATGTGGTGGGAAGAGCTGTAGTGAAGGTAGCTATGGCTTTGTAATGGATGGCAGTGGACAGTCTATTCCCCAAAGTGGAGACAGAACAGTCAAGGAAAGGAAGGGAACTGTCAGAAATGGACAATGTGAAAGGTTTAGAGGAGCAGAAATTGGAGCCAAAATGAAGAAATTTTTCAAGGTCCTGGCAGGAGCATCAAGTGGCACTGAAGCAGTCATGATGTACTGAGAAAAGAGTTGTGGGAAGGGTCCAGTGTAAGACTGGAACAAGGATTGTTCCACATACCCCATAAAGAGACAGGCATAACAGTGATCCATGCGGGTGCCCATAGCCACTCCTTTAACTTGGCAGAAGTGAGATGGATTAGAGGAGAATTTATTCAGTGAAAGAACAAGTTCAGCCAAACAGAGGAAAATGTTGTTGGATGGAGAGTGTTCAAGCGTCTGGTTGAGGAAGAAACCAAGAGCTCGCAGGCCATTCTGGTGGGGAATGGGGGTCCAGCAGGATTGGCCATCCATGGTGAACAGGAGGCAGTTAGGGCCAGGGAACTTGAAGTTGTCAAAATGGTGGCGGGCAAACTATCCACGCTTCACTTCAGCTCTGATGAAGAGTCAGCTAGACTCAACGTTAGCTTGCTGTCTCTCCTTGGATGCTGTCTGACCTGCTGTGATCTCCAACATTTGGTGCATTTGTTTATTGCTTCTTAGTCGATCTAGAGAAGATGTACCTCAGGAAAAAAAGCACTTTCCTGGTCATTGGCTACTACGCACAGTATGTTATCAAAGCAAAAACCAAAAGAATGGCAGATGCTGCAAATCAGGAACAGAAACAAAGTTGCTGGAAAAGCTGAGCAGGTCTGGCAGCATCTGCGGAGGAGAAAGCAGAGTTAACATTTCGGGTCCGGTGAGAAGGAAGGGTCACCGGACCCGAAACGTTAACTCTGTTTTCTCCTCCACAGATGCTGCTAGACCTGCTCAGCTTTTCCAGCAACTTTGTTTTTGTATATTATCAGAACCTTCACTCAAAAACCTGCCTTAATAATAGAACTATCTTTTTTTTGAGCAGATCAGTTTGGCTATGTAAATATTATTTTTACGCACAATGACAAAATACATCAGGACTGATACTGATAATTACTGAGAACACTGATAATTAAGCAGCTTTCAATGTTTATTCATAAATATTTCCTGAACCTTTTTCTTAATCTTCATAACTGACCCACCTAAACAGACTTTCTTATTGACTGCAGGAAAATTCTTTGGATCCTTTAACAATAAGGGAAAGACAGTTTATGTTTCTGTCACGTAGGGTATATCACTGTGCAATAGATTAATCACACTCATTCTGACACCATTACCTCATTTTTCAGGTGTTTAAAAACAAAATGATTGTCTCTTTTTTCTAAGGCTGAGATGATTTATTAGCGTATGAGGTAATGCTCTGTAAATAAATAACATTGATGTCAGTTTGTTCAGGGTCCGGTTTTATGACTGTACAGCAGCTTTTTCAATATGTGGTTAACACTTTCCTCATGAAAACTTGGACGAAAAGAAAACCAGCCATTAAAACACTTTTTATGCCCCTCAGTCTCTAGAAAGGTGATAAAAGCTTCCACTCAGATTAAGAGCTGCAAGAAATTAGGCACATTGCTCGAAGTTCAGACCTTAAATGACCCCATATAAAGAAACAAAGAAACCTACAGCACAGGAACAGGCCCTTTGGCCCTCCAAGCCTGCGCCGATCAAGATCCTCTGTCTAGAGTTAATATTCCAGGATTCTTCAGAAGGGTCACCAGACCCAAAAGACTAACTCTGTTCTCTCTCACCACAGATGTTGCCAGACACATTGAGTTGATCCATCAATTTCTGTTTTTGTTTGTTCAATATTCCAGATGTCAGTTCGGCTTCTGATTTTTAAAAAAAAGGGAAGAAAGAGACAAAGAGGCTAATTCCATATCATGATGTGTGGCTAGGAGGGAATTTGGAGGTTGTGGGGTTCCCGTTTGCACTTGCCCTCCAAGCAGTGGAGGTTACAGATTTTGAAAAAAGTGTTGAAGTTTTGGTGCGTTGCTACAGTGCACTTTCTAGATGGTGCAAGCTGTTGCCACTTGTGGTAGGGAAATGAATTTTTAAACTGGTTGATGGGGTATTAAGAAAGCAGGCAGCTTTGTCCTGAATGGTAATGAGCCTATTGCATGCTATTGGAGTTGCACCTATCCAGGAAAATAGAAGTATTTGATCATTTTCCTGACTTGTTGTTATAGAAGGATTTTGAAAGGTAAGGGCAAA
Source organism: Stegostoma tigrinum (assembly GCF_030684315.1). Classification (NCBI taxonomy): domain Eukaryota; kingdom Metazoa; phylum Chordata; class Chondrichthyes; order Orectolobiformes; family Stegostomatidae; genus Stegostoma; species Stegostoma tigrinum. The sequence goes on along the minus strand of NC_081362.1, from coordinate 27,473,375 downwards.
ATGCCTTAGCCATGCCCCACTCCCACTCTCTCCATGCCAATTCTTCGGGAAATCAGGATCTGTCTCACACACATACACACATGCACACACAAACTGACTTGATAGTGGCTGATCCAACAATTGTGCACCATTTAATGTTGAGGCAAAGTGGTTTCAGATTGTCTGTTGTTTCAAGTGGTCATTGCCTAATGTGCCTGGTATATGATTGTCAATGCAGTTAGTTATGAACTGTCAGTGTAAGTCTGAACGTTGCCCAGGTCTTGCTGCAAAAGTGTTGGCTTGATGTCATAGCCTCATATTTTATCTGAATCAGCAGTACAATCATAGTGTACGGGTGCAATATGAGGCAGAGAGATTTCTGTAAATCTCTGCCCAGGCCAACACTTTATGATTGTTTCATCTTAACCAGATCCTATCATCCGAACATGGCAAATAAAACAAAATCATCACCTCCTCCCCAGTGATCTGAACACCAAGAACATCTGAGTGATCAGAAGTAAGCAGTGAGGGGTCAGGGCTCAAAAGGCCTTTGAAAGTTTAAATGTCGCTGTTTGGATTGGGCATCTATAAAGAGGGCTGACTCGTGTCAGAGCCTCCACATTTAAGGCTGTGTGCTCGTGGGCCCATCTTGTCAACCCAGTTCTGCACTTCCTACTCCATTCTCTAGCAGTTGCGCAGGGTGTGCCTATTTTGAGTTGATGTTCACAGGGAGCTTCAAATATTCTTGATGTTGTTCAAGCCATGGATATTCTGGGAGCATCAGGAGAGGAGATCAGAGATGTTTACTGCGCTGTCTGCATACTTATAAATGTTCAGGCCCGATTTACTTAAATGTTGCAATCAGATCACACTAAAATAAAAATTGGTTCTACATTGCCAAAAAAAGCCCAGCCATTTTAAACAATTTCCTGCTAATTAGACATTGCAATTAATTGAAAGCTATGGACTCCAAATTTAGCCAAGTTTAAACTGTAGTGGTGAGATTTGGAGCGTGAAACAGGTTGGCATTGGGCACAAGAACTGCTGACTGCCAAGGCATCTAATTAAGTGGATCACCTTAATCCTGTGAGACTTAGTTTGCTTATATTTAAGGTTCTTAACACCCTCACTCCCATTAAACTCTGCCAACTCCCCACGCCATCTCCATGTCTTTTGTAGCCTCCTCATTGTTCTCCTGCCCAACACAAATAGCCCTCCATATTCTCCTTGCCAGCTCATAACATTCATCCAGTAAGCCCTCTATGAACCCTATTGTAACAAGAAAATGCTGCTGTTACTACATCACCATTTTCTCAATCAACCAGAATCTAAGTATCAAATACAGAAACTATAAGAACTTGACATCCCTTTGTCTTGTGCAAATAAACTTTGAGTCATTATTAGACAAGATCACAGAAAAAAAGTGATTTTTATAGCATCCTAAAGTAAAGTTTTCACTTTCCTACACCTCTGACAATAAAAATAAATCTTTTACATGAGTCTGGCTTTTCACCAACTTGAGGATGGGTTGGGGTAAAGGTTATGAAGGGCCTTGGAAGTGCATGTGGAGCATGGGTTGACTTGAATCAGAGTGGAGCATGCATATGTGTGCATGTGTGCCTTTTGACCTTGCCTTTGAAACTACCTGAATACAAACTCTAGATAACAACTCCACTGAAGGTCCATGAACCACAAATCATACAGAAGTTGACCCAACTCCAAGAACCTTGCACAGGGGAGTCTAGGAGATTACAGCATCTATTATGGAACCAATCAGATCAGAAGTATGGATTCACTAACCACATCTACCTACCTTATAGGGAGGCACAGTGGCTCAGTGGTTAGCACTGTAGCCTCACAGCACCAGGGACCCAGGTTCAGTTCCAGCTCGGGTGACTATGTGGGGTTTGCACATTCTCCCCATCTCTGCATGGGTTTCCTCCGGGTGCTCTGGTTTCCTCCCACAATCAACAGATGGATTGGCTTTGCTAAATTGCCTGTAGTGATCAGGGGTGTGTGGGTTATCGGGGGATGAGTCTGGGTGGGAAGATGCTCGAGGCAGTGTGGACTTGTTGAGCTGAAGGGCATGTTTCCATACTGTAGGGATTCTATGATCTGCATCTATCACTACCAGGAATGAGAGCTAGAATTCCCAATGTGGGTCCCACAGGCTGTTTTTAATTTACTCCTGAATTTTTCCAACTCTGTGAAAAGCTGGCCCATTATCTAGGCCTGCAATCCAGTGCAGTGCAACATGACTGGTGCCATCTTTCAGATAACATCTTAAAGCATTATTCCATTTGCCACAACCTAGACATGAAAGCTTCCATGGTATTATTCAAGGATATGCAGGATTGTTCTCCAAGTATCTTTATTGGCATTGCTTCCTCAACAATCTTTCAAAAAAAATTGAGTCATTCATTTAATTTACTTTTGAAGGGTACTTATGCTAGTTAGCTACTCTGCCTACAAAGTGACAGTGATTACACGCCAAAGGAAATTGTTTGAAACCACTTTGTGTTTACACTTTTGCCATTATTTTAAAAGATTAAAGTCCTCAGAATTGTCTCAGTGCTTGTGACACTATTGATTCTTTCATTGCGTTTTTTTAAAATTTGCATGAAACCATCCTGATAAAAACTGTGCTTCAAATAATTAGGAAGCAAGGACTTTGATGAGATTGATAAAAGATTACACAGCAATTGCAAAGAAGATAAATGTGTGCTCAATTAGCATATCAATGTATAAAATCAAGCAATTAAATAAGTTCCATCTTTTATTTGTCAGGACTGCAAGTTTGTGGGCTTTTTAATCATGTGCAGCACAGAACAAAAAATCATACTTTTTAAAGTACTAAATAGGGTTACATACAGCTTGCCTTGATTTGACATGAGTGAAGTTAAAGACATGCAAAGTTCACACCTTTTACCCCTTCTCTCCCCTGACAAAAACACCTCCCTGTCCACTAATACAAATGTAGTCTAGCCTGGGATTTGAGCTTTGTTCCAGCTGGATTCCTCTGTTAGTTGAAGTTCCTTGCACTCAGAGCTAAAACTCCACCTCTTCACCGACCAAAGTAAAATTCTACAATGTTGCCCCATATAAGGAAGAGATGACATCATTAGTTCTTAGTCCAGGACTTCTACATACCGTAAAATTCACCTCTCATTGTCTAATGACATGGCTGGAATGTTATGGTTAATTCCCAGTGGGACAGGGACCAGTGCCTGTTTGGTCTGTGAACACAGTAGAATACAGTGAAAGCTTCTCAGGCATAGAGTTAAATGTATTCTATCTTCGAGGTAAGAAAGGAGTTCTCAAATTTTCCTCTCTCTCTTGCTTTGAGTTTAAGCTGTTATGTACAGAGTGCTTACCTTTTATTTCAGCTGAGGCTTCTAAGCAGCTAAACTCACCTGGCAACTGTTTTAAGTTTTTGGAGTTCTGAGGATATTTCAGAATCCAATGCTCGTTAAAGTGTATATTTTGTTCTGCGATAAATGTTCATTTGCTGTGCTACTTATAGAGATTAAGTAAATGTTGTCAACTGACCTGTCTGTTCAGTTTTAATGTGGGATCTCTAGATGTTCTCTTTCCTTTCACAGCTCTATACTTGCTCGAGCATGGTGACTTCATGCTGAGGATCAGAGGGGGGAGAACACTTGTTTAATCTAAACCTCCTTTGTTCCTTAATTATTTTTAGATGCACTTCCCAATATTCACAATGCTCTATTGTATTTTTGCTTTGTCTTAAAGGTTTTCTTATTTAATTTGTAATGTTGTTAGAATCCCAGTCTCTCTCTATCACACACACAAACACAACATGTAATAGATGGAAGTTTGCCTTAAAATGGGGAGAGGAATGGAGGATAAGAGAAGACCCTCAGTTTACAATTAATGCAGGAAAATGTGTCAAGGCTAAGACTACTTAATTGAAGACTTCAAGTTATTGCAATGTGTATTGATCAAGTAATTATCTTGTTAATTTGTACTCTTATTGGGTGGTAGTTTGTGATTGTTTGCATAGTGTAAGCAGTAAGTTTCCTGGAGTGTGTGTGAGGTAATTTTTAATTATTAATGGCAATGATTAATTGCAGCCTGACCCAGATGTTTTTCTGCATGGTGCCCACTGAGGCAAAATTGATATCGACCTTAATTTTTTTTTGAGTTTGCACTGGTTCAAATAAAAGCGGCTCTAATCAAATATATGTTGCAGTTACATGCCCTTCTGATTTTTAAAAATATATTAGTAGTTAGATTAGATAGCTCTTAGTATGAATACCAACTCCAACTTAAAGGAGTTTTTCATTCAAAAGGGTACTGCCAGTAACATTTCTTGAACTCTCACTGCCTAACCATAAAAGATGAGCATTTCAAATGGTCCTACCAACTGCTACTGAGTTATCATTAAATTCCCTGAGCTCAATTCTCACCCCACAACCCTCTCAAGCCACATCCCCCACCTCCCACTCCCATTTCCCCTCCCTTTCAGTTTCAAATATTGCATAGGTTTTCCCACCAACTGGCCTTTGGAGCTGTGGTATTGGTAAACTGGGTAAACAAAGTAAACTGTGAGAGATGTTGTGTGAACGCGTTAGAGCTCTATTTGAGTGTGACCTTCACTGGTACTCTCATGACTCTGAGAAAGATAATTCAGAAATCTATTCTTACACATGCAAAAACAGAGCCAGCAAAGTTGTGTGCGATTCTTGCTGATTCTCATGCTCTGATGCCATGCTTTGCAATTCAAGTTTTCTATTAGGTGTGTGTTCTGGAAAGCTTTTCTTTTATTTGCAAACAAAACATTTTGACTGTACCAAGGGTCCAAAGAATTCCAACAGCAGTGAATCATTCAGGTGGTGGTCTCAGTTTCTGACTCCAAGAGCAGCATTGTCACTCCAAACTCAGCTTTGAGCTAAAGCCAGAGTCCTATGGCAGTTTTGGAAATCAGTCACTCATCTGTGACTTCAGGTTGTTAACCAGCCAATTCATACTGAGCTATGAGGACCACTAAAGCTGCAACCAATAAGAGGCAGTTCAGTTGATAGAAACAGAAGCTGAACCCTCAGTTAAGGGACAAGCCTCGCAAAGATAAAAGTACCCTCCCTACAATTGTCATGAACTTAAGTAATGAGTTCAGTAGTCAGGCCACAACGTGTAGAGGGAACATACCTATGGGGTAATCTGCAGCTGCAAGTGAAACCAGACAGGCAGAGTGGGCCTCTGATCCTTAGACCACTCAATGGGCAGCCAGTACGATGTTGGTACATTTTTGTCTATGTGCTTCTCAGGACTTAGATGCTGAAACTTCCAGTTGATTCTTGACCCATAGCCTTTAAGGTGGAATGATTACCTGCAAGTTGTGGGAAAGTAGTCCCTCCAGCCCTTTCTGGGAAATTGGCCCGATATGGAATAGAGATGAGGAGCTGCTGTATACTTACTCACCTCTACATGGATCTGAGTGGGCCTTAAAACAAGCAGCCCTAAGTCTGCGTAGGTTGGAGCACTTTTATATTAGTCTTGTTAATTATATTTAAGAGGTTTTATAGAATGGATTGACTATCCCATAATTGTAACTCGACCAAACAATGACATCACATGGTTTGTATCATTTCAGAAATACACCAGACAGAACATACTTCGTGGTCCTCGCTTTGTTCTGATACAATGTGTTGAAGTTGGCCACATGCCTAAATTATTCCACAGTCATACTAAAAGTGTGATCAAACCTTTATACTGATGTTCAGTCAGAAATCATTAAAGCTTTTCTTTTATTTGCAAACAACATTTTGACTGTACCAATGGTCCAAAGAATTCCAACAGCAGTGAATCATTCAGGTGGTGGTCTCAGTTTCTGACTCCAAGAGCAGCATTGTCACTCCAAACTCAGGACTCTGGCTTTAGTGGCCCCTTGAGTCCTGCATTGACCCTCTGAGGAGCATCCCACCCAGACCAGCCCCCACCCTATCCCTATAAGCTTGCTTTTACTGTGGCTAATCCAATTAACCTGAATATCACTAGACACTATGTGGCAATTTCACATGTTCAATTCACCTAGCCTGCATATCTTTGGAAGGCTGCAACTTTAGGACCTGGATTTTCAGTCTTGTGTGGGTGCACAGAGAAGGGAAAAATAAAATCCCAGATCTATAAGCCCAACCTATATGTTGGTATGTAAGCTGTATGTTTGTCTGATAATGTGGGGTTGGGGTGGGTGGATGCTGAATTATAAATTGGACAACTCAAGATGCAGCCATATGCAGGGGCTGACTTGCAGGAATGCCTGCCTTCGGGATCTGACACAGTATCTGAAGTTTGAAGAGTAACAGATTCGGAGAGTCAGACAGCATGGAAATAGACACGTCAGTCTAATTCATCTGAGCCAACCAGACATCCCAATCTTACCCAATCTCATTTGTTAGAATTTGGCCCATATCCCTCTAAACTCTTCCTATTCGTGTATTCATCCAAATGCCTTTTAAATGTTGTAATTGTACCAGCCTCCACCACTTCCGCTGGCAGCTCATTCAATAGACACACTGTCCTCTGTATGAAAAAGTTGCCCCTCAGGTCTTTTTTAAATCTTTCCCCTCTCACCTTAAACCTTTTGGACTTTGCTACCCTGGGAAAATAAAACTTGGCTATTCATCCTATCGATGTCTCTCATGATTTTATAAACTTCTGTAATTTCACCGCTCAGCCTCCGCAACTCCAATGAAAATAGCCACAGCCTATTCAGCCTGTCCTGCAACTCAAACTTTCCAGTCCCAGTAGCATCCTTATAAATCTTTTCTGCACCCTCTCAAGTTTAACAAAATCTTTCCTAAAGAAGGGAAAGCAGAATTGTATGCAATATTCCAAATTGGCCTCATTAATATCCTGTACAGCCGCAACATGACATCCCAATTCCTATACTCAATGTTCTGACTAGTGAAGGCAATTGTACCAAACGTCGTCTTCACCACCCTGTCTTCCTGTGACTCCACTTTCATGTAACTATGCACGTGCACCCCCTAGGTCTCTTTGTTTGGCAATACTCACCACATTAAACATACCACAAGCTCTTACTCTCACAAACTCCTCATTCTTCTACACACTCTGTACGTTTCATCTATACCAAACCATGACCTCAACCACCCCAAGGTATACCTCCCAATTGACCTCGATGGATATTCCTCCTATCTACTCCCTATGGCCTCCATTGCCTCTATGCCAAAAGGTATCGCCCTTCATTCCCCTTTGTGGTCCTTTATAGTCTGTATGCAAACTTAGTGCCAATCATACTTCCTATCCACCATGTACCCTGACACCTACCATGCCAACTTACCCACTGTTCACCATGGGCACATTCATGCAAAGAAGAGATAAATAAAGTTCTATAAATAAGTTGCTAACATCTGAAGCAATTTGAGGGAGACCAACTCTGGGTCTCAAACCAATTACCTCAACTTAAACAAGGGCATTTACAGAGGAATGAAGAGAGTGTCTGAAGTGAAAATAGACCAATGGGAAGGCCAGTAAATAACAAGTGACAGACATTTAAGCAAATATTTTATAACACTCAGAGAAGAATTACTTTAGTTAGTAAGAAGAACTTGATGAGAAGTACGGACCATCCATTATTTACAAATGCATTCAAGGAGAATATCCAAACAACAATTAGGGCATGCAAAGCAGTAAAACTCATGGTAGGCCAGAAGATTGGGAATTTTGGGAACTATAAGTAGATAACTAAAAAGCCAATAAAAAGAGAGAAAAGCATGAAAGTAAATTGGCAGAAAATATGAAAGCAAACAGAAAGGGCTTCTACAGATATATATAAAGGAGTAGCTAAAATGAGTATGTGACCTTTGTAGAATGCAACTGGGAAATTGATAACAAGGAAGAGGGAATTTGGCAGATAGTGGGAGGCTGGGTTTATTTTCCTTGGAACAGAGGAGACTGAGGGAATACCTGACTGAAGTATACAAAATTATGGCAGGCATGGATAGAGTAGATCATGGGAATTTTTTTTCCCATTGCAGAAGTGTCTAAGACCAGAAAGTATATGTTTAAGGTGAGGAATAAGTAGTTTGGAGGAGATCTGAGGAAAAGCCTTGTCACCTAAAAGTGGTAAAAATGTAGAACATGCTGCCTGAGAGGGTGGTGAAGGCAAATATTCTCACAATATTTAAGAAGTATCTGGATGTCCACTTAAAACACCAGGGCAGCGTAGGCTATGTACCAAATGCAGGTAAATGGGATTAGGATAGTTGGTGTTTGTTGGTCAGCATCAATATGGTGGACCAAAAGGCCTGTTTCTATGCTGTATGAGTCTATAACACTATAATTTAAACCAATACTTTTCATTGCTCTTCACAGTGGTAGACACCAGAAATATCGCAAATATATTAGACCAATTCAATGAAAGCTAACAATCTCAATCATGAGGATCAGTGTATTTGACAAAATAATAGGATGAAAGGCAAAAAAAAAGCACCAGGACCTGACGGCTTGCATCAAAGGCTTTAAAGGAAATAGTACAGAATTGGTGGATATATTGTTTGAAATATTCTAGAATTCACTGGCTTCCAGGGGGGATCTGTAGTTCGGAAAACAATTAACTTGATATTCCTGTTCAAGAAGGGAGAAAGACAGAAAGCAGGAAACTATAGGCCAGATAGCTGAACAATCTGTTATTGTGAAAATGCTAGAGTTCATTACTAAAAGAAGAAATAAAAGGACACTTAGAAACACATCACATAATCAACATGGTTTGCAAAAGGGAATATTGTGATTGACAAATTTGCAAGAGTTCTTTGAGGACATAACAAGCAGGGCTGATGAAGAGAAGTATAGTGAGAAGAGTAGTGTAGTACAATTTTCAGAAGGCATTTGATAACGTCACATAAAAGTTTACTGCAAAAGACAGGACAAACAATGATGGGATGATATATTAGGGTTGAGGGTTGGTTAACACATGGAAGTCATTAGGGATTAATTAACCTTTTTCAGGTTGGAATGTTATCTAAAATTACAAAGGAAGCTTGATTATTTGGACCAATGGGCCAAGGAGTGGCAGATGAAGTTTAATTTAGATAAATTCAAGGTGTTGCATTTTGGTAAGATGGACAAGGACAGGACTAACACAATTAATGGTAGGGCCCTGCAGAATGTTGTCAAACAGAGAAACCTAGGGGTTCAGGTATGTACTTCATTGAAATTTGTGTCACAGGTAGACAGGGTGGTGGAGAAGGAGTTTGGCACACTTGCCTTCATTGCTTAGACCATTGAGTACAGGAGTTGAGACGTCATGTTGTGGTTGTGCAGGACATTGGTGAAGCCAGTTTTGGAGTACTGTACTGTTGTAGATCCCCTGCTATTGGAAGGATACTTGTTAAATTGGAGAGGGTGCAGAAAACTTGTACTATTATTTTATTGGGACTTGCGTTATAAGAAGAGGTTGGATAAGCTGGGACTTTTTCACTGAAGCATAGGAGGTTGAGGGGTGACTTTATAAAATCATAAGGAGTATAGATAATGTGAATGGCAAGGGTCATTTCCCTAGAGTTGGGGAGTTCAAAATCGGAGGGCATAATTTAAGGTGAGAGGAAAAAGATTCAAAAAGGACCGGAGGGTCAACTTTTGCACACAGAGGATGGTTCGTATGTGGAATGAACTGCCAGAGGAAATCATTGCAAAGTTGGATACAGTACAACAGGACTGGGAGGCAGGATGTTAGAATTTGGTGTTTGTAAAATGCAATGGGGGGAAAGCATTGCATGGTCCCTTTAAAAGATCATGTGTGGGGTCAACCTCCTCTTTATGACAAAGTGGTAGATGTAGGTACAGTTATAACACTTAAAAGACACTTAAACAGTACATGAATAGGAAAGGCTTAGAGGGATATGGGCCAAACCAAACAAATGAGGTTAGTTTAGTTTAGGAAACTTGGTCAGCCTGAACGAATTGGACCAAAGGATCTGTTTCCGTGCTGTATGATTCTGACTCTATGACCCTACCAGGGGATCCAAGGTGGCTACCTTGGTCAGTACAGTCTCAGCCATCTGCAGGAATATGTACCAGTATAGGAAGACAGTCACTGACCTTCTCTGGTCTGCCAGGTTAAGTGCTACAATCTTCTCTCGGCTACCTCACACTCACTTTGTCTTTGCTACTGCATCCAAGTCCTTCCAAGACTCATGAATGAACTGGGGAAATAATAATGAGAAACCACGAAATGGCACAGAAATTGAATAATTACTTTGCATCAGTCTTCACAATTGAAGACACCAATAGCATTGCAAGAATTATCAAACATGCAAGGGTCAAAGGGCGAGAAGAAATAAGTACAATAACTGTTGCTAGAGAAAATGTGTTCTGGAAACTAATGGGACTAAAGACAGTTAAGTCCCCTGGACTAGATGGGATGCAGCATAGGATATTAAAGGAAGCAGTTTTTGCAACAGTGGATACACTGTAGTAATTTTCAAGGAAACCGTAAATTCTGGAACAGTCCCAGAGGATTGCACAAGTACCAGTGTGAAACCTTTATTTTAAAAGGGAAGGAGACAGAAAACAGAATTGTGCCATTAAGTTTATATTGTATCTACTTATCCATCCTATTAAAATGCATTACCTAACACAACTCTCTATCATATCAGAGATAGTGGGAACTACCGATACTGAAGAATCTGAGATAACAAGGTATAGAGCTGGATGAACACAGCAGGCCATGCAGCATGAGAGGAGCAGGAAAGCTGATGTTTCAGGTCTGGACCATTCTTCAGAAATGGGGGAGGGGAAGGGGATTCTGAAATAAATAGAGAGATAGGGGGAGGCGGATGGAAGATGAATAAAGGAACAGATAAGTGGAAAGGAGACAGACGGGTCAAAGTGGTGGGGATGGAGCCAGTAAAGGTGAGTGTAGGTAGGGAGTTAGGGTGGGGATGAGTCAGTCCTGGGAGGATGGACAGGTCACGGAGGCGGGATGAGGCTAGTAGGTAGGAGGTGGGGGTGGACCTGTCTGTTTCCTCTTATACATTGTCTACTCATTTTTCTACTATGTTGTAAGTGATTTGTATCCTCCTCACTAGATAACAAAGTGTAGAACTGGGTGAACACAGCAGGCCAAGCAGCATCTTAAGCGCAGGAAAGCAGACGGTTTGGCCCTAGACCCTTCATCAGAATGTATCCTGTATCCTCCTCACCGTTTGCCACACTTCCAAGTTTAGTCTCACCAGTAAATTTTGAAACTCTACTCAGTATTCCAAAATAAAATCCTTTATATATAGCAAAAATAGGAGCGTTCCTAACATAAGACCCAGGGGAACACCAATGTTCATGGCTTTTCAGTTTGAAAAACAGTCACTTACCAGAACTCGTTTTCTTTGCTTAATATTTTTTTCTGACTAGACTATTCCATGAGAGTCAATTTGATAAAACAGATATTTAAAAAGTACATTGTCAAAACTCTCTTAGGTCCATAGTTGACAACATTATTGTATTTCCTTCATCAAACATTTCTGTTACTTCTTCAAAAAATTCATTTAGTTTTGTCACACACGAGGCCAGAATTGTGAGAGTGAACATACCTTGGACAGTTGTCAGGCGATAATTGCTCAGGACGTAACAGAGATGGGGAAAGAAAAAGCCATTGAGGATTTTGAACATTAAATGCTCCAGAATATTCTCAGATCAGTTGTAGGGAGCACAGGTGAAACCGCATCTGAAGTACTGTTAGATATAACGAGAACTGTCAATGCTGGAGTCAGCGATAACAGTGTGAAGCTGGAAGAACACAGCAGGCCAGGCAGCATCAGAGGAGCAGGGAAGCTGATGTTTCGGGCCTGGACCCCTTTTCTGAAGAAGGGTCCCAAACCAAAACATCAGCTTTCCTGCTCGTCTGAAGTACCGTTAACAGTTTTAGAGTCATAGTGATATGGTCTCTTTATTTAAAAGGATGTGAACACATTGAAAGCAGTTCAGAAAAGGTAGCTGGGAGAGAACATTATCTCATGAAGAAAGGTTTGACAGGCTACGCCTGCATTCAGTGGACCTGAGAATAGTAGAGATGAAATATTGAGATATATAACATCCTGAGAGGGCTTGACAGAGTTGATATTAGAATACTCCACCTGTGGGAGAGTCTAGCACTAGGGAACACAACTTAAAAATCAGGGAAGGCAGAAATGAGGAAATGTTTCTTTTTCTGAGGGTTCAGAGTCTTTGGAACTCTCTTTCTCAGAGATTGATGGAAGCAGATCAATAGAAGACTCTAAAGATAAAGGTAAGTACCATTTTGACTAACAAGTGTTAAACATTATTGGGGTAAGAGAGATTGTAGAGTTAAGGCCACAACCTGGTCACTCGTCATCTTATTGAATGTCAAACAGACTTGAGGGTCTGAATGGCCTATCACTCCTACTAACTGATATGTTTGTATAAGAGTCCTAGCTATTAACATAATGCTACATCTCTCTCCAAATTCTTCATTCTACTCATAAGCTATTTACATTTTCATTCCATTCTTGCACTGACACCCCAGTTTCACTGTCAGGTCTTCTGAGTCACATAGAAAGTGGTTTAACTAATCTGCTTCACACTGTAATAAAATGTGAGGCTGGATGAACACAGCAGGCCAAGCAGCATCTCAGGAGCACAAAAGCTGACGTTTCGGGCCTAGACCCTTCATCAGAGAGGGGGATGGGGAGAGGGAACTGGAATAAATAGGGAGAGAGGGGGAGGCGGACCGAAGATGGAGAGTAAAGAAGATAGGTGGAGAGAGTATAGGTGGGGAGGTAGGTAGGGGATAGGTCAGTCCAGGGAAGACGGACAGGTCAAGGAGGTGGGATGAGGTTAGTAGGTAGATGGGGGTGCGGCTTGGGGTGGGAGGAAGGGATGGGTGAGAGGAAGAACCGGTTAGGGAGGCAGAGACAGGTTGGACTGGTTTTGGGATGCAGTGGGTGGGAGGGAAGAGCTGGGCTGGTTGTGTGGTGCAGTGGGGGGAGGGGACGAACTGGGCTGGTTTAGGGATGCGGTGGGGGAAGGGGAGATTTTGAAACTGGTGAAGTCCACATTGATACCATTAGGCTGCAGGGTTCCCAGGCGGAATATGAGTTGCTGTTCCTGCAACCTTCGGGTGGCATCATTGTGGCACTGCAGGAGGCCCATGATGGACATGTCATCTAGAGAATGGGAGGGGGAGTGGAAATGGTTTGTGACTGGGAGGTGCAGTTGTTTGTTGCGAACTGAGCGGAGGTGTTCTGCAAAGCGGTCCCCAAGCCTCCGCTTGGTTTCCCCAATGTAGAGGAAGCCGCACCGGGTACAATGGATGCAGTATACCACATTGGCAGATGTGCAGGTGAACCTCTGCTTAATGTGGAATGTCATCTTGGGGCCTGGGATAGGAGTGAGGGAGGAGGTGTGGGGGCAAGTGTAGCATTTCCTGCGGTTGCAGGGGAAGGTGCCGGGTGTGGTGGGGTTGGAGGGCAGTGTGGAGCGAACAAGGGAGTCACGGAGAGAGTGGTCTCTCCGGAAAGCAGACAGGGGTGGGGATGGAAAAATGTCTTGGGTGGTGGGGTCGGATTGTAAATGGCGGAAGTGTCGGAGGATGATGCGTTGTATCCGGAGGTTGGTAGGGTGGTGTGTGAGAACGAGGAGGATCCTCTTAGGGCGGTTGTGGCGGGGGCGGGGTGTGAGGGATGTGTTGCGGGAAATACGGGAGACGCGGTCAAGGGCGTTCTCGATCACTGTGGGGGGAAAGCATCTGCAGTTCCCATTATCTCTGATATCCAGCATCTGCAGTTCCCATTATCTCTGATATCCAGCATCTGCAGTTCCCACTATCTCTGATATCTAGCATCTGCAGTTCCCATTATCTCTGATTCCAGCATCTGCAGTTCCCATTATCTCTGCTTCACACTGTCTTTGTTTCCCTTGGAGGAAGGGCAGGGACAACTGCATCCATAGGAGATGTGAACAATACACAAAAGCGATAGGGGTGTCCTTCCCATCACCTGAGCAGTCAATTCCAATCCACAAGGGCAGCTTGCTAATTGACACCTTTACTAGTTGAAAAGTAAACTCAGCAGAGGTTGGATATCTGAAATAAAATCAAACGTTTTGGAAAATCTCAGCGTGTCTGGTAGCATCTTTGGAACTATCGATCAATGCTTGTCTGTTTTGTCTCAGGATGTCATGGGTGGTGTTGTCTTAGTAAGAATGAGGATGAATCATAAGACTGAACTCAGCCAGGTTGGCTCTTGTTCTGAATGCTGACAGAATCCCAAGGGCAGGGTTGTGTATTAGTTCCTGTACTTTATAGATGAAGTTGAAGACAACCGCTTGGTTTGTATGATAGCGATCTACCGCCTGGCCTTGTCCAAGTCAGCCTCTGTGATATCTGGTCAGACAGTATGTAGGAGTCTTTGAGTCTAGTGTGTAACCTCTTGCCCATTAGGAGTTCTGAAAAAGTCATGTCATTGTGCACAGAAGTAGACCATTAACAAAGCAAAGATAACAAAACGTGGAGCTGGATGAACACAGCATCTTAGGAAGTAAGCCCAGTTTGATATCTTCATTTGTCTTTAACAAGGTCTTGACTGTGTAGAATCTTCCACCTTCACCCTCTGCGTTGGTTTGTGGGTATTGAGGTGAGCTGTCTTAGAAATTTGAAGAAGTCATTAGTGAAATTTAGACGATTGTCTGAGATGACCATCTTGGGAATTCAAAGTGTGGCAAAATCCCTTTCAGCATAGCGATAATTACTGACCAGGTGAAGCCATAAAATCATTTGACCTCCAGCCATTAGGAATATTAGTGAATGAAAATGAGAAAAAGATCCATCCCCATTAGCAAGAGGCTATACATGAGACCATCATGGTTCCTTATATTCTTGCATATGGACTGTACATGTTAGACAATAGCCTTTGACGTGACAGGACACTAGATAAAGTTGGGGTACATGCTTGGCTCTTGCTAATGCCCACCTGATCCTGAAATAGGCAGTGGAGAAAGTCCAACTCTAATATAATGGGAATAACAACGCAGTCACTATAAATGGGGTTGACATCTAGAATGCTAAGATGATGACATTGCTCAATATTTGGGATGGGTGGAATGTGTTTCAGTTCATAGGCACTGGCAATAGTATTGGGCAGAAGAGAACTGTCCCAGAATAACAGGCTTCACTGTTTGGGACCAAGCTCCTGATGAATTGAATACTCAATCTTTGAACAAATGAGAGACGGGAGAAATCAAGAGTGCGGAAATGTAGACTTACAAAGCAAAAGGATGTGAAAGCATTGCAGGGCAGCCATTTGATACCTAGAGTGGGACTGGAAGGGCTATAGTGTACAAACATTGAAAAACAGCAGCAAATAGGGTCAAAGGGAGACAAAATGGTCGAGGCCCTCTACTTAAATGGATGTAGTATTTGGAGCAAAATAAATGAATTAAAAGCATAACTGGAGGTTAATGAATATGATGTTGGAGCCATTATGAAGACATCATGGTTACAAGGAGCGCAAAGCTGAGAACTCAGTACAATGGGATATGTGCCTTTTCAAATGTACAGACAGGAAGGAAACGGTAATGAGGTAGCATTGTAAGTATAAAATGGAATACGTATAATGGCAAGAAATGATCTTGGATTGCAAGATATAAAACCGTATAAGGTAAGAAATAATAATATGGAGAAGACACTATTGGAAGTAATCTATACACCATTCAATAATAAGGAGCTATGGAGGAGGTGATAGCAAAGTGGTATCTTCTGTAGATGAGTAATCCAGAAACCCAGGTCATGTTCTTGGTTTTGGATTTGGATCCACCACAGTAGATCCAGTAAAAATCTAAGTAGAAGTCCACCTGATTCACTAACGCCCTGTCGGGAAGGAAACTGGCATCCTTCTCTGCCCTGTATGTAACTCCAGACCCACAACAATGTGATTGACTCTTTACTGCTACCTGAAATAGCTGAGCAAGCCATTCAGTTGTATCAACCACTACAAAGGAAGGATTGAAACCAGAAAAACCTGACATCTCCTATGACACCAGAAACAACACAATCTTGTTAAACCCTGCAAAACTATCCTTACTAATTGGGAGAGCTATCTAGAAAAACAGACTGACATTGTCATAATCATGGAATCATTTTTTACAAACAACGTCCTAGACAACACCATCACCAGCCTGGCTGTGTCTTGTCCCAGTAGAAGGACAGACTCAGCAGAAATGGCAGAACAATGGTATATAATGGAAAGGAGTTGTCCTAGAAGGTGTCAACAATAGTCCTGTCAAGCACCACTTGCTTAGGAACAACCTACTCACTGCTTCCAGTTTGGATTCTAACAGGACATCTCCGCCCCTGACAACATTACAGCCTTGCTTCAAACATAGATAAAAGAGCTGAATTAAAGAGGAAGTGTCATATTTGAACCAGTGTGGTATCAAGGAACTCTAGCTAAACTGGAATCAGTGGAAACAGGGTAAAAATTCCATTGGTTGGATTCATACTGAGATAAAGGCAGATTGTTGGGAGTTCTTCAGGGGATTGTCTTAGGTCCAGTCATCTTCAACTGCTTTATCAAAGACCTTCCCTCCATTATAAGGTTGCTTGCGAGAGCACACTTGAAAAAATACCTGTAGTAATAAAATCACAGTAACTATCGGCTTCATGGCAGCTGACAAGATGTGCACAGAAAGGCCTACTTCACCTGAGCTCCTGAACACCACAGGTAGCCTTGACTGAAGTGCACACCAGAAAAAATAGCACCACCAACTCATTCAATACTGAATCATACCTTCAGACATGCTCAAAAGCCACAAAAGAATCAGGTCAGCATGTTACAATCAGCAGCTATGCCAATGATCTTTTAAAGAAGATAGGGTTAGGGTTGATGAAAAAACTGCTAACTATAGAGAATTATTTATGTTTTTGATTCATACTTCAGGTTCAAATGAGGACTCATATACCAGGAAAAAATTGGCACAGGCATATAGGGCTGTGCTGCAATTTTTTATTCCTTAGGTAATTATTTCCATCAGGAAGCAGTTAAGTGTGGAGATGGGAGGACCCCTGGTGAACCTACAACAAAGCAGAGCTGAAAGACAGAAGGCACAGTCATCACCATTAATTGATATCTCCATTATGATGGAAAAGAATATAAGGACATAAGAATTAGAAGCAGGAATAGGCACATCAGCCCCTGAACCTGCTCCACCATTTAACATAATCATGGCTGATCTCATCTTAACTCCACTTTTCTGCTTGCTCTCAACAATTCTTCAACTCATTACTAACTAAAAATCTGTCCTTCTCCTCCAAAAACTACTCACTATCCCAGCATCCACCACAATCTGGGATAGTGAATTCCACAGCTTCACGACACTTTGAGAGAAATAATTTCTCCTCATCTGTTTTCAGTCTGCTCCTCCTTATTTTAAAACAATGATCTCTTATTCTAGATTAACCCACATGAAGAAGTATCCTTTCTGAGTCTACTTTGTCAATTCCTTTAGCATCTTATAAACCTCAATTAGGTCTTTTTCCTCCTCTAAACTACACAGGGTATTGGGCTAAACTGCTCAATCTCTCCTCATAAGACATGCCCCTTATCTCTGGAATCAATTTACAGAATCTCCTCTGAACTGCATCCAATACAAGTATATCCCTCCTCAAGTAAGGAGGCGAATATTGTATGCAATACACCACGTCCAATCTCATTAATGCCTTGTACAGTTGCAGCGACACTTCTCTACTTTCATACTTTATTCCTTTAGCAATAAATGACAAAATTCCATTTGCCTGCCTTACTACCTGCTGTAGCTGAAACTGGTTTTCTGTGATTGATGCACAAAGACAGCCAGATCACTCTGCACCCTGGCACACTGAAGTTTCTCTCTATTTAGAAAATAAGTTACTTTTCTATTCCTCTGACCAAAACGGATAATCTCACACTTATCCATGTTAAACTTCATCTGCCTAATTTTGGCACATTCATCGAATATATCCATATTGATTTATAAATTTCTTATTTCTTTATTGCAACTTACTTTCCACCAATTTTAGTGACATCTGCAAATTTATTTATAGTCCTTTCTATCCCAGCATCCAAGTAAAACATCACATTGCCATCAAGCCTGGCCAGCCATTGATGTTCAGTGCAATATCAGCCTCAGAGGTCAGCATTTGCAAATGCTGCTATCAACTCTAACTGAAAAATTGTGACCTCATCCAGCCACCACAATAGTTTCTGGTGCACCAGGGAATACTTGGGAAATCCTAACGATTGGATTCTGAAGCTCATACAAAATAAATTTTATAACAGCGATTTTATTTAAAAGGCATCTGAATGGGTATATGAACAGAAAGGGTTTAGAGAGATATGGGACAAATGTTGGCAAATGGGACTAGATTTAAATAGGGTATCTGATTGGCATGGACGAGTTTGACCAAAGGGTCTGTTTCCATGCTGTATATCTGTATCAATTACTCTAACTTTGAACGTTAACGACCACAAGACATATTTTAAATTGGGTCAAAAGTCACATGCCACTTCACCTGACGAAGGGGCAGCACTCCAAAAGCTTATGATTTCAAATAAATTTGTTGGACCATAACCTGGTGTTGTGTGACTTTTTACCTTGTCCACCCCAGTCCACACACTGGCACCTCCACATCATTTTAAATTGGACACAAGAGGGTCATCTGCATGCTTTCAAATTGGTTCTCACCTTTGCTTTCACATCTTGGTTGAAACCTGAGCTATTTTCAACTGTCCACCATTCAACTCCATGGCCCAAAACAAAGCCAATGAAAACACAAGGCCAGATCATTGGCATTCTTGGTTATAATGTAAGAGAAATGACCAAGATCCTTTGTCATCCACAATCAGGAGTCCTCCTTGCTGAGCTGTAGTCTGTAAAGACTTGTGTTTTACCTGAACATTGAAGAGCTAAACAATTATGGCAGCCCGACCAAGTTAAAAAGAGAATTTCTAGAACTACTCACATGACTTGGGAAGGAGCCAACACTTTATCATACCACCCTAAATCCAACCATGAAACCATGCATTTATTCATTCGATGAAATATTCCACACTCTCTTACATAAGGCCAGAAAGAAGACTGAAGCCATTCTGCAACTGCAGGTCATACTACCAGTCATCCATATCACTTCTAGTTGCTCCAGCATAATGCCTGTATCCAAGTCTAATTGTTCTTTATGCATTTGTGTCAACCTTACATAGCTCAACAAAGCTGTGAAATGGGAAATTCATCATTGACGAATGTTTGTTGAAGCATACAGAGAGCTCAGTCTTCACAAAATTGGATATATTACCACCTTTGGCAGCTCCTTTTAGATGCAGAGTCAAAATAAACATTACTCCCCCCAGAGGATATTGTTTTGACTACTGTTTGGGTTTGTATCAGTAGCCAAGGTCTTCCAATGTACCATGACCTTCATTTGACAGGTCCCCGATGGAATCATACACCACATGGATAATATTCTCATTCATGGCTCCACAACAGTGGAAATTGATACGAAGGCCAAGACATTTTATAGATTGTGGGTCTAACACTTAACCATAAATATGAGATTTCCAAGTCTAGCATGAACTTCTTTGGCAATATTTTTGATGCGTCTGGATCAAGGTAGATCCTCAAATCACAGTTCCCATCAAGAGTTTTTCACCATCCTGTCATTGAATTCCAGCTCAAACATAAGCATAGTTAACCAGCTGGCAAGTCCCTACCCAATTTGGCACACATCAATCAACTGGCACAGAGGGTCCAGAAATAGGATGAGGCTTGGTACTGGAGCAGGCACCAATAACAGGTCTTTAAAATGATTAAGAACATATCCATCCTCTGTCATATGAAACTGTCAACCATTTTTGCAGACAATGCATCCTTCATTATCACAAGATTTTGTTCCAACTCCAATGTGATGGCTTCCAACGATTTGTCTACTAGCCTCTAGGTCAGCAATGGAGCAAAGATACACAGTCATCTGGGAAAGAAGTCCTGTAGTCACCTGGGCATGCAAAAGGCTCAGGCCTCAAGATTACATTGCAGGAAGATCAAAAGCCATTGGTGACCTTCCTTAACATCAAAGAGCCAGAAAAGATACTACCTTGAATCCAATAGCTCCAATGATGTCTTATGTGTTTTGCCATCAGCAAGGACATTTTCTAAGACAAGCTCTAAACCAGACCTGACGCTTGATCTACATTCCTGTAAGGATGCCTGAACTGATTTGTGTCTACTCTATTGAGGAAATTGAGTCCTATATTTCCTTGTTAAACATAATCCTCATTGCAACCTGTCAGAAGCTGGAAGAGCTTTGTAGAGCTGATGCAAAACACACACATTCCCGAAGTATTATGTCTTGGGAAAGCTTACATACGTTCTCACTACTTGCATTCTAAAACACTTGGCTCTATTCACCCTGTGCTAGTTTGCCTGTAGCTTGGGTAGCAATCCCAAGATAATTACCTTGGAGATTCCCCTTTTAAATTTAGATGACATTTGTTCAAAATCTTTTAGCAGAAAATTGAATCCCTCCCATCTCAATTCAAGTTCCTCTCCATCCCTGAGAAAATCTCTTTAATTCTGGTACTGAACAGGCATCAAAGACTTGGGACTCATGTACATAGCAAAACAGCATTGTATGTATTCCCTTGAATTGTCCTATCCCTTACCGATATTTTGTATTGCCTCTGCCCACTGATTGGTTTCCTGTATCATGGTGCTGTGGTCTGTTTACTCATCCTCAGTCCCTACTCTCATAAATATAGGTTGCAACAATCTTGTAACTGTTAAACTGTTCAAGGGCTGGGGCACCTCGAATGCTACCCCATACTTCTCTCACCTGCAGTCCTAGCCTCAGCATGGACTTGGACTTTTGGCCTCAGTGCAGACATAGCATGGCATCCACTCTGTCTGGTATGACATCCTCTTGGCATGGCATAGTGTCTTCCTGGTCTGGCATGCTGGTCCCGTGGTGGTCATGGCGATTTTTCAGTGACTCAACGTGGCAGTCTTTTGGCCCACCATGGTATCCCCTCGGCCTGATGTGATGATCTCCCAGTCCTCGTTGCTGTTTCCCGGGCTGGCAGTCTCTCATAGCTTAATGTAGTGATGTCCCAGCGGATTTGGTGGTCTTTCAGCCCACCGTAGCCTCAGCTTCCAGCCTCGGTGATTCAAGGTCCAGCAGAGACTCGAGGCAAGGTCCTAACTAGGTTGGGACAGATTGTTATTCTGAACTTTATATTCTTTATTTTTCTAATTTATTCCTATGATCTGTATTGCTGAACTTTTTGCTTCCTCATTTTTAGAATTTTCTTTTCCTAAGAACTTGGACCGAAGAATCTGTACCTAGATACCTTGTACCTAAAATGGTACCATAAGTGGTGACTTGTATATTTGTTCACTATAATCATTTGAGTACATGTGACAATAAAGGTGATTCAATTTAGTCACACCCGCCTGTACCTAATTGCGAGGTGAAGAGGTGAACAGGTAGTGCATGATGTGGGGAGGCATGGGATCATTGTAATAATGACGCTGCACATGCTTTAATTTTTTCTTTGATCTGACTGGGGTTCCCACTTATGCACCTTGCGATTCATTGGCAAGAAAACTATACGCTGACAAGCCCCAGAAATGACAAACCTCAGCTGCCATTCCAATGTTGTTTGTTAAATAATGTCACCCACCAGCACTAATCCCAGTGCCAAAAATAAAACAGTCCACTAAATTCCTGCATACATGTGACTACACTTGCTGTCAATGAAAATTCAGGTCTGCTGATTGTGGTATGTGTGAGCATGTGAACGTAAAAGATAGTGTATCTCATGGCCTTTACTAGGTAAATGCATATGCACTCCAATCGATATATTTCATATGTTTACATGCTTGGTGAATTGTACTTGCATTTCATAACATCTTGCATTGAAATATGTTAGTCGTTCTGGCAGGAGTCCTTTATATGGGTCATGAAAGCTTAGGCATTCCCATAGCTGCAGCTGCTCAAAAAATGCAGTCCAAGTAATCAGAGGTGCTCATATCTTTGCCTGCCTTTTCACTCTTCATTTTGTGGATTTGCAATGGGTTTCAGACAAGATTTTTACACCTTTATAAAAAAGCATTCATGAGATGTGGGTGTCGCTGGCTGTGCCAGCATTTATTACCCTCCAATTCACCCTGGAGAAAGTGGCAATGAGCTACCTGCTTGAACTGCTGCAGTCCCTGTGCCCTTAGGGAGAGAACGCCAGGTGGGCAGAGGAAGCTCTTCAGTGATACTTTCAAGGCTTCACTGGTGAAGTGCAATATTCCCACAGATACCTGGGAACCACTGATCCAAGGCTGTCCAAAGTGGAGGAGGAGCATCAGGGAAGGCCTCAAGTCCCTCGAGACTTGCCATCAAGGAAAAAATGGAAGCAAGGCAAAAACAGCACAAGGAGTACATTTCCACACTGATGTCCCACCCACTCCTTCCTGTGATCACCACCTTCACCAAGTATAACACAGCCTATGGTAGCAGCATGTCTGTATAGCCAACTACGGACTCCCCCTGAGAGTGGAAGAGAGTCATCCTCTTTTGCGAGGGACTGCTGCTGATAACATAGAACATAGAACATAGAACAGTACAGCACAGAACAGGCCCTTCAGCCCACGATGTTGTGCCAACCATTGATCCTCATGTATGCACCCTCAAATTTCTGTGACCATATGCATGTCCAGCAGTCTCTTAAATGTCCCCAATGACCTTGCTTCCAAAACTGCTGCTGGCAACGCATTCCAAGCTCTCACAACTCTCTGGGTAAAGAACCCGCCTCTGACATCCCCTCTATACTTTCCTCCAACCAGCTTAAAACTATGACCCCTCATGTTAGCATTTTCTGCCCTGGGAAATAGTCTCCTGCTATCAACTCTATCTATGCCTCTCATTATCTTGTATACCTCAATTAGGTCCCCTCTCCTCCTCCTTTTCTCCAATGAATAAAGTCCGAACTCAGTCAACCTCTCTTCATAAGATAAGCGCTCCAGTCCAGGCAGCATCCTGGTAAACGTCCTCTGAACCCTCTCCAAAGCATCCACATCTTTCCTATAATAGGGCGACCAGAACTGGATGCAGTATTCCAAGTGCGGTCTAACCAAAGTTTTATAGAGCTGCAACAAGATCTCACGACTCTTAAACTCAATCCCCCTGTTAATGAAAGCCGAAACACCATATGCTTTCTTAACAACCCTGTCCACTTGGGTGGCCATTTTAAGGGATCTATGTATCTGCACACCAAGATCCCTCTGTTCCTCCACACTGCCAAGAATCCTATCCTTAATCCTGTACTCAGCTTTCAAATTTGACCTTCCAAAATGCATCACCTCGCATTTATCCAGGTTGAACTCCATCTGCCACCTCTCAGCCCATCTCTGCATCCTGTCAATGTCCCGCTGCAGCCTACAACAGCCATCTATACTGTCAACGACACCTCCAACCTTCGTGTCGTCTGCAAACTTGCTGACCCATCCTTCAATCCCCTCATCCAAGTCATTAATAAAAATTACAAACAGTAGAGGCCAAAGGACAGAGCCCTGTGGAACACCACTCACTTCCAGGCAGAATATTTTCCTTCTACTACCACTCGCTATTTTCTGTTGGCCAGCCAATTCTGTATCCAGACAGCTAAGTTCCCCTGTATCCCATTCATCCTGACCTTCTGAATGAGCCTACCATGGGGAACCTTATCAAATGCCTTGCTGAAGTCCATATACACCACATTCACAGCTCGACCCTCATCAACTTTTCTAGTCACATCCTCAAAGAACTCAATAAGGTTTGTGAGGCATGACCTGTCCCTCACAAAGCCATGTTGACTGCATTTAATCAAGCCATGCTCTTCCAGATGGTCATAAATCCTATCCCTCAGAATCCTCTCTAACACCTTGCAGACGACAGACGTGAGACTTACTGGTCTGTAATTGCCAGGGATTTCCCTATTTCCTTTCTTGAAGAGAGGAGTTACATTTGCCTCTTTCCAGTCCTCAGGTACGATTTCAGTGGAGAGCAAGGATGCAAAGCTCTTTGCGAGTGGCGAAGCAATTGCATTTCTCGTTTCCCAAAGCAGCCGAGGACAAATCTGGTCCGGGCCTGGCGACTTGTCAATCTTAATGTTTGTCAAAATTTTCAGCACATCAGCTTCCTCTATCTCTATCCATTCCAGCATGCACACCTGCTCTTCAAAGGTTTCATTCACTACAAAGTTCGTTTCTTTTGTAAAGACAGAAGCAACAAACTCATTTACGGCTTCTCCTACCTCCTCAGACTCCACACACAAGTTCCCTATGCTATCCCTGATCGGCCCTACTCTTTCTTTGACCATTCTCTTATTCCTCACATAAGTGTAAAATGCCTTTGTGTTCTCCCTAATCCATTCTGCCAAGCCTTTCTCGTGCCCCCTCCTGGCTCTCCTCAGACCATTTTTGAGCTCTTTCCTCGCCTGCCTGTAATCCTCTAGAGCTGAGCTTGACCCTAGCTTCCTCCACCCTATGCAAGCTACCTTCTTCCTTTTGACGAGAAGCTCCACCGCTCTCGTCATCCAAGGTTCCTTTATCGTACCCCTTCTTGCCTGCCTCAGAGGGACATATTTATCTACATATCTGAAGCCCTCCCTCCTACACCAGCTGCGCAGCCACGTGTTAAGCTGCGCCCGCTCCCTGTCCCTCGCCTCGCTATCTCGGGGCACCGCTGGTAAACTAGAGAACACTACTCTGTATGTCCTGCTTTGCAGCTTCCATCCTAACTCCCTGAAATCACTTTTTACATCCCGATCAGAGATATCCCGGACCCTGGCACCAAGGAGGCAACATATTCCGGGAATCCTGATCCTGACCACAAAAATCGCCTGTCGATTCCCCTAACTATCGAGTCCCCTACCACGAGTACTTTTCAATTCTGCCCCCTTCCCTTCTTTGCCAGTGTCAGGCGCAGTGCCAGAGAACTGACTACTATGGCTTTCTTCTGGTAGGTCATCCACCCCAGTATCCAAAACGGTATACTTATTGCTGAGGGGAATGCCCACAGGGGATCTCTGCACTGTCTGTCTGTTCCCTTTCCTCCCCCTAACTGTAACCCATCTATCCTTCTCCTGAGCCTTAGGAGTGACCAACTCCTGGTAACTCCTCTCAATTACCCCCTCTGCCTCCCGAATGATCCGTAGTTCATCCAGCTCCAGCTCCATTTCCCTAACACAGTTTTCAAGGAGCTGTAGTTGGGTGCACTTCCCGCAGATGTAGCCAGCGGAGACGTGAGCCATGTCTCCCACTTGCCACATTCTGCAGGAGGAGCAAGCAACTGCCCTAGCATCCATACCCCACTTATCTGAACACCCACTCAGTACTAAAGTAGAAAGCTTAGTTCAAGTTGCTATAAAATTAACAACCAACTTATATTCAATAGAGAAAGTTTAGAATGAGCCTTACCTTATTAACTAGGTTAGAGGAGGAGGGTGGGTGGGAGATAAGGAGGAAATTCCAGGACACTGACAAAGAGATACTGAAAGACTGATGATACATTTCCAAATTAGGATGGCGAATGGCTTGGAGAGGAACTTGCAAAGGGAGGTTTTCCGTGTGTAGAAAGAAGCAGTTGTAGGTTTGGAAGATGCTGCCTAAGGAACCTTGGTGAATTCCAGCTTCTGACCCTACTACTACTGAGCATCAATGGTGGAGAGACTGAATGGTTGTGGATGTGGAGCCAATCAAGTTGGCTGTTTTGTCCTGAATGGTGTCAAGTTTCTTGAAGGTAATTGGAGCTGTACTTATCAAGACAACTAGGGAGTGTTCAATCATACTCTTGACTTTGCTTTGTTAATGGACAGGCTTTGGAGACTCAGGAGGTGAGTTACTTTCTGCAGGATTCCAAATCTCTGACCTACTCTTGCAATCGTTGTATTTATATGATTTGTCCAGTTTGGTTTCTGGTCAATAGAATGCCCAGGATGTTGATAGTGGGGTATTGAGTAACAGTAATGCTATTGAAATGTAAAGTTAGAATCCAGTGGAGATTTATTGCAATTCAATAATATACATAAATATTACATTAAGGCACATTAATCTTTGGGCTCACATTAATTTTGTGGGATTACAAAGAGCAACATGCCTCCACAAGTAACGTCATGCTTCAGATAATCCAAGTTGAAATGGCATAAGAGACTCTTACACCCACAAGTCACATGTTATGATTGTATGATATCATGAGCTTATCTCTTTAAAGTATACTGATTGTGAGGCACAACACAACAGCTGCCACATCAGCTGAGCATTTCCAGTACTTGCCTTTTCTTCATCAGATTGCAAACAGTTGCATTATTTTACTTTTATCCTGTATCATCAGTCCTTCAGTATCTCTTTGTCAATGTCATGGAATTCCCTCCTCATCGTTATCAGCAGCAGTCCCTCGCAGAAGAGGATGACTCTCTTCCACTCTCAGGGGGAGTCCGTAGTTGGCTGTACAGACTGATGCTGCTACCACAGGCTGTGTTTAATTCTGTCAGGACTTAACTAGTCTGAATGGAGTGATCTCGGTCTAGAGTTTCTACTCGTTTGTATTGGTCTTATTTGCATTTGTCACACGTAGTCAGCCAAAGCAGCATAACATATTGCTAAATTTTAAATGCATGCAATGTCTTTAACACTGGTTCAAATAACATTGTATTGAGGGAACTTTGCCACCAGATCAAATTAATGGTCCAGTAACTTTGTGCCTGTTCAAGGAGGATTTTCAAATTAAGCTAGATATGCAAACATAAACCTACTAGTTGGTAAGTTTTTATAACATTTAAGTAAAATATTAAATTACTAAGAAACTGTCTGCTGTAATGTAACTAATAAAAGACTATGCTTAATTTTTTTAAAAGTCATTTTTATTTAAAATCAGTATACTTACAGGTGTGGGCGATATGGTAGCATAGTGGTTAACACTGCTGCTTTACAGGGAGCCGAGTGCGATTCCAGCCTTGGGCGATTGTCTGTGTTGAGTTTGCATGTTTTCCTTGTGTCTGCATGGGTCTTCTCTGCGTGATCTCGTTTCCTCCCACAGTCTGAAGATTTCCAGGTTCAGTGGATTGGCTTTGCTAAATTGCCCATTGTGCCCAGAGATGTGCAGGCTAGACATATTAGCCATGGGAAATGCAGGGTTACAGAGATGGGGTGGGTCTAGGTGAGATGTTCTTCAGGAGGTCAGTGTGGACTTGACGGGCCAAATGGCCTGCTTGGGTTGTAGGATTGCATGATTCTGTGGTGTACTAGATACTTCATAAAAAATGCTTTTATTTTTGATAAATCTATTTTACCCTGCATTAACAAAGCTGTACCATATTACCATTTATCAGAGACTTTTTCAATGCCAAGATAAACAGCAATATCCTATTATGCTGCTTGATTGCACTAGTTCATGGATACTTTCTTGTGTGATTTTTCAAATGCAAGTTTAGGCATAAGTTTGAACTTTAACTTAAGCAAATCATTATAATTTCAAGCAAAGTGCAACCTGATGCTGTTTGTATCCAACTGGAAACCATTAATTTGTACTCTTTCTGATCTAAATACAAGGATGGGTAAAGATTGTTGTTAAGCAAGGGAAATGGGTGAACACATTAAAAGCAAACACTTCCAGAAATCACAGTGAGATGTGAAATTAATGTTTTAGAGGAAATTGGGGTTGAATAACTGATCTGCAACCTGCCTTTCCAGCACTGAATGCTACCACATAACATGCACAAAACAACTTAACAGGAATATCCAATATTGTTAAAAGATACATTTAGAGCCAATCACAGGATTACAGAACTCAGAACCACAGTATTGTTACAGTGCAGAAGAAGGTCATTCAGCCCAGTGTGACTCCATTGGTTCTCAGAATGAGCATCCTGCCCTTCCCCTGTAGCCCTGCACATTATTTCTATTCAAATAATCATCCAATTGCTTCTGGAATGCTTCAGTTGAACCTGCCTCCACCATGTTTACAGTCAGCGCCTTTCAGATCTGAACCACTTACTTGTGTGAAAGAGCTTTACTTTGACATCTCATCTACGTATTTTGCAAATCATTGTAAATCTGTGCCCTATTGTTCTTGATCCTTTTCTGAGCAGGAACCAATTCTTACTGATTCTGTTTACCAGGCCCAGCTTCTTTTCTGGTTGAACTGTACACATTCTGCTATCCAAAATTCTCCTGAACACCATCTAAGAATGCTTGCCCTCTCTGCTGTTAACATTACCTCTCTCCCAGTAAATTAACAGCAACTGAAGTTTCCCATTGTAACTACTCTATAATGCCTGAGCCTCTCTGAAATTTTCCTGCATATTTGTTCTTCTATATCTTGCCCAAAGATTGATGGCCTACACAAGGCATGTAAATCTTCCTTAGCCCCAGACAAACCAACTTTGTCATTGAACCCTTCAGGCATCTTCTTTATCCAATGCTGAAATAGTCTCCTTTACCGGCATCAGAGACTGAGGGACGACCTGAGAGGTTCATGAAATCATGAGCAGCACAGATAGTGTGAATAATCAATATATTTTCCCAGGGTGTGGTAATCCAAAATTAGAGGGTATAGGTTTAAGGTAAGAGGAGAAAGATTTAAAAGGGATCTTAGGGGCATTTTTTTGACGCAGAGGGTGGTTCATGTATGGAATGAGCTGCCAGAGGAAGTGGTGGAGGCTGGTACAATTAGAACATTTAAAAGGCATCTGGATGGGTACATGAATAGGAAGGGTTTAGAAGGATATAGGCCACATGCTGGCAAATGGGACTAGATTTATTTAGGATATCTGGTCAACATGTGCGAGTTCCATGCTGTATAACGCTCTGACTCTATTTGTTTGTTTTATCATTCTATTGCTCTACTCATTTGCACGCACAACTGGGGGGAATGTGGATTATGTTTGAAGTCCAGCTTGCTAATTTACTCAGAGATAATGGGAACTGCAGATGCTGGAGAATTCCAAGATAATAAAATGTGAGGCTGGATGAACACAGCAGGCCAAGCAGCATCTCAGGAGCACAAAAGCTGACGTTTCGAGCCTAGACCCTTCATCAGAGAGGGGGATGGGGAGAGGGAACTGGAATAAATAGGGACAGAGGGGGAGGCGGACCGAAGATGGAGAGTAAAGAAGATAGGTGGAGAGTTGCAATGGGAGAGAGATTCCCTGAGGTTGGTCCGGAGGGAGGAGGGTAACTTCTTCAGGTTAGGCATCCCTGGAAGAGGCTTCGCAGTGAGGTTAAAATAGTATCAGAGATAATGGGAACTGCAGATGCTGGAGAATTCCAAGATAATAAAATGTGAGGCTGGATGAACACAGCAGGCCAAGCAGCATCTCAGGAGCACAAAAGCTGACGTTTCGAGCCTAGACCCTTCATCAGAGAGGGGGATGGGGAGAGGGAACTGGAATAAATAGGGACAGAGGGGGAGGCGGACCGAAGATGGAGAGTAAAGAAGATAGACGGAGAGTTGCAATGGGAGAGAGATTCCCTGAGGTTGGTCCGGAGGGAGGAGGGTAACTTCTTCAGGTTAGGCATCCCTGGAAGAGGCTTCGCAGTGAGGTTAAAATAGTATCAGAGATAATGGGAACTGCAGATGCTGGAGAATTCCAAGATAATAAAATGTGAGGCTGGATGAACACAGCAGGCCAAGCAGCATCTCAGGAGCACAAAAGCTGACGTTTCGGGCCTAGACCCTTCATCAGAGAGGGGGATGGGGAGAGGGAACTGGAATAAATAGGGAGAGAGGGGGAGGCGGACCGAAGATGGAGAGTAAAGAAGATAGGTGGAGAGTTGCAATGGGAGAGAGATTCCCTGAGGTTGGTCCGGAGGGAGGAGGGTAACTTCTTCAGGTTAGGCATCCCTGGAAGAGGCTTCGCAGTGAGGTTAAAATAGTATCAGAGATAATGGGAACTGCAGATGCTGGAGAATTCCAAGATAATAAAATGTGAGGCTGGATGAACACAGCAGGCCAAGCAGCATCTCAGGAGCACAAAAGCTGACGTTTCGGGCCTAGACCCTTCATCAGAGAGGGGGATGGGGAGAGGGAACTGGAATAAATAGGGACAGAGGGGGAGGTGGACCGAAGATGGAGAGTAAAGAAGATAGGTGGAGAGTTGCAATGGGAGAGAGATTCCCTGAGGTTGGTCCGGAGGGAGGAGGGTAACTTCTTCAGGTTAGGCATCCCTGGAAGAGGCTTCGCAGTGAGGTTAAAATAGTATCAGAGATAATGGGAACCTCAGGGAATCTCTCTCCCATTGCAACTCTCCACCTATCTTCTTTACTCTCCATCTTCGGTCCGCCTCCCCCTCTCTCCCTATTTATTCCAGTTCCCTCTCCCCATCCCCCTCTCTGATGAAGGGTCTCGGCCCAAAATGTCAGCTTTTGTGCTCCTGAGATGCTGCTTGGCCTGCTGTATTCATCCAGCCCCACACTTTATTATCTTGGATTCTCCAGCATCTGCACTTCCCATTTTCACTGACTCATACCCAATTCTGAGGCTGGAAGACTGTGTAGAAAAAGTACGATGAGCCACTTACATCACAAAGTTGGATTTACTTTGCAGTTACTGACAGGCACCTTTGTCAGAGAGAGTGAAAGAAGTTTCTGCTTTTGTAATGGCAAATGGGTTATATAATTTAAAGTAATGCCCTTTGGGATGAAAAATGCACCAGTCACTTCTCAAAGGCTTATGAACAGAGTTGTTGCAGGATTGACTAATTGTGCTGTTTATATAGATGATTTAGTGATCTTTAGCCATTCATGGAAAAATCACAGAGCATTTGGCAGACTTTTTGAGAGACTATGGAAGGCAAAGTTGGTCATAAACATGGCAAAAACAGAATTCGCAAAGGCAGAAGTAGCATTCTTACGGCACATCATTGGAACTGGAAGGATAACACTGAAGAACGGAAGACAAAGGCCATCAAGGAATTGCCAAGACCATCCCTGAAGAAGCAAGTGCCATGACTTTTAGGATTGAGCAGAATCTACTGGAAATTTGTACCAAATGTTAGTAGCGTAGTGGCACCATTGACAGATCTATTAAAAAAGAACACAAAATTTCGCTGGACAGAACAATGCCAGGAGGCATTTGAGAAATTAAAAGCAGTGTAAACCACCACACCAGTTTTAGCCACAACAATTTTTTAAAATACCCTTCAAAGTCATCATTGACTCAAGTGATGTAGTTGGTAGAGCTGTGTTGTTACAGAAGGATGACTGTGGAATTGAATGGCCAATCAGGTATTTTTCAAAACAAAACTCAATACTCTCCAGAAAAAAAATTCAACCATCAGAAAAAAGTTATTGAGTTTGGTAATGGCTTTTCAACATTCTAATATTTACTTTGCAAACAATGCATCAGGAGTGATTGTGTATACTGATCACAATCCTTTGACTTTTCTGAGAAGGTTTAAGGACAAGAACACCAGATTATTTCATTGGTGTCTCATGTTACAAGCATTTAATTTACAGCTTGTACATGTTATACAGACGCTTTATTGCAAGTTTTAGAAAAGTCAACACAAGATTGAAACGATAGTGTCCAGTTTTGTGTATATAATCAGCAATGCATCAAGTAATATAATGGAGTTAAGGTCGTAACAGGAAAAAATCCATCTTTTCAGAACGATGATTCATTTTTTTCTTGGCACAGGGCGGTGTTGCGAAATTGGGTGGAGTACTTGTGATTGGGAGGAAGCAACTTAGAATTGGTGTTTGTAAAATGCTAGGGGGAAAGCATTATGTGGCCCCTTTAAAAGATGAAGTGCTTTTTCTATGCTTAGGATTTAAAATGGATGTTTATGAGTAGCAGCATGAAAGTTTGCATCTACACAGATCATCTGAACTGAAACATTTGTTTTGAAAGGCTGTACAGTTAGCAAGCCACGCAGCAGTTTTTACCAAGTCAGGTTTTGTATTTAGCCAATCAATTTGAAACAGGCACTTAGATACCAAAAGACTATTAAACTTAATTCTGATGGTTTTGACAACATAGGACCAATCCTATTGTAAGAAATATTGATACTTCATCAAAGGTGTAAAAAGAGAATTGTTTACAAAGCCTAAGAGCTAACTGCCATCCACTAGAACTAACAGTCCTCAACTCTCAAGACAGAATTATTGGTTGTCACAGACTCCTCTATGTCTTAGAGAAAGCACCATCTAAAGAACAAAAGTTCCCATGGCACAACTAGTAAATATTTCTGACAGAAGAATCAAAGAAGGCACAGAATAATCTGGAATACACGTAACCTGGCTGTAATTCTGAGAGACTAAATTCTACTTTCATTAAATAAATGTGACTTGTATTTATTAGAACAGCATACCAATAGAATCTTGTTTTATTCGGGAACTGTTAGTAGCTACAAAGGGTTCATTCGGTTTGTTAATAGATTAGTTAATTTATTCACTGTTAGAGTTGGATAAATAAATTGGTACTTATTGATTTTAAATTGAATCTCAGGGAGTTATTAACAACTAGAAATTGCTGAAAGGCAGATTACACTACTTTCACACTCCTTTCTCAAATTAATGGGTGATGTGCTCCTCTGGATGTTTTGCTTTTAGTTCTCAGAGGCAGGGGTTCATCCTTCGCTTTATAACATAACACACTTGACGGCTGTGCTGGATAATCAGGGAGAATCATCAGTCAATGATAATAGTGGATGTACCTATTGGCACACCTTCTGAAATAACTATCGGTTCTCATTTCTTGGTAGATTCAGAAATGTCACAATAAAAAATTTTGAGCTGGTGAGCATGGAGCTAATTTTGATAATTGTTTAATCTTAAGTTATGTAGAGGTATTTATAGGTCACAAAGGCAATAGTTATTTGTCACTACTTTCTCAAACTGTCACATTGATCTTCAGAAGCCAGTGAGTACTAAATTCCATTTGACTTGTATGTTCAGACTTTCAGCTGGAAAATATCTATTTCTCATGTTACATGCTTCCCAAGATATTGATCAAAAATTAAAATCTTTCAATCAGTCCTAGAGTCTGAATTATCATCTCATTTTTCCACCAAAATCTTATATCTTATTCTGTCTTTAAAATAGCAAAATGTTGTTAAGACACATTACAGGAGCTTAAACAAATGAATATTTGAAATTTAGATATATAAGGCTTGGTGTCTCAAATCTTGGCGAAAGAGGTGTATCAAAGATACAGCACTAAAACAAGTCACTTCTATGCAACTAGTGTTTCTGGTCAAGTGCCAGCTTCCTCTTCATCCTTCCTCATGCAATATCATCATAACCTTCTATTCCTTTCTCTCATGTACAGCTTCAACTTCAATTCTCACAGGGTTTCCTTTGCATATCGTTGTGATGTATTTATTTTAATCAACCTATTCAGACACATTGTGACATTCAGCCTGGGGCAGATGGGACCTGAGCACAGTCCTTCTGGCTCAGAGTTAGGGATATTGCCACTATGCCATAAGAACCCTCCCTTGTCATGATGTAAAATTTTAAGTTGTCGTTCAAACATAGCAATTAGCCAATTGTCACAAAAGTTTAAATTAACCATCATAGCTTCTCATTGCCACATATCTAATTGCTAATTGCTCTTCGTCTTTCCAGTTGCAATAGGCAACCAAGACTGTCCTTTAAGGTGTATTTTTTTAAAATAATTAACTAAGAGGACCCTTGAGACT
Organism: Stegostoma tigrinum; assembly: GCF_030684315.1. Lineage (NCBI taxonomy): Eukaryota > Metazoa > Chordata > Chondrichthyes > Orectolobiformes > Stegostomatidae > Stegostoma > Stegostoma tigrinum. Next base: position 27,439,707 of record NC_081362.1, on the reverse strand, counting down.
TGATTAATCTCAGTTTCTGATGATTTTTAATTCCATTCTCATGCAGCCTTTCTCATCCCTAGGTTGAAGAAATTGCTTGAACAAGAAAAGTCCTACCAGGCACGGAAGGAAAAAGAGAACAGCAAGCGATTGAGCAAAGTGCGAGAGGAGTTGGGCAAGTTGAAATCATTTGCACTGATGCTAGTGGATGAACGACAGATTCACATTGAACAGCTTGGCCAGCAAGCGCAGAAATTGCAGGAACTGGGCCAGAAACTCCAAGAGGAGGAAGAGAAATTCCGAAGTCTTGATGAGAGGGCTAAGGAGGAAAGTCAGAAGGTTATCCGGCTTGAGGCAGAACTTGGACACAAGTCTGCCAAGTCTTTGCAGGAACATGATGAGATGATGGCCAAACTAACCACCCAAGAATCTCAGAACCGCCAGTTACGACAAAAGCTATCCAGTTTAAACCGCCGACTTGAAGAGCTGGAGGAAGCTAACAAGAGCCTACAGATGGCCGAGGAGGAACTTCAGGAATTGCGGGTTAAAATTAGCCACGGACAGTGTGGAAATTCCAGTTTGATGGCTGAGGTGGAAAACCTGCGAAAGCGGGTACTGGAGATGGAGGGAAAAGATGAAGAGATAACTAAGGCAGAAGATCAGGGCAGAGAACTAAAAAAGAAATTGGAAAAGGAAGAACTCCACAGTAAGGACTTGAAACTAGAAGTGGAAAAACTACAGAAGAGAATGGTTGACCTAGAAAAGTTGGAAGGTGCCTTTAACAAAAGCAAATCTGAGTGTTCACAGTTACATGTTAGCTTAGATAAAGAAAGGAATCTGACCAAAGACTTAGCCAATGAGTTGGAATTAGTGAAAGCCCGAGTGAAAGAACTCGAAACATCGGAGGCCAGACTGGGAAAAAGTGAATTCCTCTTGAAAGATGATTTGACAAAGCTAAAGTCTTTTACTGTGATGTTAGTAGACGAGAGGAGAAGTGTGGCAGAAAAGTTGCATCAGGAAGAACAGAAAGTGAATGACCTTAATAGCAAGTTGATGCAGGAACAAAATAAAACAACAGAGGTAACAGAAAAACTGATCGAAGAAAGCAAGAAGCTTCTCAAATTGAAATCCGAGATGGAGGAGAAAGTGTCTACCCTGTTCAATGAAAGAAATGATTTGAAGGTAAAGCTCCATGATGAAGAACAAAAATCTAATGAGCTAAGTTTTCGAGTTGGCCTGTTGAAGAAGCGGCTTGACCGTGTGGAAGAGGCTGAAACTGACACCCTCCAAAATAAGACCAAGAAAGAGATGGACAGACTTCTGGAAGACACTGGACTTGACAACAACAGAATAAAAGAACTAACGCTGGAAATCGAGCGGTTGAAATCTCGATTGAAGCAGTTGGAGGTGGTGGAAGGTGACCTGATGAAGACTGAGGATGAGTACGATCAGCTTGAGCAGAAATTCAAGACCGAGCAGGACAAAGCAAATCTCTTGACCCAGCAGCTAGAAGAAATGAAAAAGCAGATGACCAGGGGCAAGCTTACAGAGAAAGGAGAAGCCCTGAGCCAGGAGGCCGAGGCCCGCAATCGACTTCGACTTGAGGAGGCAGAGGTTCAAGCACTCAAGGAGAAGATTCATGAGCTGATGAACAAGGAGGACCAGCTCTCCCAACTGCAGGCCGATTACTCCATCCTCCGGAAGAAGTTCCAACAAGAGGAAAGCAAAAATAAGGACATGAGCCAGGAGGTGGTCAGCTTGGCGAAGGAGCTGGAGTTTTCCAAACGCTACAGCCGGGCCATGAGGCCGTGCCTCAATGGCCGAAGGATGGTCGATGTCCCGGTCACATCCACTGCCGTCCAGACCGAGAGTCCATCCAACGGGCTAGGGGAAGAAGACAATGCCGCGGTTTTTATCCGAAAGTCCGTCCAAGAAGAGAACCACCTGATGAGCAACCTGAGACAGAAGAAGCCCATGGAGCGGCCCTCAGTGCTGGAGCGCTACCCGCCGGCCGCCAACGAGTTAAATCTGAGGAGATCCTGGATACCCTGGATGAAGAAGAAGGAGAATGGCCTCGAGAGAGCCACCCAGGCGAGTGCAAGCCCCAGGGAGGTGATCGTGGCGCAGAGGCAGGGCCAGCCACTGCACATTCGGGTGACCCCTGACCACGGCAACAGCACAGCCACTCTGGAAATCACCAGCCCATCGGCCGAGGACTTTTTCTCCAGCACTACAGTCATCCCCACCCTAGGCCAACAGAAGCCACGCATCACCATCCTGCCCGCCCCCACTGTCGCCTCGTCCAAAGGCAAAGCCTCAGACAGCTCCTTCTCCACGGAGAGAGCAGCGTCTCCCGTTACCATCACCACATTCTCCAGGGCCACCTCCCCTCCAGCGAGAGACAAGGCTACCTTTCTGGACACGTCCGCTTGTCCGGACAGAGCAGCCTCCCCCATTCAGATCATGACAGTTTCCACCTCGGCAGCTCCCGAGTCTTCAGCCCCTCCAGATCAAGGCCAGGAACCAGGCACAGGACGGGCAGTTTTCAAAGTGTCCCCGGAGAAACAGCTGGCGCCATCACCGACTCGAAGATACAGCCCAAACGCAAACATCATAACGACCGAGGACAACAAGATTCACATCCACCTGGGCAGTCAGTTTAAAAGGCCTGGCAGCAGCTACACTGAAGACACCAGCTCTCTGATTACTGTTCGGCCTCTGTCTGTCGCTGGTGGCGGCGAGAACAAGGAGGTGACAATGGGAACTGTTCTACGCTCCCCTCGTAACTGCACTGGTCCTAAAAACTCACCCAACAAAATGACCAGCAGCATCACTATAACTCCAGCCAGTACCACATCCACAAGAACTACCCAGTCAATGGTGAGTCAAGATTTCATTTTTTTTGTCCTTTATTCGGAATGTGGCGGTATCGATTTGCATCATATTTTACCTTCAAGTGCCTTGTCATCTTCAATGACCTTCATTTGGTTATGGTTACCCATTTTTTTGTTTGTTTTTACAGTAAATTGTATTGCATTCACAAATTAACCAAAGAATGGACAGAGACAATTCTCTGTTTCAAAGCACAAAAATATCACTGCTATAGTGGTTTAAAAATTCAATTTCTAACTAAAGCTGTGTTTTTCACCCCCTGAAGATTTGAATGAGCTGGTGCACACAATTAACTTGGTAGAACCACAGTTAATAATGTTGCTCCAAACAAATGCTCACAAACGCCACAGCAGTGATAATGAGGGAGAAACAGTAGTTAGTGTATTTGCAGCTTTGCTGTCAGAATTGCAGTGATACTCTGCAAGCCTGTAGATTCAGGAAGACCTTCAAAATGGAAATGAATGGGAAACTCTTTGAGGAGATGGTCTCCATCAGACAAAGAGGAAGCCCTTGAAAATTGTCTATGTGTTGAATGAGCATTGAGGTACATGTTTAAAATAAAAGGGCCCACTAGCTTCCCTTTGTTCTGCAGTTAATATTTACTCTAGATATGGATGTGAGTTTGCTCGCTGAGCTGGAAGCTTATTTTTCAGACGTTTCGTCACCATTCTAGGTAACATCATCAGTGAGCCTCCGACGAAGATATGTGCTTTGTATTTTCTCCACAACCATTACCACTCTTTGTGTGTATTTTCTCCACCATAACTTTAATCTGTAATTTTCCTCTACTCTAACTTCTGTTCCACTTGCCAACTCTCACCAATGTAAATAGAATGAAATCTGTTACATTTTCATCTCTGTCCAGTTCCAAAGAAGAGTAATTTTTGACCTGAAAACTGAGCTGTATTTCTCGCTGTTCAGATGCTGCCAGATCTTTTGAGTTTCTCTAGTGCTTTTTGTTTTAATCCTACAATTTAGCCATCTTAAAAGTCAGCTAGTAATGCACACATTGCATCTTTTAAAATTACATAATCATAAGGAGCAATTTTGATATGACTACACAATATTACTAGTAAAAATATTGTTTTGATTGAAATCCTACTCAAATGTAGTTTCTGTACAATCTGCTTTTAAAAGGGTTAACGTACTTGGAATGCATAGACAGTTTTAGATCAATGTGATCATATTTGCTGTAAAATCATCCCAATTTCTGTAACTCAACTACCAGAATTTTGTTTTAGATATTACATGTTCTAATTTGTTAACTTGTTTTGAGTTGTCATGCATTGTTAATACCTTCACCATACAAGAATTGGCATTCCAATGGGTCATACATAATTTTCAAGCAATAGTTAAATGAGTGTAACTTGTCAGGTAAAATGTGTTGGAGAATTGATTTCGACCACTTTTTATGTATCAAATATATCAACTTATAGCAGTAAACTGTCATATAATAGAATCCATACAGTGTGGCAACGGGACATTTGGCCCATCAAGTCCACACTGAACCATAACACTGCATTTCCCATGACTGATTCACCCAGCCTGCACACTATGGGCAATTTAGCATGGCCAATCTACCTAACCTGCACATCTTTGGACTGTGGGAGAAAACAAGAGCACCTGGAGAAAACCCACATGGTCAGAATGTACGAACTCCACACAGACAATCAGCGAGGCTGGAATTGAACCCAGGTTCCTGGTGCTGTGAAGCAGCAGTGCTAACCAGTCAGCTATCATGCCACTCCATGTTTGTCTAATGTTGTTAGAAGCTTCATTTTAATAGGACAATGAAGTTCCAATGATATTTAGATGTCAAGGCATTTTTCTCCCTGCACATCACAAACTTGTGATCAAGTTTCAAGGTGTCAAGGTTTGCAGTTCAATGTATGGTAAGTGATTTTAGGTTTGACTCAATGGTAACAATTTCATCGTTGAGATGCAGGCCTAAAATTTGAGCACACAAACCAGGCTGATGCTCTGCTGTGGTACGGACGGAGTGTTGCACTATCAGAAAAACCAGCTTTAGATGACTCATTAAAACAGCCCAAATTTATCTACCCAAAGAAAAGCAAGGGTGTTATCCCTTTTCTGCCACCACTAAAATAGGATTGTCCTGTCATTATCTCATGCTGCTTATCACAAGACAGATTTAACATCCAAAAATACAACATTAATTGTGAAGCAACTTGGAACATCCTAAAGTTCTGACATGTAAATCTGTCTGTTGTAAGAAGCACTACCATAAGATTATTGGGAGCAAGTATGAAGCTTATGTTTTTTTTATTATTGCCATTCTTGACAATTATCAAGAGCCTTTGTGACAACAGCAGTGAAGACAACAGTCAGAAAAGCCTATCGGGAAAATACGTTCAGCAGTAGGCCATTTATACCCTCATTCAATGAGCTCAAAGCTGGTCTGAAATTTGATTCCAGTTTTACCCAGATCCCAGAATACCTTTTACATAGCAAAATTTCATAAATATTAGTTTCAGAATTAACAACTGATTTATCATAATTTACTGTTTCTGGAAGAGTTCTGCAAGTCCAAATTTGTGCCACCTTGCTGTATAGAGAAAAATTTTCCTGATTTCATTCTGGGTGTTCTGGCCCTACTTAAACATTTACCCTACTTGTTCTGCTTACATTTCACTAACTTCCCATTTGCACTAGGCATTAGTTAGAAAAAGGTTGTTAGACTATGCCCTTGTCCTATGCACTCCGGCTAGCAAAATTAGTTATTATATCTCCCCTACATGTGTCCCTTAATTTTTGAAAACATCAATCAACTCACTGTTTAGGTTTCCAAATTTCACGGTAGGCAGTCTAAGTTTTTTCAAATTCTTTGTAGTTCAACCTTTGGTATTCCAGTATCATTTTAGGAAATTTAAGCAGTATTCCCTCAAAGGACATTATTTCCTTCCTAATTTGTGATGCTTAGAACTTGAAACTGGGTGGATCACCAGGCATCGAACTAGGCACCGGAAAAGACAATAGCAGAAACAACCCTGTCGACCATGCAAAGTTCTCCTCACTAACATCTGGGGGTTAGTGCCAAAATTGGGAGAGCTGTCTCACAGGCTAGCCAAGCAACAGCCTATAGTTATACTCACAGGAGCATATCTTACAGACAATGTAATAGACACACCATCATCATCCCCGGATACATTATATCTCACCAGCAGGACAGACCCAGCAAAGGTGATGGCACAATGGTATACAGTCGGGAGGGAGTTGCTCTGGGAGTCCTCAACATTGACTCCAGACCTCATGAAGTCTCATAGCTTCAGGCCAAACATGGGCAAAGAAGCCTCCTGTTGATTACCTTGTACTAATCTCCCTCAGCTGATGAATCAGTACTCCTCTGTGTTGAACAACACTTGGAGGAAACACTGAGGATGGCAAGGGCACAAAATGTACTCTGGGCATGGGATTTGCTTGTCCACCACCAAGAGTGGCTTGGCAGCAGCACTACTGATCAAGCTGGTTGGGTCCTAAAAGACATAGTTGCTGGACTGGGTCTCCGACAGGTGGTGAGGGAAACAAGACGCAAAAATATACTTGTCCTCATCCTTAGCAATCTGCCAGCTGCAGATGTAACTGTCTGTGACAGTATTGATAAGAGTGACCACTGCACAGTCCTTGTGGAGACAAAGTCCTGCCTTCATATTGAAAATAACCTCCATCATGTTATGTGGCACTATCACTGTGTTAAATGGGACAGACTTCAAACAGATTTAGCAACTCAACTAGATACTGCAAAGGCTATGGGCCCTGACAACATTCCAGCAATTGTCCGAAGACTTGTACTCCAGAACTTGCTGCTCCCCTAGTCAAGCTGTTCCAGTACAGTTACAACACTAGCATCTACCCAATTGTGCAGAAAACTGCCTAAGCATGTCTTGTACATAAAAATAGGACAAATCCAATGCAGCCAATTACCGCCCCATCAGTCTGCTCTCGACCACCAGTAAATTGATGGAAGGCGTCATCAACAGTGCTATCAAGTAGCACCTGCTCAGCAATAACTTACTCACTGACGCCCAGTTTGCGTTCCACCAGGGCCACTCAGCTTCTGACTTCATTATAGCCTTGGTTCAAATATGGACAAAACAGCTGAATTCCAGAGGTGAAATGAGAGTGGCAGCCCTTGACATCAGGGCTGCATTCGACTGAGTATAGTGTCATGGAACCTTAGCTGGAATCAATGGATATCAGGGGGAAAACTCTCCAGTGTTTAGAGTCATACCTGACACATAGGAAGATGGATGTGGTTGTTAAAGTCAATCATCTCAGTTCCAGGACATTTCTGCAGGAGTTCATCCGGGTAATGTCCTAGCCCCAACTATCTTCAGCTGCTTCATCAATGACCTCCCTTCCATCATAATGTCAGAGGTGGCGATGTGCAATCATCAGCGAACAATGTGAAGCACCACATGTGACACCTCAGACACTGAAGCAATCTGAGTCCAAATGCAAAAAGATCTGGACAATATTCAAGCTTGGGCTGACAAGTGGCAAGTAACATTTGTGCCACACAAATGCCAGGCTATGACCATCATCAGAAAGAGACAATTTACCCACTGCCCCTTGACATTCAATGACATTACCATTACTGAATCCGCCACTAACAACTTGTGGGAATTATCATTGATCAGAAACTCAACTGGACTCACCACATTAATGCAGTGACTACAAGAGCAGATCAGAGGCTAGGAATACTGTGGTGAGCAACTCACCTCCTGAGTGTCTGTGGCCCATAGTAAAGCTCAATCTCTCTGAGCTGGAGTGGTTCAATATGCAGCTATCTCCTGCAGATGTGGTCAGTTGGGACAGCCTCAATGTCCACAAACTCTACAACCTGCAGCCAAAACATACTAACTGCTCTGTCATTATCTCACAATTAATATAAGTAACTTTAACTATCTAGTTTTTAACTCATTTCAACTGTTTTCTTTCTCAACTCAGAACATGCACTAAGCAATGAACAGAATATTTTGAGTACTTAGTATTTCAAGCTTTGGAGGTAAAAATTATAAAGAACCTCCTGACCACACTGTATCAAATACCCAAATAAGGATGTTATGCTTTAGTTTTGCAAAGCATCGGTGACCCACATCTCTACAACTGTTTGCAGTTTTGTCTCCTATTTAAGGAAGGATGTAAATGTGTTGGAGGGGATTGAGAAGTTTACTTGATTGATTGGTTTAATAATTGGGTTGTCCCTTGAAGACAGGTTGAACAGACTGAGATTATTTCCACAGGAGAATAGAAGAATGATGGGTGACCTGATTGATCCTGTATTGGATTCTGAATAGTTTTCACAAGGTGGACATGAAAAGGATGTTTCTCCTAGTGAGTGAATCCAGAACAAGGGAGTACTGTTTGAAAATTAAAGACAACTTAGGGCGGAGATGAGGAGAATTGTCTTCACATGGTAGTCAACAGGGAACAACAATACTGAAAGAGTTTTTTAGTGCAGCCAACATGCATATAGTGTTGAAACAGCATTTCCAACTTTGTTTCCATCTTCTTTCAGCCTTTCTGGAATGCTTTCAAATGGGTTGAGTGCCCATTTGCCACTTCCTTTTTAGCCTACAGGCAGTACAACCTCCTTCTGCAATTATGGAGTCAGATGCTGAACTGTTCTCTCATTTGTTTTCTGGATGGATTTTCATTGGTTTTTCACTGTGAACTTCACTGGCACTGCAAAATTTTGTCCTAGCGCATATAAAACTGAATCCACGGAGATCTGTTTCTAACTTAAACCTTAAAATTCTCTCTGGATATGGTAAGGGGCAATGAGCAACAAATGTTTGTTCTTCTCTGGACATGGGTTCAAAGTAAGCCTAGACTGATGGAATGAAAATCTCTTGCATTTGGGACTCAACAAGAACAACTTTCTTTTTGATATGGTCCCTTTAATATAGCACCCATAACTAATAAAGTAAATTACTATAAGATTTGATGCTGAACATGAGATCTTAGGATAGTTGACTCAAGGTTTGGTCAAAAGAATAAGTTGTAGGGAGTCTCTTGAATGAAGGGGAACAAAGAAAAAGAAGAACAAAAATTTCTGTTGGAAAAGCTCAGCAGGTCTGGCAGCAGCCATGGAGAGAAATCAGAGCCAATGTTTCATGTCCAATGACCATCCTTCAGAACTGAGGGTAGCTAGGAAAACACTGCATTTTATGTAGAGGATTGTTGGGTGGCGGGGGGATGCAGATAAGGAGTAAACAACAGGTACGGATAGAGCTCAAAGAGAGAGAGAAGAACAGTTGGACAGACAAAAGGGTGGAGTTAGTGTGTGAATTCCTAATCTGAAGGCTCTGTATTCAATTTAATTCCTGGTGAACATAATTTTATAGCACAACATTGTCTAAAGATTGATGTTGCTGTAGTCTCTTTAAGTGTTCTCACAGATGGCTTTCAGATTAATTACAGCAATTATTCTTATTGCAATCAACTTTTCTTCTGGGGCAGGGAGGAATGAAATGTGCCTTCAACGTAAATTAACAACTCAGAGGTGCTTGAGTTGCTTTCAAGTTCAATGCTTACATATAAAGAAATGTACGGCATTGTAATCATTTTTGAAACTGCTGAAAATTTTAATTGTAAAATTTAATTTGTTACATGTTTTATTTCATATTTCCTAAAGAAACAGTTGCCTCAGAATAGAGTTTCTTTTTGAGAATGTTGAAGAGTTCACATGTTGCCTTGTTTTAGTATTTATGTAAAGAAAAACAAAAGTTTTGCTGTTTGAAATAGTTCCTTGGGGATAATTGTTGCAGTAAATTTTGATTTATAAATGAGCAACAGTGGGATGAAGGATACAACCTGGTTTGCTCTCAAAATGACCAGTCCCACCACCAATAACCAAAAAATACAGATGTTCAGTTTAGCCAGAGGGGAGTCATCCTGAAATACATGCTCAGTGACTTCTCCACAGGCCATGTATACACTGCCACATAATGCTTCATTGTTGGACTTTGAGCTGACAGACTAATCACTGGGGAATCTCCATAACCTTTTTCCTTATGGTATTCAAGATTTCTAATGAAAAATGTTCGTGGCACTTAAGATACAGATAACACTTTGTAATCTTAAAGTCTATTTTCTGGTCTTTATGTTATAAATTTTATTCTCCATACAAGTTCTTAGTTATCTGTTGAAGACCAAACAGAGTCAAAGTATTTTCAGAAAAATATTTACAGCAATTTGATTGGTTGTGATTTGCATTTTAATAGATTTTACTGATTTCATACATCATCTGTTGTTCGCCATTGGATTTTTTTCTAGCAGCTGTTCTTGCTTTTTGCACATTCTTTATTATGTGATCTTGCTTGTTCTTTTCATAAAATAAATGCAATGATTTTGATTTATCTGCATGCTTAAATGCAGACTGGCAGTAGCAAGGAGGGGTTTCTAACGAGTTCCATAGACAACATTTAACCATCAATTAGTTCTGCAGGATAAATGGGTAAACATTGTGTTCTATACCGTGCCTGTTTCGAAATGACATTAGATTAGCAAAGGACCAACAAATATTAGAAACTGATTGAGCTTAAAGTGGTAATATTGTTGAATTGTTTTTTATAACATTGATCAAGCTGAGCTTTAAGATATAAGCATTTTTGATGCTTGAGGGAATGAGGAGAGATTATCTGAAGAGAAGATCATTAGAATTTGCGAAAGACCCACTGATATAAACTCACTGAAAAATCTAATATAAAATATATATGTGGCAACAATATAGGTTTGTTCTTTTCCTGTCAGCAACCATCATTCCCCCCACTCACCAGTCTTCATTTATTGTAGTTGCCTGATTTGGCTCATCGGTAGTAAACTCACCATTGTGTTAGACGGTCAATACTATTCTAAAACCTTTAGCATATATCCACACTGATACTTTCAACGCTATATTGAGGGAATGATACACTGCAGGAGGTGCTGTATTTTAGATAAGACTTTAAACTGAGGTCACATTTACACTTTCTGATGGAATTAAATGTACTATTTGAAAAGTAAACAAAGTGTTCTCCCAGTTTCCTGAGCACTATCTATCCAATTCCCAAAACTGATGACCTTGTCATTTATTTAAGGCTGTTTGTAGGGCCTTGCTGTATACTAATATGTTGTTGTAATTTCCTGCAATGCAACCGTCACTGCACTTCAGAACTACTTAATTCAGTTGAAAAATGCTTTGAAATGCTTTAATCTTTTGAAAACGGCGTTGGTGGGGGTTATCATTGAATTCAAGGGTTTATTTTTCATTATGTAGTCTGATGGATTGTGATAAAGAGAATGAAATGGGCTTAATGTATATAAATCTTATAAAACATGTACATCATGTTGAAATGGTATAGAAAGTTTGAAATTTAAACTGTTAAGAGACTATTGGTTTTTATTCAAATTCTAGAAAGACAATATTATTGACAATAATGGAGGTATCATCTAAGATATGCTATACTTAAATAGTGCCTCATACTTTTTGATCTACAGCTAATATTTAATAACTAGGCAGTTGAAACAGGACTCTGCATATACAATTTATTTTTGATCATTGCTCCTCCCTAACATATAAATCTGATTGACTAAACTTCATTACTGTATCATGTGTTTTGTTTAGCTGCTAATTTTCTCAATCGTGGTCTGATCTCCACAGAGAATGTCTTAATCCTCATGTAACCGTTACACTCTTTCACTCTGGCTATTACCCTGGTAAGGCCATTTCTGCATTCCCAAAATCCAGTAGAAACTAATGAATGGACCTGGCAAAAAAACTGCCTGCTATCAACTGCGAGGTTGGCTAGACAATTAAAAAAACTGTTGTGTCTTGATTTCATTTGTTAAAAATCATCATCCAGGAATGCAAGAATACTCTAGGAATAACTACTGAACTCATGGCAAAGGAGCTGTCATAGTGACATCAGATCACATGCAACTGGAGACAGAATCTTCTAGGGTTCCAGAAGATATCCTCTCTTTAAAACTACTGTAATTAATTGTTTAAGATGCTTATTTATATTCACTAGTTACTAGCTTCTTGTAGCATTGCCAATTCACACAAAGTTAAGTGAGATCTGTTATTTCACTTAATTTTGTCAAAGTATATTAAATGAAGGTGAAGATTGGAAGACGGAACAGTAGAACTGATACTTTGTTCCATATTTACTGGGTTGTATTTGATCCTGTCTTGAACACTGGAGGATCTTCATTTTGGTACAATAACATTAGGTGTTATTTCTGAGGATGCTCAATCTCAGAAAATGGGCTCACCATTACAGTAAATGTTCAGGAACAAAAACAAAGTTGCTGGAAAAGCTCAGCAGGTCTGGCAGCATCTGTGGGGGAGAAAAAAGAGTTAACGTTTTGGGTCTGATAACCCTTCCTCAGAACTGATGGTGGCTGGGAAAACGTTAGTTTATATGCAGAAAATAGGGAGGTGGGTGCGGTCAATAGAGTAAATGTTCAGTTCTATAAGGCAATATAAACAATCAAAACTTTTTCATAAACTAATGGTGGCTGAATGTGTAAAGAGTCTATTTCTCTGTCTTTCTAGGCAGCACAGGAGGGGTCAACACAACGACCCACACCGACACGCATCCCCATGTCAAAAGGTATGAAAGCAGGAAAACCAGGAGTGCAAGCTGTTGGAGCAGGAGGTGTGGCAAAATATGAATCTCGTACTGAGAGCCAGTTAATGAGAATTGAACTGAAGAAGTCTCCTGTCAGCAGTCCGATCTCTCAGGCTGGGGGGAAGGGCTGAGGATGGAGATCATGGGGTAGGTGGATGTGTTACTGTAACAATAGATATCACCCTATCTGGGCAGACTTCCTTATCACATATTCACTCAATAAATGAACTCCTCCCTTGTGATGTAGTAACAGGTCCTTATTTTAAACTGGTCATTAAAAATACCAACATTTTAGCACTGATAACTGCTGTATCTCAAGGGTGAGATTCACTTTTGAGTACATGCACACTTGTGAAGACAAGTTAACCAATTAACAAAGGGTTAAATTATTAATTTAACATATTACTTCAGCATTGGTAAGAAAAACAACAAGCTCCTATTTGTAGAGATAGGGAAATGTTCCAGTCACTTGGTTTTGATTTCAAGTGAAACTTGCATAACAACATATCTAATGGTTTGGATAAATAGTTTTCATATCTTGCCTTTAAAATAATACGGAAAATTAGTTGAAGAATTTGCAAGCTGAATAACTGACTGAAAGGCATGGCATGAACATTGACCATCTTTAAACTAGCTGATGTATGACTGTAGTTCTGGTTATTGGAGGTTTTTATCATTTCCTGCAACCCATAAAAGGGTGCTGGCACAAGGGACAGCTGACCACTCTCACCAAATGGGAGTCTCAAACTGATTTTAGAAAACATAATTTCCACAAATATTTTCAGGTGCATTAGCATTAAATTAATACAAATTTAGGGTCAGCTTTGAGCACTTTCTAACAAGTAAATTTCTAGTTGATGTAAAATGTTCACTAATCTAGATCACATCTTCAGTCATAACAAACAACTGCACCTCCCAGTCGCGAACCATTTCAACTTCCCCTCCCATTCCTCAGACGACATGTCCATCCTGGGCCTCCTCCAGTGCCACAACGATGCCACCTGAAGTTCGCAGGAACAGCACCACATATTCTGCTTGGGAACCCTGCAGCCCAATGGTACCAATGTGGACTTCACAAGCTTCAAAATCTCCCCGCCCCCCCCCCCCCCCCCCCCCCACTGCATCCCAAAACAAGCCCAGCTTGTCCCCGCCTCCCTAAACTGTCCTTCCTCCCACCATCCCCTCCTCCCACCTCAAGCCCCACCCCCATCTCCTACCTACTAACCTCTTTCTGCCCCCTTGACCTCTCCATCCTCCCTGGACTGACCTATCTCTTCCCTGACTCCCCACCTGCACTCACCTTTACTGGCTCCATCCCCAACTCTTTGACCTGTCTGTCTCCTCTCCACCTATCTTCTCCTCTGTCCATCTTCTATCTGCCTCTCCCTCTCTCCCTATTTATTTCAGAACACCCTTCTCCTCCCCCATTTCTGAAGCGGAGTCTAGGCCCGAAATGTCAGCCTTCCTGCTCCTATGATGATGCTTGGCCTGCTGTGTTCATCCAGGTCCACACCTTGTTATCTAACATCCTGGTAAACCTCTTTTGCGCCATCCCCAAAGTCTTCACATCCTTCCTATAGTGCAGTGACTAAAACTGCACACAATACTCCAAATGTGACCAAACTAAAGTTTTTTATACAGGAACCTCCAAGCCAGTCATCATTAAGTGGGTAATTTTTAATCTAATCAGAATATATGGAACGATGTTTTTAGGAATTTACTTTGCAAAACCAGAGTGGCTATGTGCAGGCTATAATCACAACCTCACACTATGAAGGACCCAAATATGGCAGTTTGCTGGTTTATTTAGTGTAGATTAACAGAGTCAGTGCCAGCAGATTTCCCAGTTCTAATCTATCTCTACAGGAAATTTCATGTCTACTTATATGCCTGATGAGAGCCTGTTTGTGCTCATATCTAGATTTTCTCCCTGAACTTTCTGTCTGATTTCAGGTGAGATGTATTTGCTTTATCTGCAAGTCTTGGCAGGTTATTTGGTTCTGATCCTGCCTTCTATGTGTGCATAATGTGCTATAATGACTTTATGGTCAGATTTTTCTGGAGTTAGGTTGAGCAGAGGGGCCTTTTTAAAATGTGCAGGTCCTGATTCTCGGATTCTCACCCCTATTCCATTTCCACCAATGTTTAGCAGTGGAAGATAAGGATAGCGTAGTCAACCCATGTAGAGGACTCAAGTCCAAGCTAATTCCATTATGGCCCCTTCCCACAACTTTGATGATATTGGGTCAGTGGTTTTCATAGACATGGTTTATGGCACCTCAGAGTAGTCATGAACCACTGGGATTCTCAGTCTTAAGTTGGGAATTGAAAAAGGGCAGCTATTTAGTATTCTGTTTGAAATACATCATGCACTGTCATTAAAGCTGTAAATCAATCACAATCATTCATAGTATCAATGACAAAGAACTTTTAACCAGCTTCATATCTCTCAATTATGTGTGAATAAACATAAAGACATTGAAAAATGCTCCAAAGAAAGATAAGTTTATTACAAGTTAATAAAAACAACGACAGATATAACTAGCATTCCCCTGCAAGGTGTGTCAACATTGTGTACAGGCTAAGTCCATTAGACATTCCTGGTGTTCAGCAAACCAAACATATTGAGGCAATCTAGCAACAGTACCAATAAGAGATGGCCAGCTATCTATTTTTGTTTTTTGCTAGGTGGGCTCATTAAGAATGCTTAGGGATATGTAAAGCACGAGGGATATTGAGTGGTATGGAAGGGCATAGGACATATGACAGTGCATGGAGGAGGCATGGAGGTGGCGAAGGGTAAGGGTTCGAGGGCTGTACAAACATTTTTACAACAGGGTTGATGTTGTAGTAAATTGAGCTGGTCCCTTTAGCCAGACGTCCTTGCCATCTACCCAGCTCTATTGCTGCCTGCCTGTACAGGCAATGGGCTGGATTCCATCTCATCCCCACTTCTTTAGAATGGAAATAAGGCAGGCAGAGCTTCCTTTATTAAAATACCTTGTCCAGTCAAGAACTTCCCCAGTTCACATTTTTCATCTACTTTATGAAAATCCAGTCCGATGACATAATGTCTCAGTTCAGTCACTAGAAAAGATTGGGTACTTCTGTACATCTTTGTTCCGATGTAAAGTGGCCAACTGTAATTCACCAATCACCAACCTGGATTAAATTGGTTAACTCTGCATATAATGTAAGCCTCCTCACTCTGTAAGGATGAGTACCACATTATACCATATTTTAGTGCATTGAGCCACCAGACACTGCTCAGCTAATGCTTTTTAATGGTGCACATTATAACATCTTGACCTTACTCTTTTTGATAGCACAGAACAAGAACTTATGTTGCTAAAGATTTTCCTACACTCATCAGAGAGCTGGCAATACTGAAGCCTCAGAAATTTCTCTGGGAGATTTAGTTATTGCTCAAACATGCAGCAGTTCTTGGATCTTCAACTAGTAAAGTTTTTTTTGGTAAAGGTAGAACTTGAAAAGAAATCACCCGGCCCAGTTTCAACAGGAAAGCCCCTCAGGCGAAATCACTGGGGACAATATAGGTCATTGAACACAGGTCTGTTTTGTGTGAGCGTGGATGACCTCAACCTGACAGAAGGTAAAATATGGGAGATTTTCTAAATTTTGGACTGGAATTGTCAAGTCTTAGAGGGATGGATAAGGCTTTCAACTGCAGGTGAGATGAGGTAGGGGCAGAATTGGACATTGTTAAGGAAGTAAGCAGTCTTAGCAAATGGTATGAATATGTGATTGGAACCTTATCTCAGGCTCTATAAGGGTTGTGAGCAACTTGGTTCAACCTCACATAGTTCTTGAGAAGATGGATGGAGTCAATGGCTAGGGAACAGAATTTTGCCAGATGTTGAAGAGCAATAGCTGGCAATGGGATGGGTATCATCAATGTGCAACTTGAGTTCTGAAATTTTGCATGATTTTGCTAAGGGGTCAAGGAAAGATCTTTGAAGGATTCAACAGGTAATTCTGAGGGACCAGGAAGAGAAGCCATTGCAGGAAAGGGAGGCAATGTCCTAGTGGTATTATCACCAGACTGTTAATTCAGAGAACCAGAGAAAGTTCTGGAGACCTGAATTCGAATCCAATTCAATAAATATCTGGAATTAAGAATCTAATGATAACAGTGAATCCATTGTCGATTGTTGGAAAAACCCATCTGTTTCACTAATGCCCTTTAGGGAAGGAAACTGCCATCCTTATCTGGTCTGGCCTTCATGTGACTCCAAACCCACAGCAATATGGTTGACTCTTAACTGCTTTCTGGGCAATTAGGCATGGCAGTAAATGCTGCATAACAAGTGACGTCCTCATTCCGTCAATGAATAAAGAAAAATAAGGTGATTTTCTGAATATAACCGATTGTGTAAAATTGGGATCAAATACGAGCAGACCTATCCAGTGGGTTAACAATGAAGGTCATTAAAGGAGGGTGGTGTAGCCAATCATGTCAAAGGCTGGAGATAAGTAAAGAAGGAGATTTCATTTGTGACTTTGAGAGCAATTGCGGCAAGGTCAGAAAGCTGATTGGAGGAATTTAAACTTTGGATCCTGGAAAACGTAGGTATAACTTTGGGATATGACAGCATATTCAAAGGAGATTAGAGATAGAATTATATAAGAACAGAGGAATTGAGGGATATTTTTGAGGATAAATGTGGTAATGGCAGATTTGAAGGAGAAGGCTCAGTATCTGAGGAGAGAGAATTGTTTACAACATCAGTGACAGTTTCTTTGTTCACTTAAACTATGTCGACTACCACACCAACCACTTTGCCCCTATCAGCCACCCCTTTGTCAAAAGGACCTTCAAATACCTCCGTACATCTTCAGTCTGAATCATTCTTTCTATCCTTACTACTTCTTGATGCTGATTCATAATTGTTTCGTGATACTCAGCATTAAAGGTTCTGTCTGCATGTAAGATGTTCATGTTTAAATAAACAGTACAGAATAGATTGGTTTAGTACTGAAATGAGCAGTAAGAAATATGCCATCAAGTTAAAAGACAATAATTACTCTAAAGAACTGCTTCAGAATATATTTAAGTGGGAGTCAAATATGAGGTGCACTGTTCCATAACAAAGAACTTGTCTCAGGCTCCCATCTGATGGTACCCCTATGCTGTTGACTTTTATGAAGCTTTTAAATGCTTCTATTGAGCTTTTGGGGAGGAAGTCTACCAGGGGAACAGAACTTGATATTCTTCATTCAAGATGACTTGCAAGGCCAAAACTAATGATTAATGAAGATGGTCTTTGATTTTGTTTCTATTCAATACATACTACTCCAAGCACAGTCAACTTATTTCCCTTAAGAGACTATTACAGTTGAACTGGAAGATATTTATTCTGTATTGCCTGATTTACTAGTTTTTATGCTTTCTACTGCTTAACATAGGGAATGAGGTCCCCTGTGAAGCCTTGCAAGCATGCTGGTAATTAAAGAACAAAAGTGAATTGAGATAGGATGTTAGGGCTGGTTCAACATAAGGTAAGTAACAAAGTAAACAAAGTCTGGTAGTTCTTTGTGTGGGTTAATTTCTTAAATTTATTTTTGCTTCAGATATCAACACTTACAGCACCTTACGGAGGACAAATTACATTTTGAGAGCTATTTGATTTCAGGAGATGCCTATTAGGTGATCAATTTATTTCCATTTGTGCATACCAAAGTAATTAAATATTCCTCCCATTCAGAGTAAACAAATACTGCAGGTGGGGATTCTTTTCATAAACTATCTTTTTTCTCACTATTTCAAGTCTAAGTTTAAAAAGCAAATAATTTCAGACATTTCCTAATTGGAGTTTGTTAACTAAAACAAGTTTCCCCTCTTATGCATTTCTCAGAGCATCTTTGCTACAGTGGTCTTTGACTCTCCCTTTCTACATGAATAACCTGATTGGAAATCCATGATCTTTCATTCAGCTTGGTTAATCTCAGTTGATTTCCTGCTGCACATTGACTTTTGCAGAAATGATAATATCTGCTATCGTGCAAGGATGAACCTAGTGATACATGGACATGAGACGGGTTGATCAGAAGACCAAATAAAATTCACATTGATACATATGATATGAAGTGGTCTTCTATACCATTAGTAAAGGCAAAAGGTATCGATCTGAGTAAAATGTTGCAGGAGCAAGATTGAGATGATAAATCTCAAGAATAGCCACTAAGTTAAACAGGTACTGTGTAATATTTTGTAAGTAAACTTATCATCACCTCTTCCAATTCATCCCAAGCTTCGGTGTTAAATCCAATTGCCTTTTATAGTGAATCTACGTTGGCTAAAAAGCCCCCAAAATCTCTAATCTCAAAGCCTTTAAATCCCTTTATGGCCTTGACCTCCTGGTCTACAGATAGTTGGAGGCACAATATACCTCAAATGATAAATACAGGGCCATCTTAAAAATCTTGACATACTGATATAGCAGGAACTTCCTAAATGTTTTAAACTGACACTGGGAAATTCCTCAACTTCTTTGGGCTCTGCACAAATGTGAGTCAGAGGCCTGGAAGAGAACTGACTTAATTACCTCGCTAGTTGCTCAGGAGATGTTAGTCAAATTAAAACCATGTCTAACTCTTGGTTAACTATATAGTTAAGACACTACCACTTAGATTTGCCCTAGTGACCCAAAAATCCTGCCCCTCCAATTCCCCTCCTGACCTTTTGATTCCACCAACCCCCACCCACAACATTCCATTTCATCCTCTGACCCTATCACCTCAACACACCAAAACACAGCCCTCAAACCCTTGACTTCGCCCTGAAGTAACCCCTCTAACCCACCGTCTACCCTCCCAGCAATCTGCCACCCTACCCATCCTGCAATATTAACAACCCACCACACTCACACTCATTCACTGTCAAACTAAAAAGCTATTTAAATATACCAAGCTGCTCAGCATGTAGTGAATCATGTTTTAGCAGAATATAGCAGCTGATGCTGTATAAAAGAGACACTGTTTATCATCGCCCCACGATGCCTGGCTGAAGATCTTGCTCTGCATTTCTGAAGTATCCAGGTTCAGAACTCCCAGCCATAAAAGTGGAGTTTTGTTGTCCAGTTTAAATAACATTGGAGAGGACTGTAGTCCAATGGTGATGGTCAGACCTTAGAAGAATAAGTCATCAGTTCTCCTACAAATGTCCTAGAACCTTTTGTTCTGCTTTTTCGCAAGTGTGCCCCATCTTCCCTCTGCTTTTGTTAGAACATAAGATGGTAAGAAATAGGAGCAGGAGTAGGCCATTGGCCTGTTCAGCTTGCTTTGTCATTCATTAAGACAATGGCTGGTCTTTTTGCCATTGCAGCTTCACTTACCTGCCGGCTCAACATAACCCTTAATTCCTTCAAAAATCTATCTTTGTCTTAAAACCACAAGGCAGTCTCAACTGCTTCACTGGGCAGGGACTTTTACAGCTTTGGGTGAAGAAGTTGTCCTCAACTCAGTCCTAAATCTGCTTTCCCTTATTTTGCAGCTATATACCCTACCTCTAGTTTCATCTGCCAATGGAAGTAACCTCCCTGCTTCAGTCAAATCTATTGCCATGCCAACAGTCATCCTGAACCCGTGCTTTAGCAGTTTCTCCCTAAATCTCTGTCCCTCCTTATCTCCTATTTACCCAAATGTCACCTCACCTTGATATCTGTTTTAATTACAGCTCTTGCAAAGCATATATCCTTCTGCATTAAAAGAGTTATATAAATGCAGAATAAGGTGTTCAATTTGACCAGTGGTGGGTGGGCTACTGCTGCCCCCACTGCCCCAATTCCTTTCATTTGTCAGTGATGCGTTTTGTCTCTCTCCCCATCATCAGTCAGCCAGTCAGCCACTCCTGGTAGGGCTATAAAACGCTCGATCCAGGTTTGAGAACCAATAGAAGGTAGAAACTTCTGGAACCCAGCTTTGTGAAGGGTACATTTACTTAGATATAGTTCCCAACAAAGCCAAATTATTTTTGATGCTGATTATTGGCCCAAGCATAAGGTGAAGTTTAATCAAATATAGCTTGCTTGAATCGAGGTGGCACTAGATGTTTTTGTTGATGAGGTAATGGAATTGAAACAGTCTGGAATTTTTTTGAAGTCAGATTCTGTTTATATGTTCCTTTAATAGCTTGTTTCAAAGCTGTGTCGTATTTCGACTTTCAGATCAGCAAAATGTTGTGCAAAAGTAGTAAATTGATGAAGATATTCAAACTAGATTTTACTTAATGTCACAAGACACCTTCATTGTAGATGACCAATTTACATGCTACTTTAATCAAAGGGTTAGTAATAATGGGGCTAATTGGTGCTGCTTTGATCCCTGGTCACTGCAGTGTTGACTGGGTGGATGGAAAAGTCCCTAATAACTCCGTATTGGCGGTGGTGTGTGTGTGTGTGTGTGTGTGTGTGTGTGTGTGTGTGTGTGTGTGTGTGTGTGTGTGTGTGTGTGTGTGTGTGTGGCCCTTTCAGCCTGCTCCACCATTCAGTAAACTTATGCTTTCTTTAATTAACCTATTTTCTTGTCGACTCTAGACCTTCACTGCCTTACAGATCAGGAACCTTCCTAGCTCTGCTTAAAAATATCTGAAGACTCTGCTTTCACACATTTTGAGGAAGGGGATTCCACAGATTCACCACCCTTTGACAAAAATATATATCCACATCTCCGCTTTAAATAGCGACTGCTGTTTCTACAGTCTTCCACAAGAGGAAACATATTTTCCACATCGTGTACGTTTCTATCAGGTCACCTGTTACTTTACTGAACTCCAATGGATGCAAGCTTAGCCTATCAAACCTTTCCTCAAAACACAATCCATTCTAGGGAATAATGTACTATATCTTCTCTGAGTCACTTCAAATGTGTATACATCCTTCCTTAAATAAGGAGACCAACAGTGTACACAGTACTCCAGACATGGTCTTACAAAAGCCTTTTAAATCTGAAGCATAATCTCCCTACTCTTATATTCAATTCCCCTCCAGTAAATGATAACCGTACATTAGCTTTTCTAATTATTTGCTGTACCTGCATACTAAACTTTTCTGATTCATGCACAAGGACACCCAATCCCTCTATATCTTAGAGCTCTGCAATCTCTAATTACGTAGACATGTTTCTTTTTTATTCTTCTTGCCGAAATGGACAATTTTACAGTCTCTCACATTACAACCCATTTGCCAGATCTTTCTTCACTCACTGAAGCAATCTCTATCCCTATGTGGTCTCCTTATGTCCTCTTCATATCATGCTTTTCAATCTGTCTTTAAGTCATCGGCAAACTAAGCAATCTTACCTTTAGTCCCTTCAGCTAAAACATTTAAATAAATTGTAATTCGTAGAATCGTGGATTTTACAGTACAGAGGACACCATTTGATCCATTGCGCTTGTACCACCTGCTGAAAGAACTACCCAGTTAGTCCCATCCTCCAGCCCTATCTTCATTGCCCTCTAAATTCATAAATTTCAAATATATATCCAGCTCTCTTTCAAAACCTCTAATGGAATCTGCCTCCATTGTTCTTCCTGGCAGTACGTTCCAATTCCAAATAAGTCTCTGAGTAAATAAGTTTCTCCTCATTTCACTCCTAGCTGTCTTTTTTTTTCCTGACAATCTTGAAATTGTGATCCCTAGCTACTGAAATATCAACTGTTAGAAACAGAATATTCTTCTCTGCCCTATCAAAATTGTTTATAATTCTGAACACCTCAATAAGGTCATCTCTTAATCTCTGCTCCAAAGATAATATACCAAATTTCTCTAATCTTTTGTTGAATCTAAAATCCCTCATTGCTGGTATCATTCTAGTAAATCTCCTTTGCACTTTCTCCAGGACTTTAATGTCCTTCCTTAAATAAGTTGCCAAGAACTGAATACAATACGCCAAATGTGATCTGACCATTGATTTCTAGAGGAGTAGCATCACTTCCTTGTTTTTAAACTCTATACCACTATTTATGAACAGAAGAATCTTACAGGCCTTCTTAACAGCTGTTTCGACTCGGCTGGCCACCTTCTGAAAATTATGCATGTAAACCCAGCTGTCTCTGCTCCTCTATTCCCCTCAAAGTTGGACCATTGTCTCTCAGTGTTTCTTCTACTAAACTGCATAATCCCACATTTCTCTGTGTTAAAATTCATCTGCCAGGTGTCTTCCCATTTGGCCAACTTGTCAATGTCTATCTGAAGTCATTCAACATCATCCTCACAATCCACTATTCTCTCTGGCTTAATATCATCTCAAAATTTTGTACCTGTTAGTCAGCCTCAAGAACTGCTGGGTTTTCTGGACCTGCTGTCTCCTTTCCTTTAGGCAAATGGTCACCCACTCATAAGAGCTTAAGAACATAAGAACTAGGAGCAAGAGTAGGCCATCCGGCCCTTCGACCTGCTCCGCCATTCAATAAGATCATGGCTGATCTTTTTGTGGACTCAGATCAACTTACCCACATTCTCACCGTATCCCTTAATTCCTTTTTGTTCAAAAAATATCTACCTTAGCTTTAAAAATGTTTACTGAAGTAGGGTCAACTACTTCATACTTCAATTCCATAAATTAACAACCCTCTAGGTGAAGAATTTCCTTCTCAATTCAGTCCGAAACCTACTCCCTGTAATCTTGAGGCTATGCCCTCTTGTCCTTGCTTTACCTGCCAGTGGCAACTTCCTCTCTACTTCTGTCTTATCTATTCCCTTCATAATTTTATATGTTTCTATAAGATCCCCCTCAACCTTCTGAATTCCAATGAATATAATCCCAATCTACTCACTCTCTCCGCATAAGCCAACCCCCTCAACTCCAGAATCAACTGAGTGAACCTCCTGTGCACCCCCTCCAGTGCCAGTACATCCTTTCTCAAGTAAGGAGACCAAAACTACACACAGTCCTCCAGATTTGGCCTCACCAGCACCTTGTACAGCTGCAACATAACCTTTCTGCTTTTAAACTCAAAGGACAAATTCCATTTGCCTTCCTAATTACTTGTTGTACCTGCAGACCAACATTCTTTGATTCCTGCACAAGGACACCCAGGTCCCTCTGCATAGCAGCATGCTGCAACTTTTTACCATTCAAGTACATTAGAACATTACAGCACAGTACAGGCCCTTCAGCCCTCAATGTTGTGCCGACTTGTCATACCGATCTGAAGCCCATCTAACCTACACTATTCCATGTACGTCCATATGCTTATCCAATGATGACTTAAATGTACCTAAAGTTGGCGACTCTACTACTACTAAGTAATAATCCTTTTTACTATTACTCCTACCAAGACGTATGGATTCACATTTATTTACATTGTATTCCATCTGCCAACCTTTGCCCACTCGCTCAATCTATCTATGTTCCTCTAATAAGTTTCACAGTCCTCTGCACACTTTGCTCTGCCACTCATCTTAATGTCATCTGCAAACTTTGACACCCTACACATGGTCCCCAACTCCAAATCATCTATATAAATTGTAAATAATTGCGGTCCCAACACCGATCTCTGAGGAACACCACTAGTCACTGATTGCCAGCCAGAATAGCACTCATTCATCCCCACTCTTTTCTTCCTATTAGTCAACCAATCCTCTATCTATGATAATACTTTGCCCCTAATGCCATGCATTCTTATCTTATGCTACAGCCTCTTGTGCAACACCTTGTCAAAGGTCTTTTAGAAATCTAGGTACACCACATCCACTGGGTCCTCATTGTCCACCTTGCTCATAATGTCTTCATAGAATTCCAAAAGATTTGTCAAGCATGACCTGCCCTTCATGAACCCATGCTGCGTCTGCCTAATGGAACAATTTCTATCGAAATGCCTTGCTATGTCTTCCTTGACAACAGACTCAAGAATCTTCCCCACTACAGAGGTTAAGCTAACTGGTCTGTAATTCCCCATTTTTTGTCTACCTCCCTTTTGAAACAGTGGCGTCACATTTGCTGTTTTCCAATCCACTGGGACTGCTCCAGAGTCCACTGAATTTTGGAAAATTACTGCCAGTGCACCTGCTATTTCTCCTGCCATCTCTTTTAGTACACTAAGATGCATTCCATCAGGGCCAGGAGATTTATCAATTCTTAACTCCATTAGCTTGCCCAACACTACCTCTTCCGTAATAATGATTGTTTCCACGTCCTCAACTACCTTCGTCTCTTTCTCAATTACTGGCATGTTACTAGCATCCTCCACTATGAAGACTGATACAAAATAACTGTTCAATGCCTTGGCCATTTCATCATATCCCATAACTAAATTCCCCTTCTCATCCTCTAAAGGGCCAATGTTTAATTTAGCCACTCTTTTTTGTTTTATATCGTTATAGAACCTTTTGCTATCTGTCTTTATATTTCATGCTAGTTTTTTTCTCATGTTCTATATTACTTATCTTTATAGCACTTTTTGTGGCTTTCTGTTGACCTTCAAAGTTTTCCTAATCTTCTAGTTTTATGCTGTTTTTGGCCACTTTGTATGCCTTCCCTTTCAATTTGATAGCCTCCCTTATTTCCTTAGACACCCATGGCAGATTACCCCTTTTCTTAGAGTCCTTCCTTTTCAATGGAATATACTTGTTTTGAGCACTTTGAAAAATTGCTTTGAAAGTCCTCCACTGCTCATCAACTGTCCCACCATAAAATCTTTGTTTCCAGTCTACTTTAGTCATGTCCTCCCTCATTCTATTGTAGACTCCTTGTTTAAGCACAGGACCCTGGTATTGAATTTTATCTTCACACTCTACATCTGTATTCTAAACCTGCAATCTCTGAATTCCTCCTGTACTGCCTCTCAGAATGTAGAGCAAAATCACTGAGATTCTAGCACCAAGTCCTGTGCCAACCTAAAAATGAACTATTTACACCTACTCTTTACTTCAGATAAGTCACTCAATTACTTCATACCAATATGCTATCTCCTTTACCATGGGCTTTTTTGAAATAATGTTTGATGTGACCCTTTCAAATGCCTTCTGAAAATCTAAGTACAATACATTCACAAGCTCCCCTTTATCATCGACATATTTGTTTCTTTAAACAACCCTCAAAAAACACATAGACTTTGTCTGATTATCTTGCCCGATTTTTCTACATATCCTGCTATAATATCATTGATAATCGTTTCTAACACCTTCTTACAACGGATGTTTAACTAGCCTGTAATTTCCTCCTTTCTGTTTCTCTTTGTAAAGGTGATTTTTCTCCTGCTCAATGTTCTAATTTTCCTCCTCAGACAATTGCTGTGGCTCTGCCAGCTCCTCAATATCTAGTACATCACAGTTGTGCAGGACATAACGTTGCAAGGATTATCTGTAAACACTGGCTGGAGTGTGCCACAACTTTGTCTACTCACCTCATTACTCGCCCACTCTCCAGCTACCCAGCCCCCACACACACCCCAAGAAAGGCAGTGTTGCACATCAGAGCATGCTTTTAATCCTAACAGTTAAGAAGGAGAGAAAATCAGCTCTGTTCCTTTGTGATGCCAATGACACCTTTGATTTTTTTTTTGGATTATGGCCCAGGGATGACACTTCTAAGGTCATGTCTGCTTAATTCCCCTTCACAGAGATGACGTTGATTTATTTTTAATGGTAAAGATTGTCTATAGCCAGGGCTTGTATTTCACTTGCAAAAACATAAATTTCTGGAGAAACTCAGCCAGTCTGGCAGCATTCATGGAGAGAAAACAGAGTCAGCATTTCACCTGAAACATTATCTCTGCTTTCTCTCCATTCCCAGCAATTTGTTTTTGTTTCAGATTTCCTACAATCTGCCATACTTGGTTTTAATTGTGCTTTACATAGTTGATCACTGCATGTAGTTCATATGCAGAATTCTATGATCACACACATCTTAAACATTATACTGATTAAGTAGCTGATTAATGCAATTGACTCTTGAAGGTCTTCACATTGCTCATCAGTTTTGTCAGACATAAAAAAAAACACCACCCACTCTGGGTGCGGAGGCAGCCATTTCATTTCCACTGCAATGCAGATGAAGATGGAGGCAATGTGGAATGTTCTTCAAGTGTGAGTTGCTAGCTTGGCCTGTTATTCTAGGTGACCCTCCCAAATCTTCATGTTCCTTTCTTCCTTGACCTGTCTGATAGTCTTATTAGTTCTGTGGCTCCCTCCACATTCCCACCCAACTCTTCCATTTAAGTGTTTGCCACATTATGCACTATAATCTGGCCTTAATTATGCCAACCAGCTTAGTTCTGCCAACTGTCATGCTGAAGCGTTACCCTGTCAAAGCTAACGTGGTGGTGATCATCAATGACCCCTGCTCTCCTGCAGTAACCAGTGACCTCTAAAGCATTATTGTCTCCATGCCCTATATGTTGGGTTGCTTCCCCCCATCATAATTATTACCCCCTCCATGCTGCAGCATGTCCTCACTAGTTGCCCTTGACTTTGAGTGAATACATCCTGAGGACTGACCACAACCCTGGCCCTGTGATCAACTTGGAACAATGGCCCTGATGACTGGTCAGGCCCTTGATTGATCTCTATTCAGCTTCACATACCCAACACAGGATGCACAGGGTCTGGAAAACTAACTGTGGCCTAAACCTTGGACTGTAATGATATGGATCACTTGACCTTGATTACTCCAATCTCCTGGACTGAATTTGGTCAATGCCCTTGACCAACTCTGCTGGAACTCCCTGTCTAAAGACTCCTCCCCAAAGACTTTGAGATATGGCCATTTGGTTGTAATACATTCAATGAGTTTGGCATGTAAACTGATGGCACATGCTATTGGTAAATCATTGATATAGTCCAGTGTTGTACAGAATATGTCCACCCTTTTGACTGATCGTTGCTGACAGCCGTGACAAGCTGCCTGGCTTTGTGTCTGCACCAAAAAACGGAGCCAAACAGGTGCGTTGTGAAACTGCAATTTATGAATAAGAAAACAAAATGCAAAAAGACAAGACAAGGCAAGGCAGAAATGCTGTCAGCATCCAAGAAAGCACAAAATGAGTCAGTGGTAAAACAGCAAGTTAAAAAGCTTTGAGAAGCACCCTGTTTTGATGTCTGTCCCTGTACAAAACTGTCTTTGTAGCAGTATTGCAATGAAAGGTGTCAGTGCATTCCAAAGCACAGCATTGAAGTGGAGAACTGTATTATGTCAGTCAGAGATGTACTATGAGAATGTGGTGAGGCTGGTTTGTGTCCAATGCTAACCTTGGATGAAGGGTGCCACTAATTACTTCCCACAGGACATAAGCCGAGATGTTGGGGAATACTGACCAAGTTGGAAGCCTGGAGTAACAAGTAGCTATTATGACTTCCATGTCAGAAACTGTTGCTGTCTTGTTTCTCACCAGTGCCTGATAAAATAGAAAATTACATAAACATGAGACAAGATTGGGTAATAATAAGATGTTAATGTGTGCAAACAAGTCTCTCACTGCTTATAGCAAAATTCCAACAGAAAATCAAACTCTTTATTTTTCAGTAGAGAATCTCACTTCTCTGATCTAACTTAATTTCCCAACTGACTTGCCACTATCATTGACATAGAGAGACTGGGAAGATTCCACTCCAGGTAACAGCTATCGTGTGTTTCGCGATTGAACCCTGTACCATACTTTTGGTTGGTTTATGTAACAAATGTGCCCTCTAGCGAATTTTGAAAGCAAAGCACACTCAGTGACCAGAGATTGGGGAATTGACTTAAAACTGTGTGAGGAACATTGCAAACGCAATTCCATGTTGAGTTAACAATAAAAATGCCTCACCCTACATATCTCTACACAGGAAACACATTGTTTTCCAACCAATCTAATGGTCCCATCTCACTAAAAGATATTACTGCACCAACTTTGACTGTTTCATGAACAACTGTGGACTCAAATTTGACCAACTGTTAACTGTTGTTCCATATGGGACCTGTGGTTTGTAATTGAAAGAAAATATATTTCTGATTTAATGGTTTCTTTTCTGATAGTCAGCAACAGAGGTGCTTGTTGAAAATTGGGGAAAAGAAAACAATCGTTTTGAATACAACTACTTTTCTTCAAATTAGACTTATTTCCATTGTTGTTTTTAACAAATTATATATAGTTGCTCGGTAGCACGAAACTTGAGTATTGTGCGGAAAAGAGATCTGTGTTGTTAAACCTTCTCATTCTGCATTCATCAAAACAAACAAAAGAATGTTAAATTTCAAAGTGGACAACAATTTTTACTGTGTTAGAAAATGGTGCTGTTTAGTTAGTGCTTCAACTCTGGTCAGGGTATTATTCATGGAGAATGCACCAAATACCAATTGCCACCAACCCCCAACCACATGATTTTGCTTAAGGTTGTGTTTTTCTGCTTTTAGAGGACAGATCACTGTGTCTGAAATATATAGCTTCTGGCAGGCATAAATGAGCCACATTTTAACCCAACTTAATCTGGATTTCACCGATCAAGAGATACAGTGGACATGATCTTCTCAGCAAGTCAGGTCCAAGAAAAGTGTAGACAACAGCTACAATCTTTAAATATGATCTTATTTGACCTCACAAGAGCCTTCAACTCTGTCAATAGGGTTGGATTATGGAATGTGCTCCTTAAATTTGGCTGCTTGATCTTCATTATCCTTCATTGTCTCTCAGCTATTGCATGATAGCATGCAAGCTGTGACCCTCAGTAATGGATCCACTACAGACCCAAAATATATGCAAATTGGGGTCAAGCAATGCTAAATCATCGCAGGAACTCATCTCCATCTTCCTTGTTACAATAAGCCATCTATTTCCTTGAAGCTTCTGTCTGGTGAGAAGCTAATTTGTAGCAGAAGCAGGAAACTGATCAACTCGCATTACATCCAATTCAGATTCATGACTACCCTGACCTTTGACATTGTGCTGCAGTCTACAGACTACGCTCATGCATATGTTAATCCAGAGGTTAAACTCCAGATTATCAATGAGGCATTTGCAGAGACATATGAGAGTGCACATTAAGTTAAATATCCAAAAGACCAAGGTCTTCTATTAACTGTTCCAACAGCAAAACATTGCCCTGAACTATTAAGATCCAAGGTGGGCCACTAGTCAATATGGATTAATTTCCTCTTCTTGGAATGTCATCCCAATGAGGGTAGACATCAACGATAAAATCCAACATTGCCTCTCCATTTCTACTTCAGGTTCCATTACAACAGTTGATTACTAGGTAATCTCTTCATGGATGCCCTCAAATCCTCCTGGAAAAAAATACACTATCCTCACAGACTCTTGGGAATTTTTAGCCCAAAGACTACCCAATTTTGCAGAAGAAGCATCTGTGAACAAGCCGACAATTTCAAGCATCTCCACTAGGCACAGGGAAAGCTTGAGCATCCCACCCACCTGCTTCAATAGACACTACATGCCCCATTTGTAGCAGAGTTTCTGAATCCATAAATGAACTGTTTAATTACCTTAGGACCCACAACCCTGTAGTGGAAGAAAATCTTGATCCCAAGGGACTGCCTAAGAAGTTGTTAGTGAAAAATACCACTCATGTTACCACTGAATGGTAGGAGTGTAAAATAGCTAACTTCACCTAATGGTTAAATGTTTTGAGACACTTAGGCTTCTAGGGAGATATTTGGTAGATTGGGGACTTTCAGACATGGAAGTGGCAGTCTTAAGTTTGTTGATGAGTTTACATGAAACAAATAAGCAATGATCTACTCTAGGTAGCCAGTATTCTACAGAATATATTTGATATATCCTAATTCAATGTCAAGCCTACATGGTGAGCAATTGGCTTGAGCAACTATATGAGGTTACAGTATTTGGAGCCACAAAGGGAAACAACCTATCCACATCAAACTTGTCAAGTCCCCTAAAAATCCAAACAAATCCCTTAAGAAAAACCACTCTGTTGTCCTTATCTTTTTAAATCTTTCTTCTCTCACCTTAAAAATATGCCCCCTCACATTGAAATTCCCCACCATAGGAAAAAGGCACTTGCTATTCACCTTATCTATAAACCTTACATTCTCAGTTGCATCCTGGTATATCTCTTCTGAGCCCTCTCCAGCTTGATAATATCTTCCTATGACAGAGCAACCAGAAGTAGACATAGTACTCCAGAAGAGGCCTCACCAATGTCCTGTACAACCTCAACATGACATCTGAACCCCTGTACTCAAAAGTCTGAGCAATGAAGGCAAGCGTAGTAAATGCCTTCTAAACCACCTTGTCACCCTGTGAAACAAGCTTCAAAAAATTATGTACCTGAGCCCCTAGGTCTCTGTTCTCTAATACTACTACAATACTTAACAGTTCTAATTGTATAAGTCCTGCCATTTACTGTTTTACCAAAATGTAATACTTCACATATATCCAAATTAAACTCCATCTACAACTCCTTAATCCATTGACCCAGTTGATCAAGATCTCTTTGTATTCTGAGATAACCTTCTTCACTGTCCGTAATACCACCAATTTTGGTGTCATCTGCAAACTTACTAACCATGCTTTTATATTGTCATCAAAATCATTTATGTAAATGACAAACAAAAGTGGACCCAGCACTATTCCCTGTGGAACACCACTGGTAACAGGCCTCCAGTCCAAAAAACTCCACCACCACTCTCTGTCTCCTTCTGTTAAGCCAATTTTGTATCCAATTGGCAAGATCACCCAGAATCCCATTAGGTCTAACTTTAATTTGGGGAACCTTGCCAAAGTCTAAAGTCCAAGTAAACAACATCTACTGCTTTGCCCAGGTTACTTCCTCAAAAAATTTAGTCAAGTTAGTGAGACACGATTCCCCTCACACAAAACTATGCTGACCATCCCCAATCAGTCCTTGCCTCTCCAAATGCATAAAAGTCCC
Organism: Stegostoma tigrinum; assembly: GCF_030684315.1. NCBI lineage: Eukaryota > Metazoa > Chordata > Chondrichthyes > Orectolobiformes > Stegostomatidae > Stegostoma > Stegostoma tigrinum. The sequence continues at coordinate 27,408,350 of NC_081362.1, read as the reverse complement.
ATCTTTCAGAATCATCTCCAAGAACAATTTAGGTTGAGGGATGACCTTATAAAGGGTTGTAAAATTCTGAGGCGTATAGGTAAGATGAATGGTAGGTATCTTTTTCCTATGGTGGGTGATTTCAAGACTGGGGGCATATTTTTAACGTGAGAGGAGAAAGATTTATAAAGGACCTGAGGGGCAACTCTTCTTTACTCAGAGAGAGGTTCATGCATGGAATGAACTTCCAGTGGATGCAGGTACAGTCACAATGTTTCAAAGGCATTTGGATAAGTGCATGAATAAGACTTCAGGAGGGATGTTCTGAATCTTGAAAGTTTTTACAAGTATATTGCCAGGGTTGGAGGGTTTGAGCTTTTGGGAGAGGCTGAAAAAAGCTGAGGCTATTTTCCCTGGAGTATGGGGGGTCTAGGAGGTTATAGAGGTTTATAAAATCATGAAGACCATGGATAGGATGATGGACCAGATCTCTTCCCAGGGGTGGGGAGCCCAAAACTACAGGGCATAGTTTTAAGGTGAGAAGGGAACAATTTAAAAGGGACCTAGGCAGCAATGTGGTGCGTGTACTGATGAGCTGCCAGAGGATGTGGTGGAGGCTAGTAGAATTAACACATTTACAAGGCATCTGGATGGGTATACAAACAGGAAGGGTTTAGAAGGACATGTGTCAAATGCTGGCAAATGGGACTAAAATTATTTGGAATATCTGGTCTGCATGGATGAGTCAGACCAAAGGTTTGGTTTCCGTGCTGTATATCTACTCCTGCTCCTAGATTCTGTTTCAATATTAGATTAAGTGTCACCAGAATATTACATTATGGAGAACTTAAAGGTGTTCTCACTCTATATCCTTGCGCATATTTTTAAGCAAGGGTCCATAAATAGCAATGAAGAACAGAAATCCTAACAAGTATTCTTTCCACTAAACACCTACCATTCCTCCTTCCTGACCATGTGTGAATCCTGGATCTTTCTGATCTGTAACACCAGATGATTACTTCAGATGGTTGGTCATTTGAGAGGTCATTATTCATTAGATTCTTGCAAGCTTTTTCTGAGTGGTGTACAGTGTAAATTTGTTTCAACATTTTGATCATTTCCATTTGTGTTATTTTTTGAAATGATCAACCAGGAGTGTTTTCCTGTTAGGGTTTGATGGTGAAGCATGCATAAATCTGGCCTAATTTGTGGAAAACATTGCTTGCCTTGTTACTGATACTTACGGTCACAGTTCTGTGGGAAGATCAAAATATTCATCAAAATGCCTCAAAATATTCTATAAAGATTTAAATAATTCTGAACTAGCCTGAGAGGAATTTTATGTAGTCCCATGGTTCAGATCAGTGAAATTTCCATGACAAAATGCATCATTTTTAATAGAAATATTAGCAATTTAAGTGTTTGTAAATATAAGTAGATTTCTCAGCATCTGAAAAGAGTAGAATAGCTAGTTAGATGTCACTGCTTATCAGTGAACCAGTTAACTTGCATTGGATTTTCAATTTTTATGCTTAATTCCCAGCAATCATCTTTTTTTTCACCTCATAACTTGGAGCCCTAAAGAAGACGATACTCTGTCATTCAAAGTAGCTACTCTTTTTAATGTTCTAATCGCACTTTTATTTCTCTTTTTGCAGAAAGCATAGTCACTCATCCGGTACAGTGACATCAGCATGATGGCCCTCTAACTGATGGGAGCGTCCTGTTCCTGCCTGTGATTTTATTGCACTGCAATACAGTTGGCTGAAAAAAACATTGCCCTTGCTGCAGCCTCCAAGGCTCTGACTCTAGTCTTGTATGCTACTGACCACTTTAAGAGAGTCACTGAAATCATAACCAGCATATTTTTGAAGAAATTGAAAATTCCACTTGATGTGTAGAGAATTAGCCCATCATTTTCCCCTGGTCATAAGAAAAGAGGAACAGAGGCACAATGTCAAGATTTGTTGCAATTTGTTTCATTAAAAGAAAGTGTATGTTTTTAAAATGTCTTCTTAATTTGTACATGGCCAATGCTATCATGGGTTTGTGTCATCACAACACATTGATCAATCCTTGTCCCTTTACATGGGACAGAATGACACCACTCTGAAACTCATACATGAAGAATAAATGGAACATTTATTAATCTGATCTAACCTTGTTAAGAAATTAAAGAAACTAATTTTCATATGTTGATTGACTTTTAATTTACCTTTTAGTTCTGTTTGGCATTTGATGTGAATCATTTTGAATCTGCAGCAACACTTCAATCTGTACCTAAATAAAGGAAAGTAAACTTTTTTTAACACTCCATAAGTTTTCAAGTTTTTTTGCATTTGGAATTTTAAAACAGGGTTTTTCATTTTCATGGACTTCTATTTTGAAACAAAATAGCAGTGATGATTCTAGACTTGAAGCTGTGGTCAGATTAGCTATTTGGCACCGACCTGTCTGGTTTTGTTCCTCTAGTGGAGTTATATTACAAAATAACATACCAGTGTTTTGAGATGTAATTTTAAAATTGGCTAATGCATAATGGCTAATATGCATCTTACGTTCTTGTAGCCATGGTGCTGCATTATACTGATGAATTGTTAATGAATATGTTGGACATCTTATACTCTGGTTTTAAAAATCTACAGTACACTTTGTTTGATTGCAAGTGCAATTCTAAGTTTTTAATAATTAAAGACTATATATTTAATTCAGCATTTCGGCCTTTTTTTCTCTTTCGTCATTGCAGCATGTACTTGATTATCCTATGGTTCAAACAATAGTGTTAACAGTAGGTTTTATTTCAATTAAAAATGAATGGCCAAGAATACCTTTTACTGTTTCCACTTGTCAAAGTAATTGTCTGCATAAACAAAAAAGCAGACTGAAAATTAACTCCTTGTCTTTTGTGAATGGTGACAAAGCTGTTCTAAAAATGGTCCATTTTGGAGGAAGACAGAATTTACCATGTTTCTAAACAGTGCTGTTGTGGATCTGTTAAAGTTGATGGAGGTAAACAGCTAACTCATTTGTCCATCTGCCTTTAGGTGTGCTTTAAATATTCCTGTTCTTGACTAAAGCAGAGAATGATTCAGAAATCAGTTATCAACCTGATGATCAATTTGCCTGCGTAACAGAAATGCACTTCAAAAGTTATAGATTACATGACGAGGCTTGAAACATTTTGCATTATGCTGTGTTTAAAATCAACACAACTACCTGCATATTGAAACATAGTGATCTGATCACTGAGACACTGCTCTGGGGTGTCTCAGGCTATGGGGGCCAGAGGCTGCTTGCTCTTTATCTCTGAGTAAGGCTCCTCACGTATTGTAACACTCTTTTACTTTACATAAATACATAGGTTTTCAAATACAGTTCTCTAGTTTATTATCTAAGAACTCTCTCTTCACATGTTCATTCTCACTTACTGATCACCAACATTCCTGCTCATTCTTTTTTATTTCTGCACAGACCTGTGATGTTTCTGCGCATGGTAGCAACTTCCAAAGCCCAGAGTCAATGCTGCAGACAGCATCAGATTCTTGGAGTGGCTGTGCATGCACCTTTGCAGCTCAGAGGAAACCTTTCTGATCACATTTCAGTCATTAGTTACATCAGCATGATTTGCATCAATCTCATTATACCACATATAGCACAGTTTGGAGCTGGAGGAACACAGCAGGCCAGGCAGCATCAGAGGAGCAGGAAATTTGAAGTTTCAGATCGGGACCCCTCTTCAAATGTGAGGAAGGGGGAGGGAGCTCAGAAATAAATAGAGGAGGGGTGGGGCTGGGGAAGGTAAGTGGGATGGTGATAGGTGAGTGCAGGTAGGGAGTGGTGGGGATGGGTCAGTGAGGTCAAAGGAGCAGATAAGTGGGAGAGAAGATAGACAGGTTGTGTCAAGTCAAGGAGGTGGGGATGAGAGGGAGAGTTGGACATGGGATGAGGCTGCGGGTGGGGAGATTTTAAAACTGGTGAATTCCATATTCAGGCCATTGGGCTTTAGGCTCCTGAGGTGGAATATGAGGTGCTGCTCTTTCAATTTGCGCATGGTAACACTGTGGCACTGGAGGAGGCCCAGGATGGACATGTCACCCAAGGAGTGGAAGGGAGATTTGAAATGGTTCACAACTGGAAGCTGTTGTGTCACGTACAGAGTGCATATACTCTTCAAAATGGTCTCCAAGTCACCGTTTGGTCTCACCAATGTAGAGGAGGCGACATCAGGAGCAGCGAATGCAGTAGACCAAGTTGACGGATGTACAGGTGAGCTCCTGTCTAATGTGGAAGGTTTGTTTTGTGCCTTGAATGGAGGTGATGGTGGATGTTTAGGGGGAGGTGTAGCACTTCCTGCAGCTGCAGGGAAAGGTATCAGGGGTGGTGGGATTAGCGGGGAATGTGGAGCGGATTAGAGAGTGGTCTATATGAAAGGTAGATAGGGATGGGGAGGGAAATATATCTTTGGTTGTGGGATTGGTTGTCGGTGGCAGAAGTGGTGGAGAATGATACGTTGGTTGCAGAGGCCAGTGGGATGATACGTGAGGACGATGGCGTTTCTGTCTTTATTTTTGATGGGGGGGAGAGGATGTGAGGGCAGAAGACCGGGAAATACAAGAGATGTGGTTGAGGGCATTTTCGATCACCGGAGCAGGATTTTATGGTCCTTGAACTCGGAAGACATCAGGGATGTGCGGGAGTGGAATGCCCCATCTTGGGAGCAAATGCGGTGGAGGCAGAGGAATTGGGTGTAGGGGAATTTCATTCTTACAGGAAGGTAGAAGACAAGAGGTGTAGCATAGGTAGCTGTGGGAGTTGGTGGGCTTGTCAGTTTCAGATGTCATCACCAGACATGGAGACAGAAAGTTCCAGAAAAGGGAGGTTTCGGAGATGTTTCAGGTGAATTTAAGATTGGGGTGAAAGGTGTTAGTAAAGTTGATGCACAAGGCTACACCAATACAGTTATCAATGTAGCGGAGGAAGAGGTGACAGTTAGTGCCAGTGTGGCAATGGAAGAGGGATGTTCTGTATATTGTACAAAGAGATAGGCATAGCTTGGGCCCATGTGGGTTCCCATGACTACCCCCTTAGTCTGTAGGAAGTGGGAGGATTTAAAGGAGATGTTATGAAGGGTAAGGATGAGTTCAGTTAAATGGATGAGGGTGTTTGTGGAGGGGACAGGTTGGACTTGTGGGAGAAGAAGAAGCAGAGGGCTTTTAGGCTGTCCGTGTGGGGGATACAAGTGTACGGGAATTGGATGTCCATAGTGAAGATGACATGGTGGGGGCCAGGAAATTGGAAGTCTTGGAGGAGGTGGAGGGTGTGGGTGGTGTCCTGGACATAGGTGGGGAGGTCTTGAACCCAGGGGACAAAACAGAGTCAAGGTAAATGGAGGTAGGTTCAGTGGGGCAGGAGCAGGCAGAGACAATGGTTCGGCTGGGGCAGTCAGGTTTGTGGATTTTGGGAAGGAGATAGAAATGGGTGGTGTGGGGTTGGGGAATGATGAGGTTGGAGGCTGTGGGTGGGAGGTCACCTGAGGTGATGAGGTTATGAATGGTTTGAGAGATGATGGTTTGGTGGTCAGGGGTGGGGTCACGATCAAAGGGGCAGTAGGAGGGAGGTGTCAGAGAGTTGTCACCGGGCCTAGGCTATGTGAAGGTCAGTGCACCTCCCCTGTCTGCAGATTTGACAGTGAGGTTAGCATTGCAGCGGAATGCTGCGTGACTTGAAACATGAACCTTCCTGCTCCTCTGATGCTGCCTGGCCTACTGTGTTCCTCCAGCTCCACACTGTGTTTTCTCTGACTTCAGCATCTGCAGTTCTTGCTATCTCATTATACCACATCTACTGTCTTCTCCACTTATAGAGTCATATAGCATTGACACAGATCCTTTGGTCCAACTAGTGCATGCCGATCATAATCCCAAACTAAATTAGTCCTGCCTGCACTTGGCCCATTTCCCTCCAAACCTTTCCTATTCATGAGCTTATCCAAATGTCTTTTAAATGTTGTAACTGTGGCCACATTCAGCACTTCTTGTGGCAGTTCATTCCACACATGAACTACTGTCTGTGTAAAAAAGTTGTTCCTTGTGCTTTTTAAATCTTTCTTCTCTCACCTGAAAAATATGCCCCCTAGTTTTGAGCTCGCCCACCCTAGGGAAAAGATCCTTGCCATTCTACCTCATCTATGCCCCTCATGATGTTATGATCCTGAATAAGATCATCCCTCAATCTCCTACGCTGCCAGCCTTTCCAGTCCATTTTTATGTCTTAAACCCTCCATTCCCAGCAACACCCAGGTAAATCTCAATAGGAGCGGGGTAGGCCATCTGTAAGATCACCCCCTCCCCTCTGGTAGTACACTCACATCCACATTCTCAGTGACTTCTAATAACCTTTGACACCTTTGTTCATCAAGAATCTATTTGTCTCTGTCTTAAAAATATTCGATTACCCCAACTTCACTGCTCTCTGGGGAAGAGAGGTCTAAAGAGTTATAACCCTCTAAAAGGAAAATATTCTTTTAATTTATGTCTTGAAATGGGGACATATTATTTTCAAAGTCTGTTGCCTAGTTATAACATCCATCACAAAAAGAAATATCTTCTCAGGATCCATGTTGTCAAGTCCCTTCAATGTCCTTGTTTCAATTAGATCATCTCTTATTCTTTGAAACTCAATGGGATGCAGGTACAACTTGTATAACCTTTCCTCATAAGAAACCCCTTGATCTACCATTGTCCCAGTTGTTTATCTGTCTCAACTATGTTGTCTTGGTGGTGATTAACATCATTAATACTTTTATCACTGTTAAAACATAATCACCATCTCTCCACCAAAGCCCTCAAAGTCAAAACCTGACATATTGAGATGGATCTGGATTGCTTGAATTTCATAAAAGGATGATGGTATTGAAACATGTCTACAAAGTGGCACCATTCTGTATTTTGTCTGATGTATATATATGGCTGACCCATATACCATGATAATCATACTTCACATCATTTCATGTTCCTCTTGAACACCTCTTCAGGTGTTCTGATAATAAAACCTCTAAGCTGACTTGTTTGTAATGATGAACATGGCTTCTAACTTCCTGTCCCCAAACCAGGCTGTCTACGTTGGCTTCACTGTGGATAGAGGTTTGGCCCTGTGTCCATAATTGTACCACCTCTGCTGCAATTTTCCTTGGCTTTGCTCTAGTTATTTTGGCCTTGAGAGATTATGTTTAGTTTAAATGTTGTATTCTAAAGCAGGAAATTCTATATTTAACCCGTTCCCCATCTGCCGGTAAGAATGACTATAAGATATAGGAGCAGAAGAGGGACCATTCAGCTGACAAGATCTGTTCCACCATTCAGTAAGATCTCGTAATCCTCAAGTTCACTTTCCCACTTCTCCCTATACCCCTTGATTATCTTACTGATTTAAAAATGTCAGTGTCAAACTTGAATATACTTAATTACCTAGCCTCTTGCATTATTCAAACATATTACATAAGAACATAAGATTTAGGAGCAGGAATAGACGATTCAGCCCCTCAAACCCGCTCACTATTCAATAAAGATTATGGTTGCTCCATTCCAGACTTCAAATCCTCTTTTATATTTTATGTTGCTTTATAACTGAGCAGAGCTAATTTGTATCAGAGATAATGGGAACTGCAGATGCTGGAGAATTCCAAGATAATAAAATGTGAGGCTGGATGAACACAGCAGGCCAAGCAGCATCTCAGGAGCACGAAAGCTGACGTTGCGGGCCTAGACCCTTCATCAGAGAGGGGGATGGGGAGAGGGAACTGGAATAAATAGGGAGAGAGGGGGAGGCGGACCGAAGATGGAGAGTAAAGAAGATAGGTGGAGAGAGTGTAGGTGGGGAGGTAGGGAGGGGATAGGTCAGTCCAGGGAAGACGGACAGGTCAAGGAGGTGGGATGAGGTTAGTAGGTAGCTGGGGGTGCGGCTTGGGGTGGGAGGAAGGGATGGGTGAGAGGAAGAACCGGTTAGGGAGGCAGAGACAGGTTGGACTGGTTTTGGGATGCAGTGGGTGGGGGGGAAGAGCTGGGCTGGTTGTGTGGTGCAGTGGGCGGAGGGGACGAACTGGGCTGGTTTAGGGATGCAGTAGGAGAAGGGGAGATTTTGAAACTGGTGAAGTCCACATTGATACCATATGGCTGCAGGGTTCCCAGGCGGAATATGAGTTGCTGTTCCTGCAGCCTTCGGGTGGCATCATTGTGGCACTGCAGGAGGCCCATGATGGACATGTCATCTAAACAATGGGAGGGGGAGTGGAAATGGTTTGCGACTGGGAGGTGCAGTTGTTTGTTGCGGACTGAGCGGAGGTGTTCTGCAAAGCGGTCCCCAAGCCTCCGCTTGGTTTCCCCAATGTAGAGGAAGCCGCACCGGGTACAGTGGATGCAGTATACCACATTGGCAGATGTGCAGGTGAACCTCTGCTTAATGTGGAATGTCATCTTGGGGCCTGGGATGGGGGTGAGGGAGGAGGTGTGGGGACAAGTGTAGCATTTCCTGCGGTTGCAGGGGAAGGTGCCGGGTGTGGTGGGGTTGGAGGGCAGTGTGGAGCGAACAAGGGAGTCACGGAGAGAGTGGTCTCTCCGGAAAGCTGACAGGGGAGGGGATGGAAAAATGTCTTGGGTGGTGGGATCGGAGTGTAAATGGCGGAAGTGTCGGAGGATAATGCGTTGTATCCGGAGGTTGGTAGGGTGGTGTGTGAGAACGAGGGGGATCCTCTTGGGGCGGTTGTGGCGGGGGCGGGGTGTGAGGGATGTGTTGCGGGAAATACGGGAGACGCGGTCAAGGGCGTTCTCGATCACTGTGGGGGGAAAGTTGCGATCCTTGAAGAACTTGGACATCTGGGATGTGCGGGAGTGGAATGTCTTATCGTGGGAGCAGATGTGGCGGAGGCGGAGGAATTGGGAATAGGGGATGGAATTTTTGCAGGAGGGTGGGTGGGAGGAGGTGTATTCCAGGTAGCTGTGGGAGTCGGTGGGCTTGAAATGGACATCAGTTACAAGCTGGTTGCCTGAGATGGAGACTGAGAGGTCCAGGAAGGTGAGGGATGTGCTGGAGATGGCCCAGGTGAACTGAAGGTTGGGGTGGAAGGTGTTGGTGAAGTGGATGAACTGTTCGAGCTCCTCTGGGGAGCAAGAGGCGGCGCCGATACAATCATCAATGTACCGGAGGAAGAGGTGGGGTTTGGGGCCTGTGTAGGTGCGGAAGAGGGACTGTTCCACGTAACCTACAAAGAGGCAGGCATAGCTGGGGCCCATGTGGGTGCCCATGGCCACCCCCTTAGTCTGTAGGAAGTGGGAGGAGTCAAAAGAGAAGTTGTTGAGTGTGAGGACGAGTTCAGCTAGGCGGATGAGAGTGTCGGTGGAGGGGGACTGGTCGGGCCTGCGGGACAGGAAGAAGCGGAGAGCCTTGAGGCCATCTCCATGCGGAATGCAGGTGTACAGGGACTGGACGTCCATGGTGAATATGAGGTGTTGGGGGCCAGGGAATTGGAAGTCCTGGAGGAGGTGGAGGGCGTGGGTGGTGTCACGGACGTAGGTGGGGAGTTCCTGGACCAAAGGGGAGAAAATGGAGTCCAGATAGGTGGAGATGAGTTCGGTGGGGCAGGAGCATGCTGAGACGATGGGTCGACCAGGGCAGGCAGGTTTGTGGATTTTGGGAAGAAGATAGAAACGGGCCGTGCGGGGTTGGGGAACAATGAGGTTGGAGGCTGTGGGTGGGAGGTCCCCTGTGGTGATGAGGTCGTGAATGGTGTTGGAGATGATGGTTTGGTGCTCGGGTGTGGGGTCATGATCGAGGAGGCGGTAGGAGGTGGTGTCGGAGAGTTGGCGTCTGGCCTCGGCGATGTAGAGGTCAGTGCGCCATACTACCACTGCGCCACCCTTGTCTGCGGGTTTGATGGTGAGGTTGGGGTTGGAGCGGAGGGAGCGGAGGGCTGCCCGTTCTGCGGGGGAGAGGTTGGAGTGGGTGAGAGGGGTGGAGAGGTTGAGGCGGTTAATGTCTCGACGGCAGTTGGAGATGAAGAGGTCGAGGGAGGGTAGGAGGCCTGGGGGTGGTGTCCAGGAGGAGGACTTGTGTTGGAAGCGGGTGAAGGGGTCAGTGGAAGGAGGGTTGGGTTCCCGGTTAAAGAAGTAGGCATGGAGGCGAAGACGGCGGAAAAACTGCTCTATGTCCAACCGTGACTGGTATTCGTTGATGTGTGGTTGTAGGGGGACAAAGGTGAGCCCCTTGCTAAGGACTGACCGTTCGTCCTCAGTCAGTGGGAGGTCTGGGGGGATGGTGAAGATGCGGCAGAGCTCAGTGTGGCTGTCTTCTCTGGAGTTGCTGGCTGTGGAGGTTGTGGGCGGAGCGATGAGGTCGTCGGCCGTGGGCGGGGTTCCGTCGGCCGTGGGCGGGGTTCCGTCGGCCGTGGGCTAATTTGTAGTCTGACTTGTCATGTATCAGTGACCTCACAGTCTTGACTCCTCTCTACACCTCTCTTTTTGACTGAAGATACAATGGAGAACTTGTTACCAGCTTGTTGACTGCCTCCAACGCAAACTTCATGAAATCATTCATGAACTGGGGTCATGGTCTGATATGAATTTTTCTGCAAAGATCCCTTTTGGTACTCTGATTACTGAGCAGGCTGTGATTGAATTAAGTCTTAAATCTATCTTGAATAATAGTCAACTAGGACTAAATGTCTCCTCCTTATAAAATTGAAAAAAATCCATTGCTGGCATTCCCATGACTGTTATGGAAATTTTGATCAAATTGTTGGCTCTGTAGCACTTGGCTATGTGTTTGGCACAAGGAAATGCAATGCTGTTTGTGTTTCAAAATGCAGAGTTATGACATTGTTGTGCTCTTGATCTGTACTTTGTGATACCTGGATGTCCTCTGTGACATTTTTGTGGGATTTATCTTCACAATGACATTGGTATAAACAACTTTGAATTAAATGATGGAGAGGTAGAGAGGAAATAGGTCAGCCCAGGGAAGATGGACAGGTCAAGGGGGCGGGTTGAGTTTAATAGGTAGGAAGAAATTACCCTCCTCCCTCTGGAAAACTCAAACTGCACCCCCATTTCCTACCTACTAAACTCATCCCGCTCCCTTGACCTGTCCGTCCTCCCTGGACTGACCTGTGTCCTCCCTGCCTCTCCACCTACACTCACCTTTACTGGCTCCATCCCTGCCTCTTTGAACTGTCTGTCTTCTCGACACCTATCTTCTCCTCTGTCCATCTTCTATCTGCCTCTCCCTCTCTCCCTATTTATTTCAGAACCCCCTTCCCCTCCCCCATTTCTGATGAAGGGTCTAGGCTCGAAACGTCAGCCTTCCTGATTCTGTGATGCTGGTTGGCCTGCTGTGTTCATCCAGCTCGACACCTTGTTATCTCTGGAGAAACGCAGACTCCTTTTGCACTGTTGTTTTCTCCGACTGTCTGTGCTGAGTACTCTCTGAATCACTGAAGCCTCATTCTTACAAGGAAATGGCATCGAACCTCCAAGCGTCCAAATACAGCACTGTTCCTACCTATGCACAGATGCAGTCAAAGTTAAACCAATGTTACAAGAGACACAACTAGATCCTAGGTAATAAAATGTGAGGCTGGATGAACACAGCAGGCCAAGCAGCATCTCAGGAGCACAAAAGCTGACGTTTCGGGCCTAGACCCTTCATCAGAGAGACCTCTCTGATGAAGGGTCTAGGCCCGAAACGTCAGCTTTTGTGGCTCTCTGATGAAGGGTCTAGGCCCGAAACGTCAGCTTTTGTGCTCCTGAGATGCTGCTTGACCTGCTGTGTTCATCCAGCCTCACATTTTATTATCTTGGAATTCTCCAGCATCTGCAGTTCCCATTATCTCTAGATCCTAGGTAGTTGCCTGCATTAAAGATAGTGTGGCTCTTCACAGAGTCCTCACAGACACATACAAAAGCAATTTGGAGGACTGAAAGGGAACGGAATAGGCAGCATGGTGGCTCAGTGGTCAGTATGCTGTATCACAGTGCCGGGGCCTTTTTTGATCCCAGACTTGGGTGACTGTCAGTGTGTTGTTTACACATTCTTTCTGTGTCTTTGTGGATTTTTGCCAGGTATTTCAGTTTCCACCACACCACTGTGCAGAGATTGCAAGTTAGGTGGTTTGGCCATGTTAAATTGTTTATAGTATTAAGGGATGTGCACACTAGGTGTCTTAGGCAGGGTTACAGGGATAGGTTGGGGGAACTAGGTCTGGGTTGGATGCTCTTTGGAGGGTCAGTGCAGACTTGATGTCCTGAATGGCCTCTTCTGCAATGTTGGGATTCTGTGATAAATACATGTGTATATACTTCATTTTGTTTTCAGATGATTCATACACTGCAACAAGTGCGAAAATGTAATTTTGGAAGTGGATTATTTTCAATGAATCGATGTCCATGCATCTGGTTTCCTAACCTTATGTTCCTGCCATAGGACCTGAGAGTCGTCATTAAAATTCAAGTTACATGAAGTTGCATCAGTCTTGAGTTATGAACAATAACTAGGGATTCTGATATTGGATTATCTATCCGTGATGCTGAAATGCTATAAATGGTTCCCAACAAACAAGACAATGGAATCACCAAAGTTAGGGAAATAATATATCAGCATTCTTTGCAGCATTGGTTCAGAAATAGTAATATTAAGTAAAACAAGTTGCATTTGGAAATGACTGGTGCTGGTACAAGCTGGAACTGTATTTAAATATATACAAGACAAGTTCGGGCCAGTAGCTGTCATTTCCAAGCTTTAAATTTGTGTATCAAGGAATCATGTCTGTCAAGCAGAAACATCATTTGCTATTTCCAGAGCTAACTCCTGCAGCTTATAGTTTTATGCAAAAATTGTATTGCTAGCAGAAGATCTTTGAAGTGATCAAAAGCATTTTTAGACAGCAGGCAAGGTTTAAAGGAGTGCCACAGATTGTTCATCAGTGTACCCACACAAATCATTTGGAGGATAGGGCTTGTAAATTTTTAAGGACATATCTCTTCCGCCCTCCTGACTCAGGAATGCAGGAAGGTTAGACTTTCAGATGAGGGGATCATGCTAAATAAGCTGCAAAATGAGGATGTCACTGTTACATATATAGGCCATTGAAGTAGTGGGAGAAATGTGTGTCCAAATGGAGAGGACAAGACCAGAAGCTGGAGGCAAATATCATTACCAAGTAGGAAGTGGAGACTACAAGGTTTTGTACTGAGCTTAAGGTATGCGACTCCAAAGGGCCTATCTGGACATGACAGCAAACCAGTGAAGAAGATAAGACCATAAGACATAGGAGTGGAAGTAAGGCTGATGGGCATTTCAACTCCACTTACCTGCACTCTCCCCATAGTCCTTAATCTCTTACGAGATCGAGAATTTATCAATCTCTGCCTTGAAGACATTTAATGTCCCGGCCTCCACTGTGCTCCATTGCAATGAATTCCACAGGCCCACCACTCTCTGGCTGAAGAAATGTCTCCTCATTTCCAATCTAAATTGACCCCCTCTAATTCTAAGGCTGTGCCCATGGGTCCTAGTCTCCCCGCCTAATGGAAAAAACTTGCCAGCGTCCACCCTTTCTAAGCCATGGATTATCTTGTAAGTTTCTATTAGATTTCCCTTCAACCTTCTAAACTGTAATGAATACAATCCCAGGATCCTCAGCCCTTCATCGTATGTTAGGCCTACCATTTCAGGGATCATCCGTGTGAATCTCCGCTGGACACACTCCAGTGCCATGGCTGCGATTAACTCAAGAAATTATTTCAGAGGTATTTGCCCTGGTGAAACAACATCTGGCAACACAGTCTGCAAATCCACATGCTCTGCCAGTAGTACTTAGTGTGATGGTGGCTCTAAATTGTTATACAGCCAGCTGATTCAATGGATTGTGGTAGATTTGTGGCAGATCTCTGCAGGTTTTCACAATCAACCACCCACAGGTAGTTACAGATACCAACTTTGCCTGGGAGCGCACATTAACTTTGCCAATGATGTGAGGAATGGGGACTTCACAGCAACAGCAAGTTTCTTCAAGTACAGGTAGCCATAGCTGTACCTATGATACCATAAAGGCACCAATTAATCAATGGAGACCTATGTTAACAGAAATCCTTTCATTCTTTGAATGCCCGGATGATATTTGAACTCACCAAAGTGTTTCTGCATTTAAGTGCAAGGTATCCTACAAGCTTCCATGATTATTTTATGTTGAGGACAGCAAGCAGTTTTCTAAACCACAACACCGTTTTATGGTTGGTTCCTGAGAAATGGCATGTACTCATTAATGAAGTGACCAATGATCTCACTTAGGCGGCAGCACACGAAGCCCAAAAGGGATAGAAAAACAACTATATGCTGACCTCCAAAACAATTCAGCAAGCTATTGGCATCTTGAAAATATGCTGGAGGAAATATGCTTTGATAATGCTAAAGGGTCACAACAATAGTCCCAAGCAAGGATCTTCAGAGTAGTTCTCATGTGCTGCATGCTCCACAATATGACACAGTAGAGGGAGTTACAAGCAAAGGGGAGAAGGAGGCAGAATAGAAAGACCTCTGGAAGGTTGGGCTGCCATATCCACGGCAGAGTCCATAAAGGAAGAAGGCATTATCAGAAACCTCACAATACAGAGCAGATTCTCCGAGGTTCTTGCTATGCTCCCAAATACATCAACAACACGCTATTAAAGTACTTCCACATAAATTAGCCTTTAATATGAAACTCACACTTCTTCAGTGAAATGCTATTCTCAACAAGAGAGAAAACCACCAGAACATACTGAAAGTCAATATCATCAACATGGCTGAAACAATGGCCATCCTAATCTTTGGCCTCAATAAACTGCACAAATACATCTTGAATAGTCTTCAGAACCTTGTCATTGCACACACATGCCAAGATTGACAGTAGGAAGAATGACTTCAGACTCACAACATTCAGATATGACTGTATGTGCGACAGTACTTCACAACTATATTATGCAAGTGTGATCTTCACATGTACACCTTCCACATTATCCCTTTATTGCTGGCATCCAGTGTCAAGAGTATGTAACACATGCAAAATTCAGTGTTGCCAACATTGCAGTTCATAACGAACGCTACAACCTAAGAAGACAAAAAGTCATAGGGTCATCCGGCATAGAAACAGGTCTTTTGACACCACCCACACACTCCCTCCCACCGCCCACATCTATGCCCACCAACAAACACCAAACTACACTTAATTCCACCTACCTGGACTTGATCCATAGCATAGTATGCCCTGGCATTTTCAGTACTCATCCCATTGCTTCTTAAGACGCTGAGGAGTATCTGCCCCCACCACCCTCTTGGTGGCATGTTCCAATATATCTACCAGTTTCTGGGTAAAAGAAATTTTTCTCATACCTCTTTTAAACCATTTTCCCTTTGCCTTAAACTTACACCCTCTAGTCCTAGACGTCTTTGCAATGGGGAATGACTCTCCCAATTTACGCCACCTATGTTTCATAATACTGTATAACTCAGTCAGAATCCCCTCAGCCTCCTCTTCTTCAAGTAAAATAAATCCAGGCTATCCAGTCTCTTTTCACAACTGAGATTTTTCATCCCAGGCTACATCCTAGGGTGAATCTCCTCTGTACTCTCTCCAGTGCAATCAAAGTCCTTTTGATAGTATGATGACCAGAATTGCACATAGTATTCCATTAGTGGCCTAACAAATGTTTTAAGAAGTTGTAACCACACTTCCTTGCTCCTATGTTCTGTACCACAGCTGATGAACGCAAGCATCCCGTAAAAATACAGAAGATGCTGGAAAAGCTTAGCAGATCTGGCAGCATCTGTGAAGAAAAAATCAGAGTTAACGTTTCAGTTCCGGTAACTCTTCCTCAGAACTGATGTTAGCTGGGAAAACATCAGTTTATATGCAGACAATACGCAGGGGGTTGGGGTAGAGAGTAAATGAAAGGATAAAGGATACCATCCCATACACTTTCCTCACCATACTGTCTACCTGTGCTGATACCTTCAGAGATCTATGGACTTGTATATCGGAGTCCCTTTGTTCCTCAGCATCTTGGATCCTATGGGCTCTTATCTTTTTGACCAGCTTTCCCTGTGGGACTTGTCAAGGGTCTTAATGAAGCCTGTGTAAACCACATCACCTACACTGCCAACATCAGTATATTTATCCTTTTCAAAAACCCAATTAAATAGACAGGATCTCTCTTTAAACATTTCATGCTGCCTATCACCAATCAATCCCTGCTTTTCCAAATATTGATTAATCATGTCTTTTAGAATTTCTTCCAATAATTTCCCAACCACAGATGTCAGATTTACGGGTTTGTAATTACCTGGCCCAGCCCTGCAGCTCTTCTTGATCAAAAGAACTACATTGGCTATCCTCCTGTCACTCAGCATTCAACCTGTGGCCTGCGAAGTATTAAATATCTCTGCCAGGACCCCAGCAATCTCCTTTCGTGCCTTCCATAGCAGCCTAAGATGCATCTCATCAAGCCCTGGAATTTATGCACCTTTATGCCTGCTAAGACATCTAACATCTCCTCCTTACTATTCTTAACATGTTCCAGAACCTCACCATCCATTGAAATCCCCAGCTAGAATGTCTTTCTCCTCTGTGAATACAGATAAGAAGTATTCATTTAAAACCTCACTGACATCCAATGGCTCCACATGCAGATTGCCACCTTGGTCTCTAATAAGTTCCACTCTTTCTCTGGTAACCCTTTTATTCTTACAAAATGTTTTGTAATTTTCATTGATCCAATATGCCAAAGATGTTTCATGGCTCCTCTTTTCCTTCCTAATTTCCTTTTTAAGCAACTTCGTATGTACTCTATAGTTTTGAAGGACCTGCCCTGTTTTTAATGCACTACACTCCATATATGCTTCCTTTTCTTTCCTTTATCAAACTCTTGACTATCCCTTGGCATCTACAGTTCCCTAGATTTGCTGCCGTTCCCTTTCACTTTTTGAGGAACATGCTTGCCCTGAATTCTCACAATACTATTTTTAAAAGACGCCTACTTCCCAAATGTAGACTTATCTGAAATAATCTGCTCCCAGTTTATGTTTGCCAGATCCTGTCAATAATATTGAAATTCACATAAAGAATTCATCCTTCCCCAGTTTAGATACTTAACCTTTGCACTATCCTTAGTCCTTTCTATAATGACTTTGCAACTTAGAATTATGATCACTATTCCCAAAATGTTTACCTTCAAATATCTTGCGAAAATTGCATAAGCATATTTCCCTAGAATGAACACAGCAACTAGGCAAGTGGAACTCCCTTTAATCACTGCATAACAAACCTATACAGTAATCGTCATAGAGTCATACAGCACAGAATCCTTCAGTCCAACTCATCCACACTAATTAGACATCCCAACCTGACTAGTCCCATTTGCCAGCATTTGGCCCATATTCCTCTAAACCCTTTTCACCTGGCATGGTGGCTTAGTTGTTAGCACTGATGTCTCACAGTGCCAGGGGCCTGGGTTCGGTTCCACCCTTGGATGACTGTCTGAGTGGAGTTTGCATGTTCTCCCTGTGTCTGCGTGGGTTTCATCCAGGTACTCCAGTTTCCTGCCATAGTCCAAAGATGTGCATGTTAGGTGGATTGGCCATGTTAAATTGGCCCTTGCGTTTAGGGATGTGTAGCTTAGGTGGGTTATAAGGGTATGGGTCTGGGTAGGATGCTCTAAGGGTCAGTGTGGACTTGTTGAGACAAAGGGCCTTGGCCACAAGGAAGAGGTATTAGAAATCCTTCAGAGGGTGAAGATAGATAAGTCCCCTGGGCCAGATGGGATTTATCCTAGGATCCTCTGGGAAGCCAGGGAGGAGATTGCCGAGCCTTTGGCATTGATCTTTAACTCATCATTGTCTACAGGAATAGTGCCAGACGACTGGAGGATAGCGCACGTGGTTCCCCTGTTCAAGAAGGGGAGTAGAGACAACCCTGCTAATTATAGACCAGTGAGCCTTACCTCAGTTGTTGGTAAAGTGTTGGAAAAGGTTATAAGGGATAGGATTTATAATCATCTAGAAAAGAATAAATTGATTGGGGATAGTCAGCACGGTTTTGTGAAGGGAAGGTCGTGCCTCACAAACTTTATTGAGTTCTTTGAGAAGGTGACCAAACAGGTAGATGAGAGTAAACCAGTTGATGTGGTATATATGGATTTCAGCAAGGCGTTCGAGAAGGTTCCCCACAATAGGCTATTGTACAAAATGCGGAGGAATGGGATTGTGGGAGATATAGCAGTTTGGATCGGAAATTGGCTTGCTGAAAGAAGACAGAGGGTGGTAGTTGATGGGAAATGTTCATCCTGGAGACCAGTTACTAGTGGTGTACCGCAAGGGTCGGTGTTGGGTCCACTGCTGTTTGTCATTTTTATAAATGAACTGGATGAGGGCGTAGAAGGATGGGTTAGTAAATTTGCAGACGACACTAAGGTCGATGGAGTTGTGGATAGTGACGAAGGATGCTGTAGGTTGCAGGGAGACATAGATAAGCTGCAGAGCTGGGCTGAGAGGTGGCAAATGGAGTTTAATGCAGACAAGTGTGAGGTGATGCACTTTGGTAGGAGTAACCAGAAGGCAAAGTACAGGGCTAATGGTAAGATTCTTAGCAGTGTAGATGAGCAGAGAGATCTCGGTGTCCATGTACACAGATCTTTGAAAGTTGCCACCCAGGTTGACAGGGCTGTTAAGAAGGCATACAGTGTTTTAGCTTTTATTAATAGAGGGATCGAGTTCCGGAACCAAGAGGTTATGGTGAAGCTGTACGAAACTCTGGTGCGGCTGCACTTGGAGTATTGCGTACAGCTCTGGTCACCGCATTATAAGAAGGATGTGGAAGCTTTGGAAAGGGTACAGAGGAGATTTACTAGGATGTTGCCTGGTATGGAGGGAAGGTCCTATAAGGAAAGGCTGAGGGACTTGAGGCTGTTTTCATTAGAGAGAAGAAGGTTGAGAGGTGACTTAATTGAAACATATAAAATAATCAGAGGGTTAGATAGGGTGGATAGGGAGAGCCTTTTTCCTAGGATGGTGACGGCGAGCAAGACGGGGGCATAGCTTTAAATTGAGGGGTGAAAGATAAGGGACAGATGAGAGAGGTAGTTTCTTTACTCAGAGTAGTAAGGGAATGGAACGCTTTGCCTGCAACGGTAGTAGATTCACCAACTTTAGATACATCTAAGTTGTCATTGGATAAGCATATGGACGTACATGGAATAGTGTAGGTTAGATGGGCTTGAGATCGGTATGACAGGTCGGCACAACATCGAGGGCCGAAGGGCCTGTACTGTGCTGTAATGTTCTATGTTCTATGTTCTATGAAGGTCCTGGACAGCAGCAACATGGCTTCCCAACTCCTATACTCAATGTTCTGACCAAAGAATATGCAGATGACTGCATGCAACTCAGTCCTCATGCTTGGACTACACCTGCTAAACTGGATTGGATAATTGAAGCTAATCATTCATTCTCACTTAAAAGCAGTTCTTGAGGTTTTTTTGTGGTACCATGGCAGTGTCTGTACCCTTCAACCAGGAGATTTGGTTTCAAGTCCCACCTGTTCCAGAGGTGTGTAATAACATCTCTGAACAGACTGATTAGAAAAATAAGTTAAAATAAACAGAAGTAAAAGCAGTCTTTGAAGATTCTTGTAGTGCAGTAGCAGTGTTCCTAACTCAGAACCAGGAGTCCTAAATTCAACTTCTACTTGCTCCAGAGGTTTGCAATAACATCCCCGAACAGGTAGATGAGTTAAAAAAAAGTCATTGATGGAAAAGAAATACTATAAGGAGCATTTCAATCCACAACTACTATTACCTTATCTGAAGTTCGTGATAACAAATAGGTTTCCACCTCTAGTCATGCTATGGGCACAGAAAACAACAAATGGTGGAGATCACAGCGAGTCAGACAGCATCAATGGAGAGAGAGCGAGCTAACTTTTTGAGTCTACGTGACTGTTAAACAGAGCTGAATCAAAGTGTGGAGAGGGCAGCTTTTACGTTGCAGATGGGGGGCTCGTTGGGGTGTAAAGTACTGGTGGAGACAACATGTTGATTGTTCAGATTAAGTAATCGGAATGTGAGAATGGCAGAACAAAGGTGTGTGGAACTGTTAGATTTGAAAGAGAAGACTGTTTCAATGGGGTTGGGGGAGGGGAGAGAGGACATGGTGGCAAAGAATGTAACAAGTAAAACTAAAAGAAAGGGAAGAAATGGGAGTTGGTTCACAATTTGAAGGCGTTGAATTCAATATTAAGTTCAAACGGCTGTAAAATGCTTGGTATGAAGATGAGATGTTGTTCTTGCAGTTTGTGATGATTCGCTGGAGCACTGCAGTGTGCCAAAGACAGACAAATGGGCATGCAAACAGGACGCTGTGTTGAAATGACTGTGTGAGAGATTAGAAATGTTTCTGCAGATAAGGATGAATGGTGGGGTCTTGCAAAAGAAGAACATTATAGTCACAAGATTTTGTAGCAGAAGTTTATCATTAGCCAGAGGTCAGGTTCTACAAAGGCGGCAGTTAGCACGACCAGAATATTGTTTCTGCAGACAAGGACGTGGTAGAGATAAGGGTGTTGTAGCAGAGGCTTATTTCTGCAAACCTGACAATTCGCACGTACAGCATGTCTAGCGCTCTTTAGGGTAGCAAATAAGGATTGCATAAACAAGGGAATGGGGCCTTCGGCTGGCAGAAAAGGGAACAATAAACAAGGGCGGTCCGATAGGATGGGGAATGATAGGATAAGAGAAGACCAATGGGAGCAGGGAGGCGTGATTCCGCAACTTGTAAACTGTATAAGAATGTTTAACATGCTTTGTAGTGTGTGCCTGTCTAGCAGACACCCTTTCTTGCAAGATTGTACAGAATAAAATTGTCTTGTTTCCAAGGCTTTGTCTCAGGCTGAATTTGTGAGCAGGTACTGTTTCTCACAATTGGGGGCTCGTCCGGAATCCGACACTCCGACCGCTCAACACTCTTGGGAAGACGGGGAAGGCGCGCCTTGCCGATTTCGGCGATCTCCAACTCCCATGTTTGTCGTTTGGGTTTGGGCGAGTGCAATCCAGACTGGGAGACCCTGGAAACAAGACGGGTTGACGCGGCAGGTCCGGTCGGGTAACTCTTGTGCACAAGACCCGGGTCAGGAAAGGTCTTAAAGATCTGTCTGGGCAACCTGGGGAGCAGCGGTATTTGCTGCAGGTTTTGCCGCAGGGACGTACAGGAAGTACGGGGAAGAGCTGTAACGACCAGGTAACTCCGTGCACGGACCAAGGTAAGAAAACTGACCTTTAAGTATTGCCTTGGTGGTCGGGGACGTACGGAAAGTACGGGGAATTGGCGAAATATAAAAAGTATATATTTGGCCTGATTAATCGGACGAGTAAGGTGTCTGCCTGATTCGAGCACCCAGCCTTAGACCGGTTGTTAAGAGGGGAAATCCCCCACGCGAAGGTCAGGACCCTGAAGTGGGTGTGGAAGAAGGCGCCACTGAATCTTGACAAGATTAATTAAATTAGCAACAATGGGAGGCAAGGGGAGTTGCCTGAGTAGCGATCGATCTGCAAATAACGTCAAAGTGGAATATATTCCGCCCGACAGCCCTTTGGGGAGAATGTTGGGCAGTTGAGAATACGGCTCCCAGACGCGGGAGAAAGACAAGACTACAATGATAAATTATTGTTGTTTTGTTTGGTCTAGAGAAAGCATTAAGGTACCTGATATTCTTTTTTGGCCCAAATATGGATCCGACCAAGATTGGCTGTGCCAATACCTATATATATATATATATACATCAATCGGAAAGAAACATTCAGTCAGAAAGAGTCAGATTATGCGGCTTGTTGGATAGGAGGTGCGAAGGTAGGACTATATCCTATGAGTGCAGAAGGATCAGGGGGAGGACAGGAAAAGGACGAACAAGAAAAACCACAATGGGATCCCCTAACATGTTTGCCGCCTCCATATCCCCCCTCCTCCCCACTGACAGCTGTGAGCAGCCTCCACAACCAGCCCACGGCCCCAGAACTAACCCCAAACACCTGAAAAAGAGACTATCTCTGAGGTAAAAGACGCAGAACCTAGAGGGCCCAGAATTACATGATCTACCACACGTAAAGGAGGGGCAGAAACAAAGGAAAAGGAAAAATTATACACTTTAAGGGAGGTCCCGATTGGGGATGGTGAAATTGGGTATATGAACGCTCCCTTAACCAGTAGTGAAGTTAGGATCTTTAAGAAAGAAATGAAAAGTTTAATTGAGGATCCGGTCGGACTGGCCGAACAGTTAGATCAATTCCTAGGATCCAATTTATATACCTGGGGAGAACTGATGGCAATTGTAGGAACTCTATTTACGGTGGAAGAACGAGGTATGATTAGGAGGGCGGCCTTACAGGAGTGGAAAAAAAAGGCACCCAGCGGGACTAAACGTAGTCCCGGCAGATCAGAAATTCCCGAATGCCGATCCTCACTGGGATAATAATAGAACAACCCATAGAGAATTAATGCGGGATCTGAGGGAAATGGTAATATTGGGAATTAAAGAGGCAGCACCCAGATCGCAAAACTTTGCTAAAGCCTTCGAAGTACGACAGGAGAAGGATGAAACTCCTTCTAAACTTCTTCAAGGAGGCCACAAGGACGTATTCGGGGATGGATCCCGATGATCCGGTAGCTCAGGGACTCTTAAAGGTCCAGTTTGTAACTAAATTGTGGCCGGACATACAAAAGAAATTACAGAAAATAGACCCTCTCTGATGAAGGGTCGAGGCCCGAAACGTCAGCTTTTGTGCTCCTGAGATGCTGCTTGGCCTGCTGTGTTCATCCAGCCTCACATTTTATTATCTTGGAATCTCCAGCATCTGCAGTTCCCATTATCACAGAAAATAGATGGATGGAGTGAGAGACAGATGGAGGAATTACTACGAGAGGCGCAGAAGATATATGTAAGAAGGGAGGACGAGAAGCAGAAACAAAAAGCAAAAATGATGGTCGCCGCCATTAACGAAGTAACAAAGAAAGAAAGAGTTGAACAGGGAACACGGAGGCAGAAAGAGTGACAAAGAGAAGAGGCAGATACTAGACGCGGGAGACAACAGGCTTAATGTTACCATTGTGGAAGAGTGGGACATTTTAAGCGGGAATGCCCAGAGTTAACACGGGAAAGGGAAACGGTCTCCCTAATGGCCCTCGATGAGGAATAGGGGAGTCAGGGGTTCCTTCCTCCTAAGGCCCACCGGGAACCCTTGATAAACTTAAAGGTGGGACCTGAAGGGGAGGAGGCAGTATTCTTGGTGGACACCGGTGCGGCACGGTCATCCCTAAGTTTTACACCTACTAGTGCTAAATTGACTAACGAGTATCTCAAAGTTTCCGGAGTAAAAGGCGAAGGATTCCCAGTGCCTATTTTTGAGCCAACCCTAATTAGAAATGATGATAAAGAAGTGACAGGACAATTACTATACATTCCCGACATTGGGAGTAATTTACTGGGTAGGGATTTGATTATATTGCTGGGCTTAAAAATTGGGGTAGAGAATAGTGCGGTAGCTGTAACAATGGCTATGTTAACGCCTAGGGAAGAACAACAAATCAGTCCTGATGTGTGGGCGAGAGCTGATAACGCAGGGCACCTAACTATTACCCCGTTGGTAATCACACTGACTCGAAAAGATGAGACGGTTCGGGTTAAACAATACCCTATATCCTCTCTCCTTATGAAATGATGTTTGGATTACCTTTCTTGGGTTCGAAAAGGGGAATTACCAACTGTAGAGTTCAATAATAAGTTTTTAGAGAACTATATTGTGGTGCTCGGTTCTTCTTTGTCTGTCCTTAGGAAGAAGGGTCTGTTGACCCAGACACCTCCGCTTGAGTTCGCAGTACATCGGAAATGACCGGGTGATTGGGTCCTGATCAAAACCTGGAAAGATACCAAACTGCACCCAAGCTGGGAGGGACCGTTCCTAACCCTCCTGACTACTGAAACAGCTGTCTGAACTGCTGAAAAATGGTGGAGTCATCACACTCGTGTTAAGGATCCGGTGGACGTTTCTTCCCTTCCGGCAGAGTGGCAAGTTCATCCTACATACAACCCTCTGAAAGTCAAGCTGAGCAAAAAATAAATGAACTGAACTGATATGATATGAAAGACTATCAAGTATTGGTTAGAAATTTTGTATTGTAAACGTTGCGCGAACTCACGCCTCCTGGGTATTTAAAGGGTTAGAGAATAGACAGATAGGGGTTGGGAAGCTGAAATGAGCAGTCAGCTTTATATTGTCACGATAATATTGGCGCTAGTTGCCAAGGGGGTCGGGAAAAATCATTTTACCGCGTTATGTCACAATTATGCTAGAGTAACGGGGCGTACTGACTGTTGGGTATGCGCTGCAATCTC
Organism: Stegostoma tigrinum; assembly: GCF_030684315.1. Classification (NCBI taxonomy): domain Eukaryota; kingdom Metazoa; phylum Chordata; class Chondrichthyes; order Orectolobiformes; family Stegostomatidae; genus Stegostoma; species Stegostoma tigrinum. The sequence goes on along the minus strand of NC_081362.1, from coordinate 27,383,911 downwards.
ACACCATGGAGAATCTGGAATCCCTCTCACAGTAATACCATTTACCAATAGAGAGGTATACGAGGTACAACAATTTGACTTGGGCTCAAATGATACAAAATGGAGATCTGAAAGGGGTGATTATAAATTCGCGGGATGGTTCCCACGACCAGCTCCGAAAACCCCGGGTGCTATCGACGGCCTTAGGGTTTCCCCACCAAAAGGAGTAGTCAATACTACTTGTTTCTGCAATCAGAATGACAGTGCACCCTTCCAGTTAGGAAACTCATCTTGTGTCACCACCAGCCAAGCTACTGGCACAAATGTACCCCACACATTGAACGGGACATATTGGATATGTGGCCTAGAGGCCTATCCCTTTATCCCCGGGGAAAGGTACATTCGGGTGACCGAATGCATAGGAAGCGTAGAAATGCAGGAATGTTATGATTTTGATCTAACACTGCCTCAAAGTCAGAAAGGCTGGAGTGGCTGTTGCTACCTCGCCTACCTATTTCCCCATCTGAGGCTGTTAGATAAAACCCCAGAAATAACTCAGAATGGGCAGGGAGGGAAGCGGACACCCCGAGAAGTAACCGAAGGGGATCGTTTCCTCTGGACTTTGATACCTATGTATGAGACTGCCCGGGCAGGAAAAGAAATACAAAAGTTGGCGCCTTCCCTGGAGGAGTTGGCCAACAATACTGCCGATGCGTTGGCCGAGACCCAATCCAAAGTGGCGGCCATAACGACTGAAATGATTGCCACCAGGCTAACAACTCCTCAGAATAGGATGGCTCTAGATTGTATTCTGGCAGAGAAAAGTGGTACCTGTGCACTAATTGGGGAAGAATGTTGTACATACATACCTGAGGTTTCCCATAACATTACTGATATCTCCCAATACGTGCGAGACAAAATTGCCAAGATAAGGGAGGCCGGTAACCGATACCGGAATGAAAAAGGCTAGGAATGGGGGAATTGGGGATGAACTGGTTGGGGAAGGTAGTTGGTTAATTTGGCCATCTATGGATTATTGATTTAAGTGGGTCTGGTGGTGGGGTTTAATGTCCTCAAATGGATACTGAACCGATTAATGACATCTCTACGGGAATGAACCCTAGTACATCACCAGATGCTTTTACAATCAGCAGATGGTATGCAACAAAGAGAAAGTCAAAGAATGCTTCTAGAGTTCGAAAAATGAGCATCACAAAGAATGATTTAAGGGCTAACTGTGTACAAGATTGGGAACCTCAACGCTAGCAAGCGTAAGAGGGCAGAAAATGGGAAAATGAATTAGAAAAGGGGCTTAATTAGTGCAGAAACAACAGTTTGAGAAAAAGAAAAAGGGGGAATTGTGAGAGATTAGAAATGTTGTTTCTGAAGATAAGGATGAATGGTGGGGTCTTGCAAAAGAAGAACATTATATTCACAAGATTTTGTCGCAGAAGTTTATCATTAACCAGAGATTAGGTTCTGCAAAGGTGGCAGTTAGCACGACCAGAAATATTGTTTCTGCAGACAAGGACGTGGTAGAGATAAGGGTGTTGTAGCAGAGGCTTATTTCTGCAAACCTGACAATTCGCATGTACAGCATGTCTAGCGCTCTTTAGGATAGCAAATAAGGATTGCATAAACAAGGGAATGGGGTCTTCGGCTGGCAGAAAAGAGAACAATAAACAAGGGTGGTCCGATAGGATGGGAAATGATAGGATAAGAGAAGAATGGGAGCAGGGAGGCGTGATTCCGCAACTTGTAAACTGTATAAGAATGTTTAACATGCTTTGTAGTGTGTGCCTGTCTAGCAGACACCCTTTCTTGCAAGATTGTACAGAATAAAATTGTCTTGTTTGCAAGGCTTTGTCTCGGGCTGAATTTGTGAGCAGGTACTGTTTCTCACAACTGGCTATGGGATGGTCAGGACCATGCTTGCACACAGGCCGGACGTGTTCTGCAAAGCAGTCACCAAATCTGTGTTTGGTTTCTCCAGTGTAGAGCAGGCCACATTTGGTGCAAAAATACAATACACAAGAGTGGAGGCGGTACAGCTGAAATGTCGCTTCACCTGGAAAGACTGTTTAGGCTCTTGGATGGTGAGCAGGGAGGAGGTGAATGGGCAGGTGTTGCACTTTGTGCAGTTACACGGGAAGGTGCGGTGGGAAGGGAGGGTGGTGTTGGTGGTGGTGGAATGGACAAGGATATCACTGAGGGAACAGTCCCTGCAAAATGCAGACAGGGAGAGTGAGGGGAAGATGTGTTTGGAGTGATGATATTCTGTTGGAGTTATCTGAAATGGCGGAGAATGAGCCTTTGAATGCAGATGCTGGTGCAATGAAAGCTGAGGACAAGAGGGGTAGGCTATGGCCTAGTGGTATTATCGCTAGACTATTAATCCAGAAACCCAGGTAATGTTCTAGGGATCCAGGTTCAACTCCTACCACAGCAGATGGTGGGATTTGAATTCGATAGTTTTAAAAACAAGTCTGGAACTAAGAATCTATTGATCACCATGAAATTGTCGCCAATTGTCAGAAAAACAGATCCGGTTCACTAATGTCCCTCAGGGAAGGAAATCTGCCATCCTCGCCTGGTCTGGCCTACATGTGACTCCAGACCCACAGCAATGTGGCTGACTCCCAATTGCCCTCTGAAATCACTTAGCAAGCCATTCTGTTGTACGAATCACTACAAAGTCTCAAAAAAATGAAACCAGATAGATCACCTGGCATCGACCTAGGCACCAGAAAAGACAACAGCAGAAACAGCCCTGTAGACCCTGCAAAGTCCTCTTCACTTACATCTGGGGGCTAGTGCCAAAATTGGGAGAGCTGTCTCACAGACAAGTTAAGCAACAGCCTGACACAGTCATACTCACAGAATTGTACCTTGCAGATAATGTCCCAGACATCACCATCACCATCAAACAATATGTCCTGTTCCACCGGTGAGAGGTGCTGGCACAGTGAGATACAGAGGGCAGGGTGTTACTCTCAAAATCCTCAACATTGCCTGCAGACCCCATGAAGGCCTATGGCTTCAGGTTAAATGTGGGCAAGGAAACATCCTGCTGATTATCATATCCCATCCTCCCTCAGCTGATGAATCGATGCTTCTCACTGTTGAACAACACTTAGAGAAAGCACTGAGGATGGCTAGTGTACAAAATATGCTCTGGGTGGGCATTTCAATGTCCACCACCAAGTGTGACTCAGCAGCAGTACTACTGATCGAGCTTTTGAGTCCTAAAGGACATAGCTGTCAGACTGGGTCTGTGGCAGGTGGTGAGGGAAGCAACAAGAGGGAAAAACATACTTGACCTCATCCTTACTAATCTGCCAGCTGCAGTTCTGTCTGTCTACGACAGTATCAATAAGAGTGGCCATTGCACTATCCCAGTGGAGACGGAGTCCTGCCTTCACATTGAGAATAACTTCCATCATGTTTTGTAGAATATCCCCATGCTAAATGGGACAGACTTTGCACAGATCTGTGAGGGGCCATCAATAGCAGCAGAATTGTACTCCAGCACAATCTGTAACCTTGTGACTGGCCATATTCCCCACTCAGCCATTACCATCAAACCAGGGGATCAACCCTGGTGCAATGAAGAGTATAGGAGGGCATGCCAGGAGCAGTACCAGGCATACCTGAAGATGAGGTATCAACCTGGTGAAGCCACCAAACAGGAGTACTTGCACGCCAAACAGCGAAAGCAGGAAGTGATAGAGCTAAGCGATCTCACAACCACCAGATCAGATCTAAACTCTGCAGTCCCGCTACATCTAGTTATGAATGGCAGTGGACAATTCATAAACTCACTGGGGGAGGAGGGTCCACAAATATTCCCATCCGCAATGATGGAAGTGCCCAGCACAGCAGTGCAAAAGATAAGGCTGAAGTATTCATACCAATGTTCAGCCAGAAATGCCCAGTGGATGATCGATCTCGGCCTCCTCCAGTGGTCCCAAGAATTACAAATACCAGTCTTCAACCAATTTGATTCACTCCATGTGATATCAAGAAACAGTTGGAGACACTAGATACAGCAAAGGGTATGGGCCCTGACAACATTCCAGCCATAGTACTGACAACTTGTGTTCCAGAAGTTGCTGCTCCCCAAGCCAAGCTGTCCCAGGACAGTTACGACACTGGTATCTACCCAACAATATGGAAAATTGCCCAAGTATGTACTGTACACAAAAAGCAGGACAAATCCAACCAAGCTAATCACCACCCCATCAGTCTTCTCTCGATCATCAGTGAAGTGATAGAAGGTGTCATCAATAGTGCTATCAAGCAGCACCTGCTCAGTAATGTCCATTTGAGTTCCACCAGGGCCACTCAGTTCCTGGCCTTATTACAGCCTTGGTTCAAACATGGACAAAAGACCTGAATTCCAGAGGTGAGGGGAGAGGGACAGCCCTTGATATCAAGGCTGCATTCGACCGAGTGTGGCATGAAGGAGCCCTAGCAAAACTGGAATCAATGGGTATCAAGGCAAAACTCTCTAGTGGTTGGAGTCATACCTGACACATAGGAAGATGGTTGTGGTTGTTGGAGGTCAATTATCTCAGCTCCAGGACATCTCTGCAGGAGTTAGTAGGAACTGCAGGTGCTGGAGAATCTGAGATAACAAGGTGTAGAGCTGGATGAACACAGCAGGGCAAGCAGCATCATAGGAGAAGGAAAGCTGACGTTTCGGGTCCAGACCCTTCAATGCGCCGGAATCTCCAGGCACTACAAGCATTTCTGAAGAAGGGTCTAAGCCCGAAACGTCAGCTTTCCTGCTCCTATGATGCTGCTTGGCCTGCTGTGTTCATCTCTGCAGGGGTTCCTCAGGGTAGTGTCCTAGGCCCAACCATCTTCAGCTGTTTCACCAATGACCTTCCCTCTATCATAAGTGCAGAATGGGGATGTTCACCAATGACTGCACAATGTTCAGCATCTTCATGACTCCTCACTGAAGTAATCCATGTTCAAATGCAACAAGATCCAGACACCAGCCCGGCTTGGCTAGTGACATTCTCACCACACAAATGCCGGCTATGACAACCACCAGTAAGAGACAACTTAACCACCACTCCTTGACATTCAATAGTGTTACCATCACTGAATCTCCTACTATCAACACCCTGCTTGTTATCATTGACCAGAGATTCAACTGGAATTACCACATAAACACAGTGGCTACAAGAGCAGGTCAGAAGCTAGGAATACTGTGGCGAGTAGTTCACCTCCCAACTCCTCAAAGCCTGTCCACCATCTACAAGGCACAAGTCAGGAGTGTGATGGACTACTCCTCTGGAAGAGTGCAGCCCCAACAATGCTCAAGAAACTTGACACCATCGAGGACAAAGCAGCCTGCTTGATTGACACCACATTCACAAGCATTCACTCCCTCTACCACCGACAATCAGTAGCAGCAGTGTGTACTATCTACAATGATAGGAACTGCAGAAGCTGGAGAATCCGAGATAACAAGGTGTGGAGCTGGATGAACACAGCAGACCAAGCAGCACCTTCGGAGCAGGAAAGCTGACGTTTCGGGCCTAGACCTGATGAAGTTGGAGAATGTTGTTCTCAGTCAAATAAATGAGGAATGTTATCAGTCAGGGTTAACAGGTAGCAGTTAACAAAAGCCATTGCTGTGGTAGGGAAATTGGGGAAATCAATTGTAGGGATTGGCACATTCTGAGATCTAAAGGGGATTACTCAACATGAAAGAACTGGAGGCAATAATGCTTTGAACGATGTGGATTACTACGGGTGTGGGGATTCCTCGATGGTTAAAACCACTCTCGCTACAATGGCAAATTAATGCTACACTATGGTTGGCATGGCTAAGCTGTAGAACTGGGGCTCAGGATTAATGTTGGGAGATGAAGATTTTGAAAGTTGACAGGGATTGTGAGGAAGTAAAGAAGATAGCATTTTGAGGGGAATGGGGAGAACCTTGATTACGCATAGGTAGGATAGACAGGAAGGAACTTTTCCCTTGGTGGACTGATCAATGATTAGGGACATAGATTATGTAAGGTGGCAGGAGGTTTAAAGGTGATGTGAGGAAAAATTCTTTCATTAGGAGAGTGGTGGGAGCTTGTAAGTCACTGCCGGTAAGGATAGCAGTTGCAGAAACCCTCCTAACAGTTAAAAAAATTCAGATGTACACTGATGAAACCAAGGCATACAGGCTGTGGGCCAATTACTGGAAAATGGCATTTGAATAGTTAGGTAGTTATTTTTTGACTGGCACATATTCAATTGGCTGTAGGATCATTTTCTGTGCTTTTTCTGATTGTATGAATAGAAATCCCTGACTGAGGCCAAGTGCAGATTTAGTGCAGCCCAGTTTTTGACCAGGGCTATGGTGGAATGATGATAGGTCTCCTGAAGATGAGGTTCCATTGCTCGGATAGGTCTGGGATGGGAGGCAGTGAGGCTTGCAATACATTCTACACAAAGTGTGGCTCATCATTCTATAATGCTTTACTCAGCACAACTGAAGCAGCCAAATCAGGGATGTGATGAATGTTGAAGAGCTGGGAGAGCAGCAGCAATATTCTGAGGAGGAAGATGGGGACCTTGAATAGCACAATGAAGCAGTGTAGCATCAGGAGCAACAAGCCAGACACGGCTTAATTGATACCTGGTTCCAAGAGATTTGAGCTAAGAGTTGTGATCATTAATCAACAGTAAATAAGCCTCTTGAAAATGAGGATCTGTTCCTTGCACCAGTATGTGTAGCCTCAGACTATACTCCAGATAGAGTATCAGAGATAATGGGAACTGCAGATGCTGGAGAATTCCAAGATAATAAAATGTGAGGCTGGATGAACACAGCAGGCCAAGCAGCATCTCAGGAGCACTCCTGAGATGCTGCTTGGCCTGCTGTGTTCATCCAGCCTCACATTTTATTATCCAGATAGAGTATGCTGCATTATACTTGGATGCTGCACTCTGAAAAGATTGTCTGTCAAAGAGATGATGAGCTCGAAGAGCGGGGAGGTCTACTGAAGAAAATGAGGACATTGGGTAGGAGCAACAACACCTTCAGCATGATACAGTGCAGCAGTGTCAGACACAACATGCCAGACAGAGTTCAATTGACATCTTATTCAAGTCGATGAAAGCTGGGTGCAACGATCATTCATTTACTGTAAAAGCTTTGTGCTAAAAGGGAGTTTCTGCTCCAAGAGCTAAATGCAGCTTGTTCATTTGTTTTATGTTAGCTATTGCTATTATTAAATAAAAGCCTAAAGGTTTTCCTATATGTGATCAGCCCGCATTGAACAATGTTAACACACTGGGCTACAGTGGGCATTGGGGAAAGAGTGGCGGTAACTTGGCCACATCTCATCTTATGACCTCATCATCAAAAGTCACATGATACCAGGTTATAGTCCAATAGATTTATTTGAAATCACAAGCTTTCAAAGCACTGCCTTTTTGTCAGGTGGAGTGAAGAGAAGCACTCAGGCACAGCATTTATAATCAGGGAGATGAAAAGATCTTACAAATGTGTGGTGAGTGGAGTGTCAACAGGTCGACTAATACCTCTTCGCAGGTCGTCAAGAGTGTCAGACAGTGTGGATAAAGTGGTTAACAGCTGAATAGCATGTGAGGGGATGACCTTTAATCGCATTAATTAAGAGAGGGATAACTACAAAGCTCTTCACTCCACCTGTTGAAGGGGCAGCACTCTATAAGTTTGTGATTTCAAAGAAACCTGTTGGACTATAATGTGGTGTTGTGTGACTTCTGACCTTGTCCACCCCAGTTCAACACTGACACTGACACTGACACTGACACTTCCACTTCCACTTCCACATCATGGTTACCTCTCTAAGGACACATCAACTCTATAAAGCTTTGGTTAGACCGCACTTGGAATACTGCGTCTAGTTCTGGTCGCCGTATTATAGGAAAGATGTGGATGCTTTGGAGAGGGTTCAGAGGACGTTTACCAGGATGCTGCCTGGACTGGAGGGCTTATCTTACGAAGAGAGGTTGACTGAGCTTGGTCTCTTTTCATTGGAGAAAAGGAGGAGGAGAGGGGACCTAATTGAGGTACACATGATAATGAGAGGCATAGATAGAGTTGATAGCCAGAGACTATTTCCCAGGGCAGAAATGGCTAGCACGAGGGGTCATAGTTTTAAGCTGGTTGGTGGAAAGTATAGAGGGGATGTCAGAGGCGGGTTCTTTACACAGAGAGTTGTGAGAGCATGGAATACGTTGCCAGCAGCAGTTGTGGAAGCAAGGTCACTGGGGTCATTTAAGAGACTGCTGGACATGCATATGGTCACAGAAATTTGAGGGTGCATACATGAGGATCAATGGTCGGCACAACATTGTGGGCTGAAGGGCCTGTTCTGTGCTGTGCTGTTCTATGTTCTAACTGTGTGGCTTGATGATTAAACAATGAAAGGTGCTGGAATCTAAATAGAATTAGGGTTCCAAACATGTACCCAGAGGTAGCTCACAGTCACGGCCTCAATGTTACATTTTTCATTAACTTATTTTTCTAATGCCCACTGTAGCCCAGCGTGTTGAGAGATGCTATTCTCAACCTCTGGGACAGGAAGGACTTGAACCTAGGCCTTGCAGTCCAGTGGTAGGAGCATTGCCACTTCACCAGAAGAGGACACCCACTGTATCTGCTTTATTGTTTTTTCCAGGGTAGGAACACTAGTATTATGTCACTACAGGGCCCTATGGGTTTGCTACTTTTTAAGAAGGCCCAATAGTGCTCTTTATTATTTTTCCTCATATCACCCATGGTTATTGTTGAGGTTGGTTGGCTTGCCGAGCTGGTTTGTTGTTCCGCCATGGACAGGGCCAATGTCATCTGTAAGATCCCCTGCAGAGACTGCGAGAAACACCACATCGGACAAACAGGAAGGGAACTAACAACAAGAGTACATGAACACCAACTGACTACAAAAAGACACGAACAATACTCGCTCATCTCAATCCACATGGACAAGAAGAACCACCACTTCGACTGGCGCAATACCAAGATCCTGGGACAGGCCAGGCAGAGACAGGCACGGGAATTCCTGGAAGCATAGCACTCCATGAAACAGGCTATTAATGAGCACATTGAACTCAACCCCATATACATTCCACTATAGAGGAAACCCAGAAGTAAGGCAATCCATCGTAACGGACCCCGGCATTTAAAAACCAGGCAGGAAAACACACTGATGCTTCATCAGAGGCTGCACTGATGATGTTACCCAGCATGGTAATGAAATGTCTGCGGAACACCAACCAGCTTGGTAAGCCAACCAACCTCGACACCCACAACCTGAGCTATAGATCCATTCCAAAACCTTAGTCACCCATGGTTACTTATCTATATATATATTTTAAAAATATTTTTATATAGAGTAAGACAGAAAAAGACACTGTTGTGAATATACTTTATTATATACATTTTTTCACCATCAGGAAAACACCCATGTGGCCAATTGTGTATTAACAAGCAAAGCCTAAGGGCAATGCTGACATCAAAAAAGTGAAGAGTTGGGTAGGGAGAGATGGAAGGGACTAAATCAAAATGGAGTTGGAATGGCCTCAATTTTAATGGGGGTGCCCCTTAACTGACCATTAGATGGTCTCACTGCCAAATTAAGTGCAGCGAAAAGACCTTTAAAGCCGAAGAATTAATCAGAGGCCTTCCTGTTTGAAAGAAGTAGTGGAATTTGAAACGTTATCTCCACTACTGTTGTTGCACTATTTTTATTTCAGATTTTCAACATTTGTAGTTATTTTCCTTCCATCCAGCATTTGGCTTTTGAACCTGTACTATTTCTGCAGCTATTGATTTCCACAACCAAACACTCAACTGCACCTTTGAACACCCTGGTTCCCAAACAAAAGCTATGATACTTACTCCCTAACATCTCAGCCATTCTCCCAATTCTTCCATGCCTTTACATTGAAGGACATCGATATGGTAGATAACTGGTTTAACCATTTCCTATCAGATCTGGCTGGACCATATAACAAACTATGAGATCTTTCCCTCATCTGCTAAAGATCTTATTATTCAACGGCCATCTTAGAATGCAAAGATAACCCTCAGTTTCTTTTATCTACTTTCAAACTACTTTCTTAATTCCGATCTTCAGTATCATCTATCCCAGTTCCATTAAACCTTCTAGAAATCTTTATCACTAATGTTGAGGTCATTCAATCAGTTGCCCCTACTACTTCTCTCCATCCTACTCATCAACCAGACCAAATTTATTCTAAACTGTCCCTGGCCTAACCCTAAACTTGCATAAATCTCTTTCTTTTTCTATCTTCAATCATGTGTGGTCTAAGTTCATCACCAATCTTTTGTTTTTATTCTGTCACAGGACGTGAGTGCTTTAGTTTAGCAAAATTTCTCTTGGGAAGATGGTAATGAGCTGCCTTCTTGAACTGTTGCAGATGCTTTCTGTTCCTTATGTTAGCTGCTATTTTTAATGGTTCTTTCGTTAATACTGTCTCTTTCTTCTTTAAATCATTTATTATCGACACTCGCCTCACAAACATCCAAACATTTGTTCAGCATTTGAAAAAACTGAACAGACACCTGATTCTTTGACTGAAATTCCATCTGTTGATGCTTTGAAACAACAGATGGCTCTTGCTTACAGTTTAAGGAAATTGTTTTATTGACAGTTTTGTGAGCAGTTAATAGGATTAAATTGTTTAAAGGGTCTTTAATCTTCCAGTTATGTTCAAAGCCAGGTATCATTGGAGAGGTAGCATGAGGTGCCCACCAATATTCTCAATACCTTTAGGGAGAGGTGGGCCCCATGGAGAATTGAATGCCTTATTTCACCGCCCAACTCTATTTTGATTTAGTCCCCTCCTTCTCCCCCTTCATGTCTTGACATAAGCATTGCCCTTATCAGGCTCTGCTTTTGTTAATGTTTCAGGAGTCACATAGGTGCTTTGCTAGTGGTGGAGAATATAAAATAGTTTTGTACAATAATGTATTTTTTACTGTGAAAAAAAAACAAACAATCTTTAACTGGCTGAATGAGTTTGACTCGCAGTTTTATGTCCTCCCAAGAGAAACTTTATTTTCAATGGAATTTAATTTGATAGTTGCATATTTATTTATTTCATGGACATTATTGACAACATCCCGATGTTATTACAGGATTATGAATGCTGCATGACTGGATGTAGAGGATGAATGGAGGACACGAAGTTTAATGGAAGGTGGGAACTACAGAGAGAGTTTACGTTGTAAGGAAATGCCTCAAGTAGTCAGGTGATCTATGTACTGCTTTGGTCTTCTCACTTAAGTAAAGATACGCTTGCAATGGAAGCAGTCCAGAAAAGGCTTACTAGGTAGATTTCTGGTTTAAAGTGTTTGTCTTACAAGGAAATGTTGAGGAAGTCAGATATACAATCATTGCAGCTAAGGAGATAATCTTATTGAAATACAACGTTGTAAGGGGCTTGATTGTGTAGATGCTGGGAGCATGAGCCCTCTTGTGGAGAAAATCCAGAACGAAGAGGAACATTTTAAAATTAGAGTTTCCCATTTAATGCTAAGCTGAGAAGAAATTTCTGCTTTCAAAGGGCAGTAGTCTTTAGAATTCTCTTCACAGTCAGAATCATGATGCTGCATCATTCCATTTTTCAAGGATGACTTAAGGCAAGTTTTTAATTGACAATACAATTAAGGCTTATGGCAGGGAGGCAGAAGAATATAGTTAATGCCACAATCAGATCAGCTCCAATCCTATCAAATGTCAGAGCAGGCTTGTTGAGCAGAATAGGCTATACCTGCTCCTATTTTTTATGATCTTATTAGGGGGCCGGGGCAAGAGGGTTTGAAGCCTATGAGGTGTAACAGTGAGAGAGAACTGTGTCAATATCCCACTGAACAAAGGCAAGCCGTATAATCTGTTAGTCTCAGCAGCCACTCAACTCCGTTGGCCTGGGGCTGCTTCAGGAGCTATTGGCCTCCACTCTAGCATGAATCTACTTCCTTGGGAGGAAAATAACATGTGCATATGGGTTCATTAAGAACTTGGGAATGAAGCATTAGAAAATGGTCCAAATCATTGAATGTCAAACCTATCACAAAAACCCAGCCCAAAAACCCCCAAATCCAATTCTTCTTTGAAGTTGCTGAACATATTCTCACTTACTAAATCTGTGTCCAAGGCCTCCAATCAGGTTTCTGTCCCTGCCACAATTCCAAAGTAACTCACTTCGAATTCTCCATATAATGTCTGATGGGTTTGCAATCTTCAATATGGTTGACCACATGCACTATGTCTCTCTGTTGTCACCCAGGTGCATGGGACTAAAGTTGCATGTTCCATTACCTCACTTACAATACCTTCTCTTCCAATTCTTGTACAGTATCACCTAAGGATCTTTCTTTGGCCTCTCCTTTTATCATGCAAGTCTACTGCTCCTTAACAACATCATCTGAAATGTAAGAACAACACATATTTTGTTTGTCATTGCGAACGGGAAAATGGTATTGTTAATTATTAAAAAATCACCCAAGATTTGAAGCAAAAGTGGAATTCTGTGATCACTTAATGGCTACACAAAAACATAACTTTTTAAGCTGTATTTGATACTTTCATTAGGTACGTTGGTGCCAAGTATCTGAGGGGAAAATAAAAAGTAACTGCCAGCAACAGTTTGTGGATAGTTTAAGTACAGGTTGTCACAGAACTTACAAAAGAGGTAAAGCAGACCTGTAATGTCTGCCAGCAAGCAAAATTGCTTTGTCTTTTTCTTTAACTGGAAAAGAAGCATATAAAAAAACTGCTAACTCAGACAAAAACACAGGTCCAACTGAACCGGCTACTGAATTTAGATTCACCACAGTTGGTAACAATGTGACATAATTATCAAAGACCAAAAACAAATTGAGAAAGTCCACCTCATTTCTCCTTCGTAGTTTGGTCTTTGGTGCACAGACTTGTCATTTTTTTGCATATACTTTCTACCCACTATATTTCTGCTTGAGCTGTTTGTCACATCTGCCCTGTTCACCCAATTAGTGAATGAATATGTGTTTGGATTCATAGGGGCATAAAGAGGACATCTTTTTTATTCCTTTCATTTTTGGACTGTTGACCAAAACTAAAAAGGAAAAGATAGCAAGAACTGCAGATGCTGGAGTCAGAGACAACACAATGTGGAGCTGGAGAAACACAGCAGGTCAGGCAGCATCAGAGCATCAGGAAAATTGACGTTTCAGGTCAGGACCCTTCTTCAGAAAATGGAGAAGGATCTTGACCTGAAACATGAACTTTCCTGCTGCTCTGATGCTGCTTGACCTGCTATGTTCCTCCAGCTCCACACTGTGTTGTCTCTAAAAACGAAAATACTGTTTTAATCAAGAGATTGCACAAAAAAGTGACTGCAGTTTTAGAAATCATATCTACTGGAACACTTTGTGAGTTACATACGTGTTGCATTTTTTTCCTGGAACAGAAGAAGGAGACATGTAGCTGATAAGTTCTGAACTAAAGGAAAGATGATTGATGGTAATGTTCTGACTGGATCCTGACCAGGTGACCATGGCTTGTATGAAACCAAGTACAGCAGAGAATCACCTGGTCTGCAAAGAGAAAGCATGAAAAAACATCTCCCTCTCTCATGTGAAGGTACAAACAAATCTCCAGAAACAGCTCAGATAATAGTGTGGAACTGGATGAACACAGCAGGCCAAGCAGCATCTCAGGAGCACAAAAGCTGACGTTTTGGGCCTAGACCTTTCATCAGAGAGCGGGGGGGGGGGGGGGGGGGGGAAGAGGTTCTGGAATAAATAGGGAGAGGGGGGAGGTGGACCGAAGATGGAGAGAAAAGAAAATAGGTGGAGAGGAGAGTAAGAGATTGCAAGAGAGATGCAATGGGAGAGAGATTCCCTGAGGTTGGTCCGGAGGAAGGAGGGTAACTTCTTCTGGTTAGGCATCCCTGGAAGAGGCTTCACAGTGAGGTTAAAATTGTATCAGAGATAGTGGGAACTGCAGATGCTGGAGAATCCAAGATAACAAAGTGTGGAGCTGGATGAACACAGCAGGCCAAGCAGCATCTCAGGAGCACAAAAGAGCTCCACACTTTGTTATCTTGGATTCTCCAGCATCTGCAGTTCCCATTATCTCGCTCCAGAAACAGCTCATTATCTTCAACTCAGCTTTCTCTGCAAATCCTTTGTAGAAGAATAAAATGAATTTAGTGACAGTGAAAGGATGAGGATCACTAACTGATGAGCATTTATTGAGAATCCCTAGGTGCTCGTGAGAAGGTGGTGGTGAGTTGTGTTCTTGAACTACTGCAGTTCATGTGCTGGAGCCACAATGCCCTTGGGGAGGGAATTCCAGGATTTGACCCAGTGACAATGAAAGTCAGTATGTTTCTAAGTCAGCATAGTGAGTGGCTTGGAGGGGAACTTGCAGGAAGTGGTGTTCCCTATCTGCTTCCCTTATCCTTCTCAATGGAAGTAGTCACAAGTTTGGAAGGTACAGTCTTTGATGAATTTCTTCAGCGCATCTTGTAGATAGTACACATTGCTGCTACTGAGTATCAGTGATGCTTGTGATTGCTTGTGGATGCGGTGCATATTGATTGGGCTGCTTTGTCCGATGGTATCAAGCTTCTTGAGTGTTAAAGCTGCACCCAATCCAAGCAAGTCGGCAGTATCTCTTGTGCCTTATACACAGTGAACAGGCTTTGGGGAGTCTGCGGGTGAGTTGTTTGCAACAGTATTCTAGCTTCTGACCTGCCCTTGTAGTCATTGTATTTATATGGCAGCAAGTCCAGTTGAGTTTCTGGTGAATCGTAACCCCAGGATGCTGATAGTGGAGAATTCAGTGATGGTGGCACCATTAAATATCAAGGGGTGGTGGTTAGATTGTCTTTTACTGGAGATGGTCATTGGCCAACATTTGTATGGCATGAATATTACCTGCCACTTGTCAGCCCAAGTCTGATTAATGTTACTGATCTTATTGCATTTGAAAATGGACTGCTTTGATGTTTTAGGAGTCGTAAATAGTGCTGAACATTGTGCAGTCATCCGCAAACATCCTCTCACGTCTGACCTTATGATGGTGGGATGATCATTGATGAAGCAGCTGAATATGGTTTGGCCCTGGGCACTACCCTGAAGAATTCCTGCAGAGATGTCCTAAAGCTGAGATGACTGACTGCCACAGCCAACAACTACTCATCTTCCTGTGTGCCAGATACGACTCCAATCAGCAGCGAGTTTTGACCCAATTCTCATTTAGTCCAGTTTGCTAGGGTCCTTGATGCCACACCTGGTTGAACGTGGCCTTGATTTCAAGGGCAATCACTCTCAACTCACCACTGAAGTTCAGTTCTTATGACCATGTTTAAGCCAAAGCTGTAATGAGATAAGAGCTGAGTTGCCCTAGTGGAGATCAACTGGATGTCAGTGAATTTGTTATTGCTGAGCAGGTGCTGCTTTGATACCCCTGCTGATGACACCTTCCATCACTTTGCTGATGCTCAAGAGTACACTGATGGGGCAGAAACTGATCAGGTTGGATTTCTACTGCTTTTTGTAACAGGACATCCACATTGTCAGGTAAATGTCAGGATTTTAGCTCTACTGGAAGAACTTGGCTAGGGGAGTGGTAAATTCTAAAGCATTAGTCTTCAGTGCTATTGTCAGAATATTGTCAGGGCCCATAGTATTTGCACTATCCAGTGTCACTAATTGTTTCTTGATATCACGTGGAGTGAATCGAATTGGCTGAAGAGTTGGCATCTGGAGGGTTGTAGGTATTTGGAACTCATTGCTGAAAGGGTGGTAGAAGTTCACATCATTTGAGAAGTATATAGATGAACGTTTGAAATGACATTGGTTACAAGGATACAGGCCAAGTGCAGGAAAATAGAAATAAAATAGATGGATATGTGATGATGACAAAGTGTAGGCCCAAAACATCAGCTTTTGTGCTCCTGAGATGCTGCTTGGCCTGCTGTGTTCAACCAGCTTCACACTTTGTTATCTTGGATTCTCCAGCATCTGCAGTTCCCATTATCTCTGGATATGTGACAGTTGGGGTAGACAGAATGGGTTGAAGGACCCCTTAAAACTGTAAAAATTCGACAATTCTCTGAAAATTGGGAACTTAATCAAGGTGCTAATAGTTCCTTATGTGTGTGGAACCACAACCTGACGCCCCTCTACACCACCCTCATAGCAGAATGTTTGCTTTAATTGTTGAGCAAATTGATCACATCAGTCAAGGTAGAGTCAAATTAATGCACTGTACACTGAGAATCTTCCAGGTTATCCTTAAACTCACACAGAAAACTAATATTGGGGTGACTAGGGTTTGATCAATTAATGGAAGCGTCGAATCACAAATTGGTATGGCACAGATAAAGGCCATTTAGTCCAACATGCCTACACCATTTATATCCAAGTGTTTTCATTTTCTCTCACAACTTGCTTGCTTCATTTGCGTATCACTTTAAATCTATGCTTTCTTGGCATTCCTTCTTTTACGAGCCAGAATAGCTCTGGATTGAACCTCGTCTGTCATCTATCCATCTACTCCACCATCTTGTCAATATGTTTTTGGAGTTTCATAAAGTCCTCTTCGCAGTTTACAATTCTTCCTTCCACTGATCATTACTCTCTGTTTCCTATCAGTCAGCCATTTTTGTATCCATGTTACTATTGTCACCTTTATAACCATGACCTATAATTTTCCTCACAAGTCTATTGAGTGACACTGTATCAAATGCCTTTTGAAAATCCATGTATACTATTAAATCATAGTCCCATAGGACCAGAGGGCTTCTCTCTCATGAGAAAGACATCTGGTGGGGAGGTCAACCATAGGTTCACAGTGCCTTAGGGAAACGGGTCAAGAAGGCAGGACTTTTATGGTCAACAACAAGAAGTACAAAAACAGAAGCTGCTGGAAAAGTTCAGCAGGTCTGGCAGCATCTATGAAGAGAAATCAGAGTTAATGTTTCGGGTCCGGTGACCCTTCCTCAGAACTGATGGTAGCGAGGAAATGTCTGCATATAGGCAGAGGATAGAGTGGAGGGAGGTTGTGAGAAATAAATGAAATGTGGGGAAAGAGCCCAACAAGAGAGAAAAACAGTTGGACACATAAAGGAGTTGATAATGATCTGGCTAGGAGGTTGAAAAGCTGTTGATGGGAACCGTTGGTGACTAACAGTAGGTAGCCTTCATTCCCGACCCCATCCCTGTCCCTTTTTTTCTGTATATAAACTGACATTTTTCCAGCCACCATCTGTTCTGAGGAAGGATCACCAGAACCAAAACATTAACTCTGTTTTCTCCTTCACAGATGCTGCCAGACCTGCTGAGCTTTTCCAGCAACTTTGTTTTTGTATCAGATTTACAGCATCCGCAGTTCTTTTGGTTTTCAACAGGAGGTAGTGTGTCCTGGCAGACTATTTGATAACAAGGCCTGGTGTGTGGAGTAGGGGGCTAGGACATGGGAGAGTTCAGGACCTAAAATAATTGAACTCAGTACTGGGTCGCGGGGGGTAGCTGTCTGTCGAACTTTGAACATCATAGAGATAACTGTGAGTCTGGGTGGATTCAAGGCTCTGGGGAGAGTCTGAGCAGCAGGCAGTCACTGAGGAATATGGACCAAATAAAAATCAACAGAACTGCAAATGCTGTAAATCAGGAACAAAAACAAAGTTGCTAGAAAATTTCAGCAGGTCTGGCAGCGTCTGCGAAGGAGAAAATAGAGTTAATGACCCTGCGAAGGGTCCCCAGACCCAAAACGTTAACTCTGTTTTCTCCTTCACAAATGCTGCCAGGCCTGCTGAGCTTTTAAAGCAACTTTGCTTTTGTCACTGAGGAATGTGATATAGCTGACCTCATCTTGGTGACTTCAGCTAGTGAGGGAATTGAACACGCACTGTTGGCATCAGTTTGTGTTGTGTACCAACCATCCAGCCTGAGCTAACCACATCAATCTTTTCTGTTACCTCTTCAAAAGACTCCAGCAAGTTCACTAAACATGATTTTCCTTTAGGGGAGTGCAAGGTGCCATAAGCTTGAGACTCACTAAATCCAATGTGGATGTTCAGAAAAATAACCCAGACAGCAGTTGAAATATAGAAATTGGTCAAACAGGGAGTAGATGAAATTTTCGGTGCTTTGACTGTGAAGCTAGTTAAAGAGAAGAAATGCGAAGCATATCAGCCAATCAACACTATTCCCATAAAAGTGTAAGCCATAAGGAATTGTTTGGACGTATCACCTTGGAATCCTGACTAACGGTAAGCAGGACATTGGGGGTTAGGTGGATTCAGCTTGTCTGGTCCAGTCTCCTTTCGCTGTGTGAATTGCAGAAACAGAAGTTGCTGGAAAAGGTCAGCAATCTGTGAAAAGAGTTCCGAGGAAGGGTCGCCAGACCGGAAACGTTAACTATGATACCTCTTCACAGATGCTGCCAGATCCGCATTTCCAGCAACTTCTGTTTTTGTTCCCGATTTACAGCATCCGCAGTTCTTTCGGTAAACTGTAGAGAGTCTGACCTTGTGGCCGCTCTGACTGAGGGGTGTGAGCCGAAATGACAACTATTTTTTCCCCCGAAGACGGTGACGGTGAGTAACATACGAGCAAGAAACCGGATGGAGGTTTGGAGAAGGCTTGTCTGGAGCAAAGCACCACTTAGACGGAATATCCTGCTTCAGCGCTTTGCATTCTCCATAATTTATCTGTAATATAATTAAGGGAGCTGTTTACTTTGTTTGATTCCACGCTCGGACCTCTTCACTCCTCTACCTGCCATCTTCAGGTATTTTCTCTATTGTATCTTCCAGCCTGGAATATCAGTAAAGTCCTAGTGTTAGTCAAGCCCCTAAGACTGTATTTACAAACAATTCATCATGTCTTAGACTTCCATCAGCTGAATGTTGATTGGTCTGTAACAAATTGCTGTCGAAACGCTTTACTGGTCGTTATGGAAACAGCAGCTCGGAATGTTCAAGAGCGTCATGACGTCCTTGAACGTGATCATGCGATGACGTTAATTATAGACGTCATCGCGTAGCAGCGTACTCGGGTTTTGGTTTCCGGGATTAGTTCCTTCTTTCTCCTCAGGGGTTAGGTCCGAGCGGTAAGTGGTACATTGGGGTTTGGTGTGTCAATCGTAGAGACCGTGATCTTGTGGCCGCTCTGACTGGGGGGGGTCTGAGCCGAAAATGGCAACTAATTATTCCCCCAAAGATGATGATGGTGGTGAGCAGCACAAGAGCAGGAAACCGGACAACACCGCATTTAAGCAGCAGCGCCTCCCCGCCTGGCAGCCTATTCTCACCGCCGGCACTGTCTTACCCGCTTTCTTTATAATAGGCCTCATTTTCATCCCCATCGGCATCGGCCTGTTCGTCACCTCCAACAACATCAAAGAATTCGAGGTAAGTCCCGTGGCGGAAGCACTGTAAGCTTTGTGAGGTTGAGGACAAATGAGGAACAGCGTCAACCAAGGCATACAATTGTCAACCTAATTCTTCCTTAATATTATTGGTCTACGTACGGCACACCCTAGACACTGATACCATTAGGTTTTTAACTTTTCGGTCTATGCCAATATATAATAGTGTGGTTATCAGTAGTAAAGTTGCAAATCTGCAAAGAAGCATTCCTTTTGGATGTATTCTTTTGGAGGAATGGTGTTTAGTTCGATCAGACCTAATGTATACCAAACTAATCTGTGAAAACACATTATTGAAACATCTGTAATGATATCGTTTCTCGTTATGATCGGGAACACTTGTAGGCAGTGTTGTGGTGACACCCTGCTTTTAAATGCGAGCACTCTAAGCATGGAACCAACGTAGATTGCAGATCCTAAATCGTTGGGTATTTTTGGGTTTATTTGGAAGATGCTTTCTGAACGGAATGGCCTGCTTTGCATTACCTAGCAATGTTTTTAATTAAAGTACCTCCAGATTTTGCAAACTACATTTATTTTAATTATTTTTCCTTTTATCAATTGATGCTCCTTAACATTGGCTTTATTTTTTGCAAACCTTTGGCAAGATCAGCAACACAGACAGATAAAGGCAAGGTGTACTACAGAGACAACAGTCAGAATGTGGAGTAACAGAAGTACCTTGAAACTTTGGGAAATGACTACCTCATTTGTGCCTAATTCCAAATTTCTTTGTTTTTTTGCTAAATTATCATGAAAGAGATTAAGGTCATATCCTCGGTTACTGTAATCTATAAATCTTAAATGTTTGAATGTTTAAACTAACAAGAGACCTACTAAAATGTTTCAATCATATTAGTACTGAAATTGTACCTCTTTACAGGAAGTATAGTTATTCTTTCACCAAATATATCAACAGAGTCAAAATGCCAATGTTTGGAATTAAACTACTTAAAACTGTCCATGCGTAAACATGGTACAGAAGTACATATTTTTGTTAGGGCTCTGACTGTTTTTTATTTGGTTAAAACTATAGAATGTGAAAGTCTTGTTGGAAACTGTTTTCTCCCAGGTTGAAAAGACAGGTTTAGATCCGGTGAGCTCAATAGTATTTGAATGTACAGTCTCTTTGCTATTATAATTTTTTTTGTCTGTCATTGGAAAAATAACAACATGTTATCTACGAACCTTGTTCCATGATTATCGCTGTTTAGGATTCCTGTTTTTGAAGCGGTATTCTAACTACTCCATTCTTCAATTTATTTGTGTGGTGGCATTCCCTTTCAGGTTAGATTGTATAGACGTTCAAGATATGAATGTTAGCTTCATCTGTTGAAACAACGTTCATGTCAAATGATTAAAATAATACATCTTTGCAAAAACATCAAATCTGGTGAATTTTCTTGATTTAAGATCAAAAATAACTTTTGGATAATAAACCATTAAATAATTGTCCCTGCTATTTGTCACACTTAACAAATCCACCATTTCATTGTTTCCTTCCATGCCATTCCCTATGCTACTCTCTAATCCCTCCTGTGCTATTTCCAAGCATTTGTTGCCAACCATATCCATTCCACCAATCTCATCCATTCCTCACAAAACAATTTTTTCAGCCAGAATAACTTCATTACTGGGCTCTGCTTTCCTTCTGCCGTTTTTGAGCTCCCCACCTTTGGTGTCACCAACTGTGGGTAGCCACATGCCTGTCATGAGGTCTTGTTCTCTGCTTTGCTCATGTGCCTTTGTGTGTGCCAGTTACTGCCCAGCAAATAGACTTACCAAGAAGTGCACACTTCAGCTGCTGAATCATAATCATGTACCTTGACAAAAACTGAGTTTATCTGCAGATTTTGATATAAAAAAAATCAACTTTACATTAGGCTAAGAATTTACCAAGTATCAGTGTATGTCTCATTACGTAAATTCATTTTGCAGATAAACGTTGTGTGTTCAGTGCCAAACTGACTATCAGAGTGCCATCAATTCTTGAAACTCTGTCCTATAACTTTAATCGTGAAGTGTATGGTTTCATGATGCTATGAGAATGAACTCATTTCTGTCAGGCCATTATGGAAAAATAGTTTCCACCTAGCAGCTCCTTTTTCTCCCCCCTCCTATGGAGAAGAAATTTTAGTTACTTGGGCTGTAATTGACCAAGGACCAAATATGACACTGGCAAATTCCAGCAAATGTGTTGCCTTGTTATCATAAACTTTTTGCCCCAGTTACAATATGGTGCATGAAAAAGCAAGGGAATTTAAAAAATAAACATTGAGGTAAAATTATTGGATTTCAGCCTGATGCAATTTCTTTTCAGGTTCAATGATTCTGAATAACTGTAAAATAATCCCATTAAGATGTGTGGCTTGCAAGCCAGGGCCTGTCTTTTTAGCCCTTGAAAGCTGAATGCAATATCTCTCAAGAGTACTGGTCAGGAATCTTCAGTTTAAATTGCCCTTGTTACCTCTGAATAGTATCTTATATCACATTTTATTTTATTTTGAGGCATCGTTGAAAAATAACAAAGTCTGGTAATTATTATTAAAACTGGCGAGAATGAGTTTGATAGCAAGCCTTTCATCTGTCTGAAGGACAAGAGAAATTCCTGTCCTCTTGTTCACTTTTAGCTCTGGTGTTCAATATTAAAATCAGAGCAGTGGTGGTGATAAATCTCCTTGAATTTCAGACATAAATGCTTTAATTTAACATGCACAATGTTTTCATTTTCCTTCCTTTGCCCCATTTATCTTGTTTCAATTAGTCTTTAAAAAAGGGTATTTATTTCTATTTCTGCTCTAATCATGTATTTTGACAGGAGGAACACCTTTTTTGAAGTAATTGTGAAAAGCTAGTGGAAAACAGCTGTTATATTTGTAAAGAAAAGACAAAGAAATAAAAATTTCTTTTATCTTCATCCTGGACCTGTTTGTCTTTAGTTTTTGCCATTTATGTGGATTTTCAGTGTAAGATCAAAGCTTCCCATTGGGTGTTGGTAAATGTTGCTAAAGACTTCCGTCCTGTTTAATTTGTCTTGAAAACACCTCTTTTAATGGGATTTGAAACAAAGGAAAAAGCGATGCCAGATGAAAAAGAGCAGATGTTTTTGGGCTATGATTTCATCATGGAAGTGACAGAACTCCAAGCAATATGATGAATGTTAATCTTTGACTTATTTCTGATATCAAACAGGAAGAGTCTTGGGACCAGACAAGTAACTTTTTTGTTTGCTACCAACATATTTTTCTTTGGATGAGTAAGTTTCACTTCATATTATGGGTTAATAGAAACGATGTTGGGTATGAGCGCACCATATTCCCACTGCCTAGATGATTGGTTATTCACAAATGGTTGTTTCCAAAATTGAACCTAAAACCACACTGTTCTCAAATTTAAGTTGTGATTTGATCTGATTATCACTTTAAAAATAGACAGTAACCACAATCCTAAAACCACTAATGATGACTATATGGTAGAAAATGTGACAGTTAGGGAGGTGGAATACAGGCCTACTGAATAGACTATTTGGAGAAATGACATCAGATACTATTTAGAAGAGTTGATGTGTTTGTATAGAGTGGGCAGGGATTACAAAACCATAATTGAAGGGCTTAGGTGATTCTCAGAGCAGTTTATACTTGGTTGCCTTTAGAGTAACAACCAAGACTAGAGTTAATCACTAGGAAATGCAGAGAAGCTAAAATATCTGATGACTAAATCCAACTGGGTGTTTGTGCTGAATGCTCTAAATGATGAAATGTTCTGTTTATTTAAAGTGTGCCTCAGTTCAGTTGTGTGCCATTCTTCTTAGTGTTGTGTGTAAACGCTAAAGCATGTTAGTTCTGTTAGCTGTTGTAACATATTCTTATGGAAAGTATTACTTTTTCTCCAACTTTTAATGACAAATGTTTAGATGTTAAAGATAAAAGTGTGTAGCTGGATGAACACAGCAGGCTAAGCAGCATCTCAGGAGCACAAAAGCTGACGTTTCGGGCCTAGACCCTTCATCCATGAAGGGTCTAGGCCCGAAACGTCAGCTTTTGTGCTCCTGAGATGCTGCTTGGCCTGCTGTGTTCGTCCAGCTACACACTTTGTTATCTTGGATTCTCCAGCATCTGCAATTCCCATTTATCTCTAGGCTAGTTTAGGGATTGGTTTCAGAAAATTATTTGCTGCTACTCTTCAAATCAGAATGGAAAGTTAAGAATTTCCATATGAGCTTATCGTATGGAATAGCACCTGTTCAGATGCACATGACAGTACACCTACACTTCACTGTCACTATAAAGAAAAAACAAACTTCATGTATTTCAGTTATTTTACTTGTAACATTGAAAGGCTATGCATTCTTGGAAGCAACCTCACTGCTTTCAATTAAGTAATCACATTCTTGCAAACTTCTGCATACCTAGTCACTAACATTCATCTTTTTGTTTTTTAAAAAAGACACTTTTGTTCAGAAGTATATTTATTCTGTACTCTAATTATATTTGCTCCCCTTAGCATTATTATGATAAAAGTAAAATTGCCATTGTCCTATTAGCTGACTTGCTTGCTTTTAAATGCATATTGGACACTTTGTTGAGCACCTGCATATGGTGGACGTTTCGTATCTGTCAGGAAGAATTTTATTAGTCTCATCCCCTCTTTTTCCTGCATTATCTAAATTTTATTAAATAGCAATTTCGTACTGTTTGCCAACAGTTGGCTTGATATGCATTTTGGAAATATTCAGGAAATTGATTAAATATTGGAGCACCATTGTATAATCTACATACAAGCAAAACAAACAGGTTAATTGTTCTTTCTTCTTACTGCTGTTTGTGCAATGATGCTGTCATAACTGCTTCTGTCTTTGCAGAAGTAACAATGCTTTTGTGAATTGTTTTGAGAAATCTGACGTAAGGTAATTCATTAAATCAGCGTTTTCTGTGCTGTGTAGAGCTCAAATTTGTATTTGCTTTATTTGCATAGATTTTGTACTTGTCATACCCTTGTGAAAGGTAAATAAATCTCTAATTGTAGAGCATTTTACAAAGGTGCACCTTGAAATAATTGGATGGCAAGGGTTTATGTCAGAATATTTTTTTGAGTGTTTTTAACTTTTCTAAATGCTGGAGATTCGGAGATTTGAATTTGTGAATAGTAATTGTGACCCTTGGAAATGGGCATACATCGATGTCTCTGTCTCTGAGTAAACTGACCTACACATACTGTGATACTCTGCAGATCATTATATTAATGGCCAGAAATTGCACTGTTGATCAGTTTTTCACCTTGCTATACAATGAACGCTAAGGCCAATTTGAGACTGCCTTGTGGATGAGCAAATTTTCCACAGATGGATTTTGTTTAGTATTTTCTACTGTTTTGTTAGGCAAACTCCATAAATAGTTAGAAATTCTAATGTTTCAAAATCAGAACTTATTTTGCTTAGTCAGTTGGTATTGCTGGCCCTTAAACTTTCATAATTCCAAGATAATTACAATCTTTGAACACTAGGTTAAAATATTCTAATGGAAGAACCCAACAAACATTACATCAAGTCCTGAACCAATTGATGGGCCATGGCTTTGTCAACATTAGTTATTTTGTTTTGGATTGCAATTATAGGTGAAATAATATTTTGTGTAAGCTATTCTTGATTCAAAGTGTGAACACTATTAGTAGTTGGAAGGTAAGTGTACACTGTTTTATGCTAATTGTTGAATATTAATATATTCAACAAATTAGTTTTGTGCACTGTGATAGTTAAGAATACAGCTATCAGTTTAAAGCATGTTATCGACGTAAGCCTTAAACAGTTTTGAGATTCTTGATCTTCTAGGATACAATTCCTTTTTAGTTGTATGTTTTGATTGCTCAATTCTTCGTCTGAGATTATGGACAGCTAGTTGTCTCTCCATCAATTAAGAAACAGTCTCATAAATGATATGTAAGGGTGATGTAGATTGTATTTGAGGGAATCTTTCATGAGGAGAATCTCCTGGTCTGGGCTCAGCAGTTCACCCACAGATGCAATAGGGAGGAAATGAGGAGTGAGATCTGTTCTTATGGTCAGTAGACTGGGAATGCACTTTGAGGTGGGTCTGGCTGTGTAAATGATAAATAACATTTAATATTTAATTATATTTTCTGTTTAATGCACAGCATGGATATTCTGCCTTGAACAACAAAAATGTGCAGCATAGAAAAATAATGGAGGCTGTTATCTTAGAAATGTCTGTCAATTTAGAACATAGAACATTACAGCACAGTACAGGCCCTTCGGCCCTCGATGTTGTGCCGACCTGTCATACCGATCTCAAGCCCATCTAACCTACACTATTCCATGTAGGTCCATATGCTTATCCAATGATGACTTAAATGTACCTAAAGTTGGCAAATCTCCTACTGTTGCAGGCAAAGCGTTCCATTGCCTTACTACTCTCTGAATAAAGAAACTACCTCTTACATCTGTCCTATATCTTTCACCCCTCAATTTAAAGCTATGCCCCCTTGTGCTTGCCGTCACCATCCTAGGAAAAAGGCTCTCCCTATCCACCCTATCTAACCCTGATTATTTTATATGTTTCAATTAAGTCACCTCTCAACCTTCTCTCTAATGAAAAACAGCCTCAAGTCCCTCAGTCTTTCCTCGTAAGACCTTCCCTCCATACCAGGCAACATCTTAGTAAATCTCCTCTGCACCCTTTCCAAAGCTTCCACATCCTTCTTATAATGTGGTGACCAGAACTATACGCAATACTCCAAGTGTGGCCGCACCAGAGTCTGGTACAGCTGCAGCATAACCTCTTGGTTCTGGAACTAGATCCCTCTATTAATAAAAGCTAAAACACTGTATGCCTTCTTAACAGCCCTGTCAACCTGGGTGGCAGCTTTCAAGGATCTGTGTACATGGACACCGAGATCTCTCTGCTCATCTACACTGCCAAGAATCTTACCGTTAGCCCTGTACTTTGCCTTCCGGTTACTCCTACCAAAGTGCATCACCTCACACTTGTCTGCATTAAACGCCATTTGCCACCTCTCAGCCCAGCTCTGCAGCTTATCTATGTCTCTCTGCAACCTACAGCTTCCTTCATCACTATCCACAACTCAACCGACCTTAGTGTCATCTGCAAATTTACTAACCCATCCTTCTTCCTCATCCAGGTCATTTATAAAAATGACAAACAGCAGTGGACCCAACACCAACCCTTGTGGTACACCACTAGTAACTGGTCTCCAGGATGAACATTTCCCATCAACTACCACCCTACTGATTTTCTTGACTTCTGTGTAAACTTCGAAGCCTTTCTTCTGTTGATATTGAGTGTGGTTGATTTTAGAACTGTCATTTCATTCTGTATATGATGTTTTAGGAATTGTGCTATATTTTTTAAAAACATTTTTTTCCCCAGATTGATTACACGGGCATTGAACCAAATTCTCCCTGTAATAGCTGTGCTATGAATGGTACATGGAATACTACGTGTATATGTGAAGTTCATTTCCAGCTGGATCAGCCATTTGAGGTATGAATTAATTACCTATGTATAATTAGCTGTAAAAACATTGCTGCTGCATTTAGGCCCCTTACCTGCTATGGTTAGGTTGTTGTGAGACAAACAACTGTTGCACCTCTCAACTGATATGTTCTCTGTGATGTGAATGCATGTAGTGATTAAAACGAAGGGGGCACTGTATTTTCATGTTTTTATGGTAGGTTGTGCTGCTTGACGTGCTGTTGTTGCTCTTGACAATGGTGCCTGCTGCCTATCTAATGAGGGCTACCTAAACCATACATGCCAGATTTACAATGGCTTCTCGCATCCAGCCTCCTGACAGTATAAGGGGTAAAAAGATTCTCTTTGCGGTGAAGCTGGCTGAAAGATCATATGCCTGGAGATGAAAGCACAGAACTAAATAAAATTGTGTGAAGGATTTGGTAATCTGCTGTCTGAAGCAGACAGCTTTACATTGCATATGGTACTGAATATAATTTAACAGTTTAGTGGAATGTCAAGGGGTAGGCCTGTTATTGGGGGCTGAAATTCTTTTCATTTGGTTCCAACTATACCTGCAAGTCATTGTACCTTTAGGTAGTCATGGTTGGAGCATACAATGGAAACTGATCAATACCCTGCAGTAAGGTCCAACGCATCACCTTGTTAAGTCCCAGCAGCAGCCTGTTTTTCCAGACTGCATCAAAGTTTCCAGGGCTTGGGTCTCTTGGTTGCACGTCTAGAGTGGCAGGGCAATGCATGGAAGGGAGAGGTAAGTCTTTGCATGTTATTTTGACAAATGTGCACTTTGTTAGTATTGGCTTTGAAGAGTTTTAAATGTAAGAGGGGAGAATTTTACATTTTTAAGCTATTGTTCGGAACATTGGAACAACATGTTAGAGATGTGGTCTCACCAATACTGTGTAAATTTATAATGTCCTTATTTAAGGAAGGATATAAGTGCTTTGGTGGATTGGAGGAGGTTTACAGCATTTGATTCCTGAAATGACTGAGTTATCTATTAGCAATGTTCCCTGAAATTATTTTTGTTGCTATGTGGACCTGCATGGAGGTCGTGCATAATGACAGGATCTGGGATTGAAAGCCAGTGTATTGGTCTCCCTGCTGGCATGTGTGGAATCACCAAGTGGCCCCACAACCCTGCAGCTTAGAAGCTATATTGCTGATGAAAATAGATTAGGCAGGCTGAGTTCATTTCTGCAGGAGTTTAAAAGATTGAGAGTTGACTTGGTTGAAACGTACAAAATCACATCTGCCCTTGACAAGATGAACGTGAAAGGATTGTTGTTGCGTCAGTCCAGAACTGGAGATTGATATAAAATTCAGGATTGCCCTTTCATGGCAAGAGAGGACTTTTTTTGGCTGAAGTTTGTAGGGTTTTGGAACACTGTCTCAGAAGATTGTGCCATTAAATAGTTTTAAGGCAGGAGACAGATTTCTGTTAGGCAAGGGAATGGAAGACTCAATGGGAAAGTGGATTATAGAAATTTAGGAACATTTGGCCCTTTTTGAGTCTGCTATGCTGTTCCACATGATCATGCGTATGGGTCTGGATGGGATGCTCTTGAGGGTTGGTGTGGACTTATTGGGCCTAAGGGCCTGTTTCCACACTGTAGGGATTCTATGATCTATGATCATCTATGAGCTATCTCTGCATCGTCTCAAAGGTCACCTTCCCACTCGGCTTTGTGACATCTGGAAATATTATCTTTAGTTGTCTCACTTGAATATATATTGTAAACAGCTGGGAATCAAGCATTGATCTTTGTGGTACCCCACTGGCTGTCACTTAGGAAACTACAACAGGTCATTTTCTGTCTGCCAGTAAGTTTTCTATCCATGTCAGTACACTGTCCCCAGCCCCATATGCTTCAATTTAACATGCAAATCTCTTATGATGGAACTTATCAAACAACTTCTGAAAGTCCAAGTAAACCACATCCACAGGTTCTCCCAAAGAATTCTACTAGATAATCCTTGAAAAATTCGAATAGATTCATCAGGCGTGATTTCGTTTCCATAAATCCATGCTGCCTCAGTCTAGTTTTCCATGTTTCCCAGGTGGTCTGATATTAAATCTTATTAGAATGGACTTCCAGCATTTTCCCCACTCCCGACATCATCAGGCTAACCGGTCTATAATTCTGTTTTCTTGTCTCTCCACTTTGAAATAGTGGGATTACAATAGTTACCCTCCAAACCATTTGGAACTGTTCCAGAGTGTATAGAATCTTGAAAGATGACCACCAATGCATTCGCTATTTCTCGGGCCAATTTCTATAAGTACTGTAGAATGTAGATTGTTAGGCCTTGGGGATTTGTTGGCTTTTAATCCCATCAATTTCTCCAACACCGTTTCTCTGTTAATACTGTTTTCCCTCAACTCCTCTCTCATCATACCATGCATTACCCAAAATTTTTGAGATGTTATTTGTGCCCTCCTTTGTGACGACAAAATCAGAATATATTTAATTAGTCTGTCAACTCCTTCCCCATTATAACATCTGTGTTTCTGTTCGTATAGAACCTATATTTGATATCACTACTTGGTTTTTCTCTTCACATATCTACAATAGCTTTATAATCAGTTTGTAAACTCCCTGCAAGCTTACTCTTGTACCTTTTCTCCCCCTCTGTCTTAGTCCATTCCCTTGACCTCCTTTGCTAAAATCTAAACTGATCCTCAAGTTTGCTGGCCTGTTTGGCCAATTTGTATGGCCCTTCGATCAAATTGTTAATGTTAGCCATAGCCAAGCCACCCCTCTTCTTTTACTTTTGTGTCAGGCAGGAATGACTAATTGTTGCACTGTTCATGTACTCTTTAAATGTTTGCCATTGTCTATTCACCATTATCCCTTTAAGCAGCTCTGTCCAATTTATCTTAGCCGGCTTGCATGTCATTGCATCGTAGTTTCCTTCCTTTAGATCAGGACCTTAGTTTCAGAATTAAATGTGTTGCTCTCCATCTTAATGAAGAATTTTATATATTATGGTCACTCTTCCCAAGGGTCCTTGCATAGCTAGAGTGCCAGTTATTCCTTTCCCACTAATAACATCCAGTCTAGAACGACCTGTGCTCTAACTGGTTCCTTAATATATTGATCCAGAAAACTATCGTATACACACTGCAGGAATGTCTCCTCTGTGGCATTGTAACTGATTTTGGTTTGCCCAATCTATATGCAGATTAAAGTTACCACTGTACTTTTATTGTTTTTGGCTCTAATTGCATGTTTAATGCCTTCTACAACATCACCACTACAGTTTGGTGATCCATATAAATAAAAAACTGCCATTATTGTTTTCTTCCCATTGGTGTTCCTCGCTCTATCCTTGCAGATTCCACATAATAGCTTTCCTCACTATTGTGTTTAATGTCCTCTTTAATCAGTAATGACACCACTCCTCCTTTTCCTCTCTTTTTTTTGTCTGTTCTTTCTAAATACTGAATACCCCCTGGATACTCAGTTCACATCCTTCATTACCTTGCAGCCACGTCTCCATAATTCCAATTATAATGTGTTTGTTTATATCTATTCGAAATGAAAATAACTGAGCCATGATCTCATTGAATGGTAGGGTAGGCTCAAATGGGTGAATGGTGTACTCCTGCTCCCAATTAGTAAGTTTGTCATAGGAACAAAATATTTAGTGTCTCAAGTCTGTTTCCCCATCCAGTGAGATTGCTGTTTTCATAACACTGAAATTTTTTTGCTAAATTTTATAACTGATTTTAATAAATTGTTCTCTGTAGAACAGAATTGCAAACTTGAATTTTTTGCATGAATAAATGTTTCATAATTTCACTCCTGAGAGGTTTGGTATAATTTATGCTTTATTTCCAGTCTACTGTTTTGTTGTCCTTTTTAATATCTTGAAACTTGGGATAAATATCTCAGTTTCCTAATTGCCAAGGATTAAAACCTTAGTTTGCTTAATCTCTCCTTGCAGCTTAATTCTTGGTATCCAGATATCATTGTAGTAAGTCTAGGCTGCACATGCCATGATGTCCAGGATTCAGGTTGTGGTCTAATTATGATTTTGTACAGCTAAAACATGACTTCTGCCTCATGTATTCGTTCCCTGTACATATAAAGCAGCTCATCAGTATTGATTGTTTTTGTTTTTGATACAATTTCATGAAATTTAAAGGGTTAATGTGTCTGAAACCCAATCCTTCTTGAACATGTCACTCGTTACAAAATGCCGCTTCTGCCTATAATCAAATCCACTTGTTAACGATTTTGCACATTCAATTAATATATCTCTAATTTTAGCTTCCATATCCATCCCTTACAATGTTGAATCTTTGTGTCTTTGGAAAATTTGAATGTGTAGCTATCAGTTCCATCATCTAAATTATCAATGAATTGAATGGATAGAAGATGGAATGTAGAAAGCTATCACTCATATTCTGCCAGTTGGAGTAACTGCTCATTACTGTGTGCTTTGTTTCTTGCAAATATTTCAATTTGTTAACCAAGTAATAATTTGCCCTCCATTGAAAGAGCTCAAACTTTAGCTGACCTGACCATCTCTTTAAATTTAAAGATTTCCTGGACAAAACCTACATTGTACAAATCCTTGCTACTTTTCTCTTAAAAATGTCACCTGATCAAAGTGTTGAATGTTTGTTAAAATTTGTCCAAGGGACTTGAGCATGAAAATGTGGTAGATAACTGCCTATCCTTAATTACAGACTGTTATAACTTTATCAAATCTTTGGTGAACTGGTCTGGAACTGATTTTTCAATTGTCACCTTTTTAAAATAGTGAAGTACCAGGGAAGCACCAGTCTCCAATTAAAATGACAGTTGTCTAACAATGAGAACCTTGTCGATGCCCCAGGAATAAAATTCCAAATTTCTGTTTAGTCCTGAATGTTTGTCTGTCTTCATTGTGATTAATTTATCAATTATTGTTGTTTTAGCTTGTATTATTTTGAGTCCCTGTCCTTGATTCAGTAATAGTTCCAATGTGAGTAATGGACAATTAAGTAAATGTTTCTTCCTGCATTATTTCTGTCCCTCAAATGTAACAGGCAGCAGTAGAGCGGATTAAAAACTTTAGCTGTGAAAAATCTTTAGCTTTATGTATTATTTCATTTTTGTTGCACAGAAATTTAATTGGCTTTCTTCATTTTTTAGCATGCTGATAAAGACAGTTTTGGAACATTTGCAAAGCAGTTTTGAGTCAGCAATTTGCCTTTGTGGTTACATAATCATGTTCAACATCTTTCGTTAAAGATTTGGTTGAGAGTTCATTTGCTTATAGTTTAAATAAAGATTGAATGGATTTAATATAGGTGTTAGACTCTAACTTGGATTCTAAACACAGACTACAGATCATTGGTCAAATTTTAAATGAAAGTAGCTATTAGCGGGTTGAGACTTTTAAACACTCTAGACTTCCTTTGGCTGGTGGGAAAGGAAGTGTTTGTGGATGACTGCCTGTGTTGAATTTTGGTTAATTGTGCAGTAGAAGATCAGGATTATTCATGCCCTTCAAAATAATTGTGTTGGTTCACAATTTTGGCAGCAGGGAGCAAGATTATGAAGTCTGTTGAATGCTGGATCTGGGGCCTGGTGCTGTGCTGTTTAAATTGTGGTTACATTTTCTTCCTTCTGATTGACAAGAATGACAGGTGTAAGAGACAGTGATGCACTTTGCTTCTTAGAACAAAGATACCGTGAAAGAATGCTGAACTAAGTTGCTAGTATGATGCAATACTGCTTATTTATACTTCGGGATAGTCAGGATCTTTTTGTTTTCAGTGGAAATATTTATGCAGCGGTTTTCACAAGATGACATTAGAAACAGTAGTATGGAAAAAAAAATAGTTTGAACTAGTTTATTGAAACTTTTCAGTAATAAACTTGTCTATACGTTAGACATTCAGGAATTCCATAAATTTAACATTTTTTAATGACGTTCATTAACACATTGTGACATCTTCAAAGCCTTGTCTGTTAGGATCAGAAGCGCTGACATGATTTTAATGACCTGCAAGGTAGTGGAAATCAGATACTGCTTTTTGTTGCAGTAACTTTTTAAATTAAACAGTATGAGACAGCAATAGGAAGTGGCTGTATGCAATAAATCCAGTGAAGTAATCGAGCCAATTCTTTCTGTCTTGTAGGGCTCCCATTACGCTATGGGGTACTCTTGATGGCATTATATGTTAATAGCCAGATAGGAACATTAAATCTGACTGGAAATTGTACATGCTGGAAACATGACCTTGCACAACTTGCTGTGTGAAAATTACAATTAAAAAAAAATATGTATCTGGCAAAAGGAACAGGGTCTCCATGGAGATAATGGGAACTGTTCTCTGATGAAGGGTCTAGGCCCAAAACGTCAGTTTTTGTGCTCCTGAGATGCTGCTTGGCCTGCTGTGTTCATCCAGCTTCATTCTTTGTTATCAAGGGTCACCACAGAATTGTTTTTATACCTAACTCAGTTACTGAAAAGTAGGAGGGGCAATAATATTCATCTTGGAAATGTCCCAGGTGAAGCTCAAACATTTTTTAATTATAACTTATTTTGTTGGTCACTGCAAAAACTGATTATACTATACCTATATACGAAATAAAGGTGGATTGTGTTAGCAAGCTTGTACAATGTCTTACAGAAACTTTCCTAACAATGCAAGTAGCCTTCTGTTCAAAATTTCTAACTGAACCTTGTTTAAACTTAATATATTTTTGCAGGGAAACGTTTTCATGTATTATGGATTGTCAAATTTCTACCAGAACCACAGACGGTATGTCAAATCAAGAGATGACAGTCAGCTTAATGGTGATAAGGCTTCTTTAAAAGTAAGTGAAAGTTCTTTAGGAATAATAATTTTAGCAGCTGAGTGTTGAATGCAACTTTGTTTTAACCTGCACTTATGAACTGGTGCCCTTGATAAACTGGCAAAATTATGCTTCAAATACTGTGAGATTTGCTGTGTTATCCAATTATCATAGCTTATGAAATTTATTTACCTCTATGTTGTTCAGTTGTATAGCTACATGGAATATAAACTGTTAATTCACTTTTGAGTTAATGTCTTCTCAAATACCACCACTTACCGCAATGTCAGAGTAGTCCGGTGAGGACGCAAGTAAGAAGGCTCACTGCTGCTAAGTTTTATTTAAGGCAAGTTGCATTATTTTAAAGTGATTTATGTTGTAAGTAAAGTATAAGTGACGTGTATACCCACTGTATTACATTAGTATTACTTACTGTGTGTTTATACGTTGATTGCGGGGGGCCTCTTGATTAGCTAGAATAATTGATCAATCAGCAAATGCCTGGTCCCATAGCTGCTGGATAATTTAACTGTACAGTCAATTTCATTCTGTAAGTAGCACAGTATTAAAAGCTGCAATAATGGCCGTGCTAGTATTCTAGCAAGGAACGGAACAGGGCAATTAAGTATCTTTTGTTTTAAAACTCTTTCCACTTACTTTTAATTTTTTTGTTTCCTATTAGATTTATTAAAGCTGTATAGAGAATACATAAATTTATTCATTTTGACATACAATTTCAAGTGGTGTTTTATAGGGCTCAATGTTGGTACCCCTGTTGTTTGTTTCATAGACTTCAAGTTTGGATTTGAACATGGGTGGTGGGAGCAAAATTTGGAAGTTTGCAGATGACACAAAAATTGGCCACATAGTGTGCAATGCAGTAGATACTTGTAAGCTGCAAAATGATGTGGATGGGTTGGCGGTGTGAGCCGGAAAGTGGAACTCTGATTAAGTGTGGGATAATACATTGAGGAAGATCAAACAGTTAAAAAGGAATGTACAAAAAAGGGAATATTCTGAGAGGGATAGATGATATGAGCGATTGGGATTTGGATGTGAACGTCAGAAGTATGGTTAGTAAATTTGCAGATGGCACTAAAATTGGAGGTTGTGTGGACAGTGACGAAGGCTACCTCAGTACAATGGGATCTTGACCGGATGGGCCAATGGGCTGAAGGGTGGCAGGTGAAGTTTAGTTTAGACATGAGGTGCTGCATTTCGGGGGGCATTGAACTGGAAAGCTGACAGTGTGTCTGTCCTTGGATGAAATGAGGGAGGTAGCTGATTTGGAAACAATAGCCTGATGTTTGATGGTAGGGTCATGGTTCAGGGGAGATAGGAGAAGATGTCAGAGAGCTTATGCTCAGCCTCCACAAGGTAGATGTCAGTACAGCGGACAACAACAGCACCACCCTATTGGCAGGGTTCGATCCAAAAACATATGGAAAAGTAAGTTCAAATAGTGATAGGTTAGAACGGGTGAGGAGAGCAGAAAAATTGAGGTGAATAATGTCATGTCGACAGCTTTCAATGGACAGGTCAACTGCAGGTAAGACACCAGAGGGAGGGGTCAGATGGAGGGAATGTCGGAGTGAGGTAAATAATTCTGTGGGATGGGACCGGACTCCAGCCCAAAGAAATGGGCACAGAGGCCAAGACATCAGATTGAAGAGTTTGATGTCATGTTTTGCTTGAAATTCATTAAGGTGGGGGTATAAAAGGGTAAAACCACTTCCTTTGCTGTGTACAAATCCTTCAGCATCACAGTAGCTAAGAAAGTATGGTAAATACAGGATGAGCAGTGAAGGTTAGAGGAAGGGATGAAGCCAGAGTGAAGGAGAGAGAAGGAAGATTCCAAAGGGGTGTAGATAGCTCATAGATACCTGTGATTGTGGGTGAATTCAAAACAGAAGGGATGAAATTTCAGTTAGAATCCATGTGCAATCAGTCTGAGTTGGAGTGAGTCACTAAAGGATGAGTTCTGGCTATGAAAGTGAGTTTTGGCAAATACCATGTCAAACACTAGGAGGGAAGATGAAAATAACGATGAACAAGAAGGAAGGCAACAAAATTCCTGTAAGAGAGCAGAGCTGAACCTTTTCAAGATGGCTGTACCTGGAGGAGATGTGGCAATGTGTACTCCACACCAGAACATTAAGAATTGTGGGTTCTGGAAGTCTGAAACAAAACTAGGAAGTTCTGGAGAAACTCAGCAGATCTGGCAACAATTGCAAAAAGGAAAAACAGTTAACACTTCAAGTGTTTTTTTAAATCATTTTATCATCTGGTCTTATTATCTTTGTGCATATGGGACCACCAGGGACTGTGGTCTCTCTGCATATATACACATCAAAATTCTGCAGTTGATAATATTCATATTCCAGGTTATTACATCAAAAGTGCATTGCTTCTT
The DNA here is from genome assembly GCF_030684315.1 of Stegostoma tigrinum. Taxonomy (NCBI): domain Eukaryota; kingdom Metazoa; phylum Chordata; class Chondrichthyes; order Orectolobiformes; family Stegostomatidae; genus Stegostoma; species Stegostoma tigrinum. The sequence goes on along the minus strand of NC_081362.1, from coordinate 27,347,760 downwards.
ACTTGAACCTTCTATACCATGCTTCTTTCCATTTCATCATATCTGTACTATCCTGATGTCTAAAAATGATCCTCATCATAATTTATCATTTTGTATCATCTTCACCCTTTACAGATCCCTACGTCGCCGAGACCATTTATGAAACTTCTGCATGATAATTGACCCAAAATTGTTCTTTGGGAACAATCCACCCCCAAGTCTGAAAAACATCCACCTGCCACCAATGTTTTCTTGTTGTCACCAAGCCTATTTTAAACTTACACTGAAGTTCTTCCTGTAATTCCATAGATTTCCAAATACTGAATAAAAACCTGTGTGGTCCTTCCAAAAGTTAATACATCTGTTAAGTGTTCTGCAGTTGCTACTGTCTCCAGATACTGGAGAATCTGAGATAACGAGGTGTAGAGCTGGATGAACACAGCAAGCCGAGCAGGAAGGCTGGCATTTCGGGCCTAGACCCTTCTTCAGAAACGTCAGCCTTCCTGCTCCTCTAATGCTGCTTGGCTCGATGTGTTCATCCAGCTCTACACCTTGTTATCTAATTAAGTGTTCTATATTGATTGACCTTCTCTTATAAAATTCAACTGGACTAGTCATTTGCAATTTTCCTTTAACAAATACATGCTGGGTCTCCCTGATCAGGGTTTTTTGAATGTGTGTATTTTGTCTCTGAAATGGTTTCAACTCTCTTTCTTGCCATTGATATCTTAACTGACTGCCCTGTATTTTGGGGCTTGTGTCTCTCTTTCCTTGAATAGTGCTACAGCATCAGCAGTCTTCTAGTCTTTTAGCTTGTTCTGGTATCTATCGAGGACTGAAATATTGTGATCAATGCCTCTGAGTGGTTTTAGCAATCAAAGATAAATTTCTCAGTGGACTAGGTGGTTTACCAACTTAAACTGTTCTTTTTAGTGTGTCTTTTCTATTGATTATCATCATGTCCATAACTTCTGTCTCTCCTTTTGTGGTATGGCATTCACATCGTAGAACCAGAATGGAGGAAACTATTTGAATCCTTGCTGTCTCATTGCTGTACTAATTTAGCTAGACTCAATCCTGCCCTTCCCTGACAACCATGCAAATTGATTTCCTCCAGGTGCTTAATCTAATTCCCTTTAGAAAGCCACAATTAAATATATTCTATTATCCTCTCAGGCTGTGTATTACCAAATCATCATTTGCTACACAAAAATCTTTTGCTGATATCTGTTCTTGTTCCTTTGCCAATTTGTGCTCCCTTTTTCTTGACCTTCTACCAGCGGTAATCGTTTTCCTGTATCAACTTCATTTGGGTTCCTTTTGAGTTGAATATCTCTATGAAATCACCTCTCAAGCTAATGTGTGTGGAACCTCTGAGCAGCTGTTGGCCATGGCAGCCTGTAGCATTCTGGCTTGTCACCTTGAGGTGGTGGGGGCCCCTGGTGGCAAACTGTCTGTGGGAGAGCTTCTATTGGATTTGGCAAGAAGGGCGTTGCATAGAATTGTCCGAAGCATTACACAGATTACACAGTTCACGGACTTTCAGACTCCCTGCAATTTTTTTGCAGCCTTGTATCTGTGTTCCTGTTTGCTGATTGTGTACTATTACAGACCCAAAAACTTCAGGGGCTTTTGTTCAAATTTTGGCTGCACCTCAGCTGCATGGTCCTGATTTCTTTGGTTACCCAGCATCAAAGGGACAGGCAAAAGGAGGAATTTCTCCTTGATCCATTTCTGGGCCTGGCCAAGGTGACCATAAACTAGTCCAGGCAGTGAGTAATTGAGGAGGTAATTCAACCAAACTGCCTGCCTACCTTTTTATGGCTATGAACATGCCTGCGTCTCCCTAGTGAGAAGTATGTAATGTTGATCAGTGTACTCAAGGCCTTCTGCCATTGGGGGATGGCACTGAGGTTGGACTGCATCATTAACCTCCCAAAATAGTTCTTCGATTTAAGCTTAAGATTTCTTTTGAAGTTTTGATTTTTGTTAGTGTTCTTTTAAGTGGCTATCAGTTAAGTTGTTTTAGCACTACAGAAAAGTTTCAGCACAGTGAGGCCATTTAGCCCATCATCTTTGCACTACTGAATAAACTAGCCACCCATTCTAATTGCATTCACCAGCACCTGGTCTGTAGCCTTGTAGGTTATGGAACTTCAGGTGCTGATCCAAGTTCCTTTTAAATGGCTGGGTGTTTTCTCCTTGACTACAGAACTGGGCAGTGAATTCCAGGTACTTAATACCTGTGAGTGAAAATATTTTCCCTTGGGTCCCCTCTGATCCTTCTACCAGTCACCTTTAAAATCTCTATCCCATGGTAACTGACCTCTCCTAGGGGAATTAGGTCTCCCCTACCTGCTCTAACTAGGGCCCTGATTAGTTTATACACCTTGATTAAGTTGCTTCTCCACCATCTCTGTTGGAAAGAAAATACCTATTCTTTTCATCATACTTGTAATTTTCAGGCCCTCAAAGTTCTTGTAAAACTCCTTTGTAGGAAGGACATAATTGGTCTGGAGAGAGCACAATGTGGTGAACAAAACTACACGCCGAAGGCTGTGGTCTAACCACTGTCTTGTATAGTTGTAGCACTGCATCTAGGATTTTGAATTCAGTGCCATGCCCAATGAAAGAACGCATAAGACCATAAGACATAGGAGTGGAAGTAAGGCCATTCGGCCCATCAAGTCCACTCCGCCATTTAAATCATGCATTTCAACTCCACTTCCCTGCACTCTCCCCGTAGCCCTTGATTCCTTGTGAGATCAAGAATTTGTCAATCTCTGCCTTGAAGGCATCTAACGTCCCGGCCTCCACTGCACTCTGTGGCAATGAATTCCACAAGCTCACCACTCTCTGGCTGAAGAAATGTCTCCTCATTTCCATTTTAAATTTACCCCCTCTAATTTTAAGGCTGTGCCCACGGGTCCTAGTCTCCCTGCCTAACGGAAACAACTTCCCAGCGTCCACCCCTTCTAAGCCATGCATTATCTTGTAAGTTTCTACTAGATCTCCCCTCCACCTTCTAAACTCTAATGAGTACAATCCCAGGATTCTTAGCCGTTCATCATATGTTAAACCTACCATTCCAAGGATCATCCGTGTGAATCTCCGTTGGACACGCTCCAGGGCTATTATGTCCTTCTTGAGGTGTGGGGCCCAAAATTGGACACAGTATTCTAATTGGGGCCTAACTAGAGCTTTATAAAGCCTCAGAAGCACATTGCTGCTTTTATATTCCAACTCTCTTGCGATAAATGACAACATTACATTTGCTTTCTTAATTAAGGACTCTACCTGCAAGTTAACCTTCAGAGAATCCTGGACCAACACTCCCAGATCCCTTTGTACTTCTGCTTTACAAATTTTCTCACCGTTTAGAAAATAGTCCATGCCTGTGTTCTTTTTTCCAAAGTGCAAGACCTCACATTTACTCACATTGAATTTCATCAGCCATTTCTTGGATCACTCTCCTAAACTGTCTAAATCTTTCTGCAGCTTCCCCACCTCTTCAGTACTACCTGCCTGTCCACTTATCTTCATATCATCAGCAAACTTCGCCAGAATGCCCCCAGTCCCTTCATCCAGATCATTAATATATAAAGTGAACAGCTGCGGCCCCAACACTGAACCCTGCGGGACACCACTCGTCACCGGTTGCCATTCTGAAAAAGAGCCTTTTATCCCAACTCTCTGCCTTCTGTCAGACAGCCAATCCTCAATCCAAGCCAGTAGCTCACCTTGAACACCATGGGCCCTCACCTTGCTCAGCAGCCTCCCGTGAGGCACCGTATCAAGGCCTTTTGGAAGATGAGATACCATCTACTGGGTTTCCCTGGTCTAACATACTTGTTAGCTCTTCAAAGAATTCTAATAGGTTTGCCAGGCACGACCTCCCCTTACTAAATCCATGCTGACTTGTTCTAATCTGACCCTGCACTTCCAGGAATTTAGAAATCTCCTCCTTGACAATGGATTCAAGAATTTACCAACTACCGAGGTCAGGCTAATTGGCCTATAATTTTCCATCTTTTGCCTTGACCCTTTCTTAAACAAGGGGGTTACAACAGCAATTTTCCAAACATCTGGGACTTTCCCTGACTCCAGTGATTTTTGAAAGATCACAACCAAAGCCTCTATTTCCTCAGCCACCTCCCTCAGAACTCTAGGATGTAGCCCAACAGGGCCAGGAGATTTATCAATTTTTAGACCTTTTAGCTTTTCTAGCACTTTCTCTTTTGTAATGCCTACCATACTCAACTCATTTACTCTGATCCGGAGTTCTTCCAAAAACCAACACTTGCTGCAGATGTGGTCGCTGCCACTCACAATGGGATCAGCCAGCTCCCACATCATACAGCTACAGCATATCCTGTCCAGCCATTATTACTTTAGTTAACTTCTACAATTTGTGTATTAAATGCTTTCTAGTACTTTTCTGCTACACTCCCTTAATTAAGCAATTAAACTTTTAATCAATTACACGATACACAAGGATATAAATTGAAAAGCCTTACCTTAACAGTCCTTCTTGGTTAGATCTCCTGCTCTTTCTGCTAGAACAGGAATGGAGGGCCCGCTGGTCAAGGTAGGTATTTTCTAATCTTTAAAGCAGAGACTCCCCCACCTGTAGGCCTCTGATCGACACTCCCGCTCTTCCTGCTGTGAGTCTGTGGACTTTTAATTAGGTTAGAGGGGGAGGGAGGGAGGCCCTACTGTGTAGGACCTGGGGCTTCAAAGTAAGTGCTTAAATACCAAATCACTCTGCTCCAACCTCATTCCGCTTAGCTCCCACCGCTCTCTGCTGAAGAAAATCTCCTACGCCTCCTTTATCGCGTTATCTGTTGTACTGCTTTCAGGGACCTGTGGACGCAAACCCCACGGTCTCTTGCTTCCTGTGTCCCTCTTAATGTCCTCCTCTCTATTATGTATCACTGTGCTTTGTTGGTCCTCCCCAATGTGTACGCTCATACTTCTCTGGATTGAATTCCATTTGCTATTTTTCTGCCAACTTAACCAAACCATTGATATCTTCCTGTAGTTGACAACCATCCTGCTCACTGTAAATTATCTGGCCAATTTTTGTGTTATCTGCAAATTTCCTAATCAAGCTTCCAATATTTCAGTATAAATCATTTAATACAGGTCATAAATGGCAAGAAACCCAATGCTGAGCCTTGGGGGTTTTCCATTCACAGATACATCTGGTTTTCTGTCATTGAGCCAATTTTGGATCCAGCTTGAAACATTCTCGTATATCCCAAGGGCTTTAATTTTGCGTAAGTATGCCACATATGGGACCTTGTCAAATGCATTACTGAAATTAATGCAGACATCATCCACTCCTCCACACTCATTGCTCCCTCAAAAAATTCAAAAATTTAGAAAACATGACTTTCCTTCATCAAAACTATGCTGACTATCACTGGTTAATCCTTGCCTGTCCAAGTAATCTCTCAATATTGATTGCAATAATTTTCCCACCACAGAGATAAGAATGACTGATGTAATAATTTGGCTTATCCCTAATATCCTTTATGAATAAATTATGTTTGCAAAGTTTCGATCCTCTGGTACCTCGCCTGGAACAAATGAAAATTGAATCCTCTGAGCATCCGCTATTACCTCTCTGGCTTCTTTTATCCCAGATTACAATTCATCTATCCACCTTCAAAAGGTATGGGATGATGCAGGCAAAGTACAGCAAACTTTGTTTTAACCTACGCCTGATCAACCTGCACTCTTGACAAACCAGCAAAAAAGTATGAATCGCATTAGTATTTGTGGTATATATCATAAGTCAAGAATAACAATGATGTGTTCATCCCTTGCATTACGTTTCTATTACTTTGTGTTTTTGCATTGAGTTTAGGATGTGTTGATGTTTTCATGTAGATTTTTGGAGGGATGTGGATGTCTTGAAGCTTCGCTTGTCACGGTTTACTGCACTTCTATGCATACCTCTTGATTATACAGAATATTTGAGCAACTGGCACACTCCTGGTCCCATAGATACTGATTAATAGCAAGTTTGCTGTGTATAAGTATTAACCGCTAAAATATCGATAAAACATTCATGTGCAGAATTTCTCTTGAGGAAAAGAAAAAAACAAATTCTCTGCAGAGATTGGCTTTCTAAAGTCAAAACACTTTAGTCAAGGATTTTTCTTGAAGGTTAAAGGATAAGGTGTGGAATGTTTCAGAGTCCATTGCTCTGATAAAGTAAACAAAGAACTTTGGATGTTGCAAGCATGAAACAGAAACAAAAATTACTGGAGAAACCCAGCAGCATCTGCAGTGAGAAAGCAGAGTTAATGTTTCTGGTCTACTGAAGAAGGGTCATTAAATCTGAAAAATGATCAATTTCTGTTTATTAGAAATTTCAGATTTTGTTGCTGGTGTGATCATGTCATTAATCATTAATCATAGTTGTCTCTGCAGTCTTTCAGAAATTGCCTGCTCAGGAAATTGAGCATTAAGATGCTCATTCAATCACCTGAACTCAACAGAATTTCATTTCAGAACTGAAAGTGATCAGCAGGATAGTTTGTTCTTAGGCTTTCTTCCAACTGGCTTATTCTTATTGGCCGTCTTTCTCATAGAACCAGATAAAATCAGCATCTCTTCAGGCCGGTCACTGTTCAAAATTGGCCTTAGTGAGGGTTTACAGCAAAGCGGTATCAGCAATCATGTGACTTACAAGCAGACTTGTTCCAAAAAAATTACTGCCACTGTGAACTTTCAGAATGCTCTTCAGGAAATCTGCTTGAAGTATTTCCCCAAAGCTTGGAATAATTCAATTCTCCACAATCCTTTGAAACTTAGCTCTCCAAGCAATGATAAATATAAAATGTCTTAGTGACACTATCCATTCTGCTGTCAACATAGAGCCAGGGGATCATATTCATTTTGCCTATTTGCTGCTTTATCAAAGGTCGTCTTGGAATCTAGATATATTTATCTACTACATTATCTTTGACTAATCCCATCCTTTTGTAGTACCCACCTGCAATTTTTGTCATAGTGTAGGAACAGGACTTTAATATCATTGTAGATTGCTTGCTATTTTGTTTTGTGTACCTTGATATTTTTATCAATCCTCTGTAACTTATCTCAAATTTCTTTGTATTCTCCACATATTATCCCTTTTTGTCCCTGCACTTAACATTACCTTAGATTTTTCTTTTATGCTGTTACTTATTCATGGTCTTTCAGTAGAATTTAATATTTTGGTGTCTTAAATGGATTTTTTTTTTCCAGCGTTCATGTTTCCCATTGCTGTTTTGTACCTTTTTTTAAACTTGCCTAGATTCTGCTGTATTCCTCCATTGAATTTTCTATAGTTCATTAGTCTGTCATCTTTATTGGTCATGCTTGTGTTTTTAGGTTTCCGCTTAAATAGTACTACATCATGAGCACTGTTGTCTTGCAATCCCCCGTATGTTTACATCTCTCCTATCTGCTCTACTTCATATCCATTACTAAATTTAATTATGAATCTTCCTTGGTTTGGCCTCCTGCGTAGTCAGTTTATACATTGTAGCAATCCCATTCTCTGGTCCAATCTTACCGTGAACCTAATTGGTCACAAGAATTTGAATTTATTATAAAATGGAAAAGAAATGAACCTGACCTTCTTCGCTTCAATGTCCATTTATAACAAATTCTGGGTGAGGCTTTTTCAGCATACAAGAATCTTTTGTCTCTTTACTGTAGTACTACAATATTAAATCTCTGTTCTCTACCTCACTCAGGATCCCAGTAAAGAATGTGAGCCATATCGAGTGTCTGATGGATTACCTATTGCCCCTTGTGGAGCTATTGCAAACAGTCTGTTTAATGGTAGGTAACCATACAAGACCTTTTCACATATCAAATAGAAATTAGATTGTATAATTTATGTACAACATGTTTTGAGTTAGACAGACCTGTGAATATACAGCACTTCTGTGTGTTAGAAAGAATATTACTTTGTAAAATACTTATTGGCCTGGTAGCACGGCATACCAAGACAATAAAATATTCAGACATATTTAACCTTCCATTGGAAGAAGGTCATTTAGAATGAAAGTAGAACATCCATGAGGCTATATCCCACATGTGCCATTCACAGGCCTGATACAGAGCAGTGGAGCAAGTTGCTGGTATGCACTCTAGTTGAGTGTGTTGGACCCTCCAACCAAAATAATACAGAGACTGTTTGTTTGATTTTTAGTTAGAACATTATGAAGATATTTAGTTACAATGTTTGTTCCGAACCATTATACCATTCAGCTACTGATTTGTTTTAAAAAATAGGCAATGACATTCTGAGTATTGACAGTTGAAAAATTGTGAATAATTCAATTACTGTAGTTTTGCTGATGGGCTTACATAAGAATGACATACATCTTATCGTTAGTTCTTTTCTGTTTGTGTGTCCTCTCAGACCCATTTCATTGCACCACTTGTCAATGAATCTTGCTAGTATTCTTTTGACTTATTTTCAATCAGTTACTCCTGTTCTACATATTCTGTCTGTGTATTACTGATTTGTGTATTTGAAATATTTGTAAGTGGTAAAAGAGGAATACAGACTGTTTTCCAAAACGCAATACTACAGAGGCTGATCTAAAATAAGTACTAAAATATTCCAGCCTGTCAGGTCTCTACCAAATACTTCCCATCTGAAAACAGCTTGTTAGAAATCCTGTTGTCTAGATTCCCAGTGCCGTATCCTAACAGTCCCCAACACCCACCACCAAAATGGCAGGTCCATGATCAAAGTTAATTCCTGTTTCCCTCTCCTGAGATGGTGCCTGACCTACTAAATATTTCCAGCATATTTTGTTGTAATTGCGTACTATTTTGTGATGGTACAATCCATTTGAATACTCTTGTTCATTATACAAGAAAATAGACAAAAATCCAGGTAAGTGGCCACAGGATCTGGAATGGGTATAAAAATGTTGGTATTAGATGTAGAGAGACCACTTTGCAGATGCATAATATGTATATGTATAGGAGACTACAAGATCAATACATTGATGGTTACTAAAATATAATGAGTACTTGGGGGGACAACCCAGGCCTGGGAGGGAATACAGCAGAGATGTGGAAATAGGCTGGAAAAAGAGCTGAGCTGGAGAACTGGGAGAGATCGGCACAGCACCTTTTAGATGAATCCTTAAAATTGGTGGGTTTGGGCCAGGTGGAGGGAAGAGAAAGAATACGAGTTTCGTGGAGTGAATAAAAACCTTCCTTTTAAATAGGATTAATGGACTGGAAAGCAAATAGTTCAAACATGATTTTATTATATGATTCACTAGGACCATCATTCAGATCAGTGATAATGGCCCGAAACGTCAGCTTTTGTGCTCCTGAGATGCTGCTGGGCCTGCTGTGTTCATCCAGCCTCACATTTCACCATCATTCAGATCAGATTGCTCTATGATGGCAAACAGTATGTGTGAATCAATAGATAATGCTCCAGTCACACTAGAGTGGATCAATGTCATCAGTTGTGTACAATTTATAGGCTACCAAATTGTTTGTGTAGATCCAATTTGATTTCCTCCTCACTTTGCTTTGAATATTTTGACTTATTGAATGATCTAGTCGGCGTGAACAAGTTGGATCACAGGGTCTGTATATAACTCTATGATCTCTGGCATCTTACTATGGTGACCGTTGTTGATTCACGGAACAGACTGAATGGTGAATCTTGCTGAAAATTTGACAAATGGCATCAGCATGAAGTCCAGGACTGACACAACTCAAACTTCCAGCAAGGATCACTTTCAAACATCCATAATTCTTAACTGACCTTTTTTTTTCTTATTTTGATGTCTAAGGGCAGCAGCAGTATTCACTGTGTGACCCCAGTACCTGCTTGTGGTTGAGCAAATCTTCATAGCCTGATTGATCTCTTTTACGACCTGCATTTAGCCACTGAGTTATTGGAAGCAAGCTTCGTCTCCTCTTTATTCCAGATTGTGTGTTTTCAAAATTTCTCATGAAATAAATGTGAATCGGTTTGTGTTGTGTTCTCTATCTATCTATCTCTCGCGCTCTCTCTCCTTTACCCTGCAATGCACCCACACCCAACACCCTGCTCGGTATTTGAACTGATACACCAGCTCCCTACAGTTACATTAAACTTTGAGAAACATCTGTCAATTTTTTTGATGTATAATTCTTGTGTCTTTGATTTTTCATTTAGATACTTTAGTATTGTACTACATAGATAATGGCACTCGAAGTGAGATTCCATTGATTAAAAAAGGCATTGCTTGGTGGACAGACAGGAATGTCAAGTTCAGAAACCCAACTGGGGATTCCAATTTATCAACCATTTTTAAAGGTAACTTAATTTCAACACTGGGTATAATTTTGAATCTGTATGAAGTTTGTTTTTGTGTAAATTCTACATTGGAATTATCCCAAGTTCATTTAAAAATGAAAATTGATTGCGTCCCTGTTTTCTTGAATATATTAATTGTGAAGCTATCTTTGAGAGCAACTATATGGGTCACCTACAATTAAGAAATTGTGTAGAGTTGTAATGGTACAATGGCAAGCACACCTTTTCCCAAGTTTGAATCTGATGGGATATATTTTGGTCTCTGACAGTAAATTAATTGGATTTAATCATGATATTTGTGGGGGTGAATATACTGTGCAAACAGGTCTGAATAGGAAAATTAGCATTAGGCTGGCAAATGTGTGAAACAGAAGTACTACACTAATACATTAAGGGATGTTCTTCTGAGTGTGGAAATTGCACCATCCATTGATTTGCTTGAAACGGTGGACTGAGAATAACATGGATCTTGCAGTGGCTCCTAAGATTGTAAGCTTACTTCTAGATTTCTTATCGTTATTACGTATCAGCAGATATGAAAGATTTAGATGAAAATATAGAAGGCATGGTTAGTAAATTTGTGGATGAGACCAAAATTGGTAGTATGTTGGGCAGTGAAGATGGCTATCTATGATTGCAAAGAGATCTTGATCAATTGGGTTGAGAAGGGGCAGGTGGAGTTAATTTGGACAAATTAAAGGTATTGGATTTTGGTTAAAAAAAACTTACACAATTGACAGGGACTTGGGTAGTGTTATAGAACAAAGAAACCTAGCAGTTCAGATAGATAATCCTTTGAAGTTCGTGTCACATGTACACAAGGTGGTTAAGAAGGAATTTTGCACATTTGCCTTCATTGCTCAGACCTTTAAGTATATAAGTTGGGATGTTACATTGAGCTTGTATAGGACGTTGGTGAGGCCTCTTTTGGAGTACTGTGTCCGTTCTGGCCACCTGTTACAGAAAGCATATTACGAAGCTGGAGCAAGTTCAGAAAAAATTCACCAGGATGTTGCTGGGAATGGAGGGTTTGAGTTGTAAGGAGAGGCTGGATAGACAGGGACTTTTTTCAGTGGAATATAGGAGGTTTAGGGGTGACCTTAGGGATTTATAAAATCATTATAGATAAGGTGAATAGCAAAGGTCTTTTCCCTACAGTTGGGGATTTCACGGTTAAGGGGCATTTTTTTAAAGTGAAAAGAAAGATTTTAAAGGCATCAGGGATAACTTTTTTATAGTGTGGTTCATGTATGGAATGAATTTCAAGAAGAAGTGGAATTACAACTTTTAAAAGACATTTAGATAAGTACACGCATAAGAAGTGTTTGAAGGGATATGGGCCAAGTGCAAGTAGGTGGGACCAGTTCAGTTTGGAATTATGGCTGGTATGGACTGTTGGACTGAAAGGTCAGTTCCATGATGTATGACTCTGACCAGCTGTCTAATGAATGACTGGAGAAATATGGGATGTCTAGTCATGAAAGGAATTGAATAAAAGTTGATTTTCTACTTTAATAAGTAACAGGTAAGTTTGTTATATTGCTACCGATAGGGCTGATGTTTCATTAGAGAGCGAGAGAGAGAGCACGAGCGAGCAAGGTAACTTATTGTTTAACCTGAGGGTCACCATGCCTTGGGTGAGGAGAGAGATTGAGAAGGAAAATCCTTCATGGTAGCCTCAACCAGGTTCGGGAATTAAACCCACAGTCACTGCATTTCAAACCAGCTGTTCAGGCAACTGAGCTAACCAATTCCAGAATTAATGAATAGATAAGTTCTGGAACACTATTTTTACTCAAGAAATGACAGTAACGTGAGTTTCATGGGTTCAGATTGAAACAAATTTCTTTAGTGTGACCAACATAAGGACTGCATTTAAAAACAGAAAATGAGCAAGCCTAGCAACATCGTGAGGGAATGAAGGAGTTGAAGTTTGAGTCCAGTGTTACTCCTTTCAGAACTGGCTGGACTCCCTATTAGAATATTAAAATAGATATAGATATTGTAAAATCAGTTTCAAAATTAAAAAAAGATTCTGAATAGATAAACTTCAGGTTAAAATCAGAATTTTTTCATCTATAACTATCTCAAAATCTTTGAATTAAAAGGGACAAAAATTTCCAAAAAGGCCCTTTTAAAATTCCACAAAATTACCTAGTGGAACTGGTTAAGTTCAACATAATATCAAGGTGTATTTTGGGTTATATTACAGGCACCACAAAACCCGTGAACTGGCCAAAGCCAGTGTATGAACTTGATCCAACTGAAAAGGACAACAATGGATTCATCAATGAAGATTTCATTGTGTGGATGCGTACTGCAGCTTTACCTACCTTTCGCAAGCTGTACCGGCTTATTGTAAAAAATGATTCATTGACTCCTACATTGCAACAGGGAAATTATACATTACATGTTACATACAGTATCCTTTTTACTGAAGTTGCTAACAACTGACTATAGATGCTCTGATGCTGCTTGGCCTGCTGTATTCATCCAGCTTCACACCATGTTAACGAAAGATGCTGCCTGTTTGTCATCTTAATTCTCCTCCTTGAAGTCTTCTGAAGATCAGTGGGTTTTAAGTACTGATTCATGTTTGTTCAAAAAGCAGTCTTGTACATATGAACTTATTTTCTTGCTGCAATCAAATGTTTGCAGCTATAGGTCAAATAAAATCTGATATATTGCTTTTTTTTAAAAAAATCTGCATCTTGGCTCCTTTTCATGCCTATCATTTTCACTTTTCTAATTGCATTATTGCTATAAATGAGAATGTAAAGAATATAGATGTTGCATCAACGAGCATTGGTACAAATTACAGACCTGCTAATACATAAGCAGTAAAACTATAGTTAGGTATCCAATTGAAAAGCAGTTCACAGATTTAATTGATCATAAAAGCTAAAATGAGAATTTATTCTGAAATTCTGTCCACCTAAAGTTACTAGTAGTTTTTCACTTTATACATGAAGATAGGTTTTAGCTTGTACTGTGACACAATCTCAATCATAAAGTCAACAACAGATCATTTTTGTAAATTACTGTTTTGATTATCCTATGTGAACATCTGCATTGTGGAAGGAAGGAAGGAAATGTTATTGTCTGTATGCAAGTTTATGTAACAGCATCAGGAAATATCTCATTTCATTCTGTGACAAGAGGGCAACATGGTTTATCTTTTCTCTTTAATCTAGGTCCATTTTGAGATGTCAAGTAGATGCTCTCAAATTTGTGTTTTGTTTAATTAATTTATGGGAAGTGGGCATTGCTGACTGTGTCAAATTTATTGCCTTTCCCTAATTGCCTTTGAAGGTAGTAGTGAGCTCCCTTCTTCAATCACGGCAGTCCATTTGCTGTAGGTAGACTCTTGAACAGAGTTTCAGTGCTTTGACCTAGCAACACTGAGAAACAGCAATTCTGTTTCTAAGTCAGCATGGTGAGTGGCTTGGGGGGTAACAACCAGGTGGTGGTGTTCCCATGTATCTGCATTCCTTGTCCTTCCAGATGGAAGTGATGGGTGCTGTCTAAAGATCTTAGAATTGCTATAGTGCAAACAGTGGCGCACACTGCTGCTACTGTGCAGTTGATGGAAGGAGTGAATGTTGGAACATGTGTCAATCGAGCCATTTTATTCTGGATGGTATAAAGTTTCATGTATTGTTGAAGCTACATTTGCCCAGGCAAGTAATGAATATTTCATCTAATATTTGAAATTCTTCCTTTATGTCAACCACTATAATTTGCAGCATCAGATCATTGAACCTTTCTGGAGTCGTAAAATGAGATTCGATTGACAAAGATTGAAGATTAGGTATATCAAAGTTTTTACTCCCCCAGCTGAAGTATTACAAAAGGACACATCCACAACCAGGACTCTGACACAATATACATTTTTCCAAATCTTAAAAATGGTCAAGAGAACATTACCTTGTATTGTATAAGATTACAATGTTGAGATAAGTGCAAAGACAGTGTGCAGTAGTACAAAGCCTGATTACAATTTACAAATGGTGTATCAGGCCAAATTATCTAGTAGTAAGGACAGCTAGAATGTGAAAGCCAAGTCTAAATTTTCAAATGAAAGTTAAATTGCTCACTTGTTTCCTTTAGCAGGTGGAAGTGAATCTACAATTGATCAAATGATAATTAATTTGAAAATTGGACTATGCTATGAAATAATATGAACACACAAAATGCAACTGCATTATATGTTCTCTGGTTTGATCCCAGGTCAGGGCTGAATTAACTGATTTGTTGGGAGTTTTGCAATTGTCTCAATAGGATGTCCTCATCCAATCTGTGATCACTGCTGGGAAGTACCTCTTAAGCCAGGGCAGGATTAGATTCAGATTTGATGCTTTCCAAAGTCAAAAGTAGAGTTTAGGCAATACGTTATTGAGAACAGCTTGATGATGTAACCCCATATTTCATCTGTCGTGCTATAATGAGCTGAACAGTTCAATATATGCTGTCAACATAGGATTACGCAATGACAGATTTTCAAAATTAAAATCCCAATGAGACCAAAAGTTAATGTGTCAAAAATAACAACAAAAGTTGAATTAAAAATGCATTCTTGAAAATTTATTCTGGTAAATAAATCAATGTTCAAGAAGCGTAAGTTTTAGTTAAGTACTATACTAGTCTTCCTTTACTATAATGTTCAGATTATCCAGTGCGCAGTTTTGACGGGCGAAAAAGAATGATCTTGAGCACTATTTCTTGGATGGGAGGAAAGAATCCATTCCTTGGAATTGCATACATCACTGTCGGTTCCATCTGCTTCTTTCTGGGAGTTGTACTACTGATCATCCACCACAAATATGGAAGCCGCAACACCAGCGCTGACATTCCTAATTAGTAGCATCTTTGCAACAGAATAACTGCATGTGCGTCCATCCAAAGTTCTGATATATGATGAAGCTTTAGGAAAATCTTAGAAAGCAACTCCCAGTTATTGTACATGAAATGAGGTTTGGCTGTGTCTTTGGTGCATTGTCAATTTGTGATTGATGTCTGCAAAAACATGTTGAGAACATTTTGATTTGCAAGTGATGCAGTATAGTGCAAAGTTGCTTGATCACATTGTTTAAATCACCAACGTTAATGACTATAAATTTTAAAACCTGTGCGCATAGATGTTGATATTCTTAGACCTAGAAATTGCTTAATATTTCTTGAGCAATGGTAAAAATTAATTGTACATTTGCTCTTACTTACCAACCAGAAATTCAGTGAACTGTGCAAGTTCAAATAAGGACCTAATGAGATGCATGTTATTTTCTGTACATATGGTGAGTATTTCCCCTTGGTATTAACAAACTGTGACTAGCTTTAGTGATTGTTAAGTAAAACACAATACTGGTCAAATGCATATATAATGGTCAATATCTCTTATCTTAAATTCTTGTAGATAATTGTTTTGCCTCTTCCAGTGAAAATGAAAAATTGAAATTATTTTGCTTTGTGTTTTTGATCAATGCATTCATATTCCACCAATAAATAACTAATTAGCTGTTGGAATTTAGGAGGGGAAAACTGAAATCAGTATAATAGTTCAATACAACATATCGAGATCATAACCCTATTATGCTATAAAGTATCTTCGAATAATATTGATTTCCAGAAGCTGTATACCCAATATTCTTGTAATATCTTTTCTAGACCAACCTGGCCACAGATGGTGCAACTAAAAGCTATTTTAGTGGGATAACAAAAGTCTTCTGTTGCAAAGAAAGTAAATGGTTAGCTGGTAACCACTGGAGTCCATCCTGAGTAGTTGCAATTGTCATGATCTATGTTGTCAATCATCCCTTGTTTTTGAGGTCATTAGCTCCTTTATTACGAAATGTTGAGGTAATTAGTGTTTCCTTTTTATGGGAGGCAAATTAGGGGAACAATGATGGGGTTAGTAGGTATGGTGGGGGTGGGGGGCAGGCTGTAATCTAAACTTTGACAACCAAGTGTAAATTTTGCCAGTTGTAATTTTATTGGAATGTAAATGATATTATTGGTATGAAAATAAAGGTCTGGCTGTAAATGGCTCAATGTTGCTATGCTTTGTGCTGGAGAATTTATTCCAGTGCAGATCTGGGAGGGGGAGGTTTTGTTTCTTGAGAAATTAAGCAAAAGCTTCCTTTTTCCAGTTCCACTCTTTGTGAAATTCTGCTCAGCTGGTTGAAACTAAGAAGTATTTTCTTTGGTGGCTGAGGAATGAATATTGTGCACTTAAGAATGCACAGACCATAGCGTAAATCGGCCAAGCCACAGTGAGTTAAAAGTATTGTTCTAGCTACGGTTGGGGGAAAAAATGTTTGTTAAATGAATGTAATTAAAGTTTATTTATCACCACTTTTGAAAATTTGTATTTTTTTAAATAATTAAGTTGTTTAAGATTTTTGAAGCCTGCTTTAGTCTGTTGCCAGCTGGATTAAAGATCTTTTCAGATGATACATACACTTAATCTTCTGACACACAGAAAGCTCCTTGTTTTATGTGGCTAGTCTCTGGAGTTAGGAAATAGTGGATTACAGAAGTTTGAATTAAAATTTGTTTAGTCTGCATTTGAATACATAAGAGTTCATAAACTGACTTTTATTGCTAAAGGAATCCTTTTTTGAAATTAATCAGTATGTTGAATTCAATGCTCATGTTCAACATAATTTGACTTTTCTTGAAAGCAGTTGGAAACTCTCAATCCAGCAATTGGGTACTACCTAACATCCGTATACAAGTATCCACTTTGAGATGTGACGAGTGATGTTTATATTAAATATTTTGTTTCAATAAGGTGCAACTGCACCTACTGACCTTGCATTTGTGCTGATAGATCAATAAAGTCATAGTTCAAAGCTATACCTCTTTTTGCATCTCACTATATTTCAAAAATATTGTTGAACTTTTTTAAAGGAATGTACACAGTTATGTTACTGGAAATCTTGTGCTATGGTTTGTAGTACAAATCTTCCTAGGGCTTTTGTTTTAAAAGATACAAAGGCATACAAGGTAGAAATGGTCCAAACTAAATCTTGATTCAGTGTTGGGTTACTGATCTCAACTTGGACAATTCTATGAAGGTATGAACTGGATCCAGCACCTTTTGGATTGGGGAAAAGATTTGGCTCATTTCATAATAGTTTGTAACACTGCAGTGAAAACACTGTATTGCAGATACTGGCGATGTAAAATAAAAGCACAAATAATGGGAGAAATTCAGAGGACTGGCAGCCTGAACCCGGGTGTTCCAAAGAAGAGTCATGCTGGCCTCAAAACATTAACTTAGGTCTGGTAGCAGCTGTAGAGAACAGTATCTCCAGACATTTCTGCTTTCATACCATAATGATCCCAGCATGTGATGCACATGTGGATGTTTTAGTAAGGGCAGAAGCACAGTTTGCTGTGATTGATAAGCTTTAGGTGAATTTATTGAAGCTGCTGACATGCAAGATGTGGCCCACACGAAGCAAAGTGAACAATGGGAATGAGTGATTGCCAGAATACTGAAATGGGCCAAGAAACAAGAAGTACAAAAATTAGCTTTTACCATACTTAACATTAATTCACCCGCCTTTCAAAAAAAGTCTATCTGCTAAACTAATGCCTTTCCAATGAACATGGGGTGATGTATTACATTCCTGGACAGTCATTCCAGAAGATGATGTGAGAAGTGCTGTCTTAAAACACTTAATGTTTTCACCTTTACCTCACATTGAGTAAAAACTACAATACTTGTTGCATGGTGTTGACTAAAATCTTGAAAGTTATCATTTGAAAGACTTTTATAACTAACCAGTCCAGTTATCAGATTCTGAACAGTAATTGACCTGAAGCATTAATCTTTTTCTGTCTCCATAGATCTTCACCTGAGTGTTTCCAGTATTTTCTTCTATTTTTAAACTTCCAGCTTATGTGGTATTTTGTTTCTGCACCAGCCTCAGACTGAAACTTAATGAGAATGAATGACTCAAAGCCAAAATTTACAGCACACAATGCTATGTTCTGCAGAAGTCTTATTGGACTCTAAATATTAACTTTGTTTCTCTCTCGACAGATGCAGCCTCAGCTGAATATTTCCAGGTGACTTTCTCAATGTTCTAAGATGGTTGACTTGTTCGTCTGGAAATCAATCTTTCAAGTCTGATCTCTCTAATATCAATCGACAGTAGCGAGTGAGATGAGAGAAAATGTGTAATTACATATATTTTCAGTTGACCAATTCTTGTGGATCCTTAGAAATGAATAAAGGGTAGAATATATTCCTGTAGGGACTAGGAGAGGAGTTGATGTTTGATGATCGATTTTTTTTTAGTTTGGTCTATTTATACCACCAAAAGCACATTTATTAATTAACCTAACACATTCTGCCTTACTTTAATCTACACAAACTTTACTATACCATGTGCCCCTGCTTAGACTCACTTTTTAAAAGAACATACCATGAGATTTTACAGAGCTACACTGTGAGAACTTTCAACCTTCAAGATTGAATTGGCTTACATTCTCCTGACTTGTTGCATCCTTGGCAAAAGGCTTTGATATTTTCAATACAGGAAGACAAGAAGGTATTTACTGTAGAGTGGAGGGGGGAAAAATACAGCATCTGTGTCCTACATTGTTGGTGTTTTAATTGTGTTTTAGAAGAGAAGCAATTGTATTTGACTAAATAACTTAGGTTGCAAAGGTAACTTAGTTTAATGATAGCTATATAATCCTTCAGAATTTATTACTCAATAATAAAGTGACTGTACAAGAATCTCACCACCTCAACTTTTATATAGTTTCTTACATTACCTAATGCTGATGCTTCAGTGATATGTGTATGATCAAATTTTGTACAAAACTGGATATCCTATTTTCTACTTAACCTGTTGATGTTATTACACACTTCTGGAGCAGATGGGACTTGAATCTGGGCCTCCTGGAGTATATTCTATAGGTTTAAGGTTAGAAGTCACTTTTCCAGCATATTCTTTTCTTTCCAATGAATTTCCTTTTTAAAGGACCAATCAACAGTTAATGGAAAGTGATGTCAGTAGATGACAATTTAAGAAATAAATCCAATTTGCCACACATCACCTAGCCAATGCACAATTAACCAAGAATTATCCATATACTGTGCATACTGTAGCTAGCCAATTAATAAACTGATGGTGTAATGCCCGGACAAGTCATGGGTCACCCATACTTCTGATCATGCTATGGACTGTGTTTTAGACATAGATAATTTAGGTTTACTTTTCAATAGCTGTGTGTGCAATAAGAGACATTATACCTCCACAGTCCAAAGACATACAGGCTAGTTGGATTGGACATGCTAAATTGCCTGCAGTGTTCAGGGATGTGTACATTCAGTAGGTTATAGAGAGATGGGTCAGTGTGGACCTGTGGCACTGAAGGGGCTGTTTCCACACTAGGGATTCTGTGATCAATATAAAATTGAGAACAGGCTTGTAAATTTTTCACTTCAATAGCTGAATAAAGAAATGTAGAAAGAATAGAAATAAAATGTAAGAAAGATGGAGAATGCTTGACTATGCCCAACATATGGTGGGGTAGGGTAAGTAGTAGTATATGAATAGAGTCAATTGTGCTTCAGAATGTGAGTGTGATTGAGTTTGGATGTGCCAGACTGTGATGATATTCTTTAACAAATTGATTAAAAAAGGGCAAACAGCAAATGCTGGGAAGCTGAAACACTACCTGCTTGTTACTGTTGATGACCCTGTTTCCAGCATTCTGCAGTCAATGTTTTAAATGCATGTTAATTATGAAACATCAACTTCAATTTTCTCTTCCCAGGTGCTGGCTGTCATGCTTTACATAACGAGCAGGCACATGTCAAGGGTATTTCATTGGATACAAAGTGCTTTAGAATGTCTTGAGGTATATTAATACAAGTTTCAGATGTATTATTTAATATTTTGCCCTCTAACATCCATCTTCAATATACTAAGATTGCACACCTAAAAGCTGCTTCATGTACATTCAGTGCCACTATCTTCAAGGACCTTTCCTGTTTGGTTGAAATGATTTAAGTTGCTTTATTGCATGCCATCTCTCCCCACCTTTTCTCCCACTAATGTTGTAAATATAGAAACATCCATGTCACGGCATGAAGGAAGCTTTCCTTCAGTTATTAAGATTAGAAATAAACTTGCATTTATATAGTAACAAAAACAGACATTTACTGGAAAAACTCAACCGATCTGGCAGCAATTGTGAAGAGAAAATCAGTTCATGTTTTGAGTCCTGTGATTCTTCCTCAGAACTGGAGATCACTGAACTCAAAATGTTAACTGATTTCTTTCCATTGTTGCTGCAGACCTGTTGAGTTTTTCCAGCAATGCCAGTTTTTGTTTATTTCCAGAATCTGCCATTCTTTTGGTTTGCAAAAAGTCAGGATATTCAAAAGCCCTTTACAGCCAATTAAATTTCTTTTTGTTTTGAAGGGTAGCCAGTACCACAATGAGGGAGAATGTTTGTGACACTGGGAAATTAATGTGAAGATTAGCCCTTTACATTGCATTCTTTAGCATAATTATTCCTACCAAGTGTGTAATATTGCTTCTGTATGTAATCAGATTAACAATTCCTCAACACTGGGATCTGTTGTCATTTTAGAAGCACGTTCAGCGAACTCCAACAACTAAAACCTTTTACGGGATAGTCCAATTCTAAATTTGCTGTCATAGTCGTAAGTTATCAACAAGATTTGAAACAACTTTACAGTTGGTCCATGGGGTTGCCTTTAACACCATCCTCAAAGGTTAAAATCACAATGAATTCCCATGTCTGAAAGTTTTCAGGTCTGGAGTTTTCAGTGTGTTGTTTCTAAAATTGAGCTCCCCAACATGACTAAAATGCTTAATTTATACAATGAGCTTAAGACAAGGTTTGACTTTGTTAATTTGCAAAGAACAAATACACAGTGGGAAATGAACAGTGGGTCAGCTTTATGACCTTCATACAGTTCATAATGTTATGGCCCTGCACAAAACACAGTTGTGACAGTCTTGATATTTTGTGATTCATTATTTTTGGCATGAGCTCAGTACATGCCAGAAAGCAAAACAATGGATCAGCAGAGAAGGCTCAGGGGGAACCTGATTGGGGTGTATAAGATTAAGGGGTGTGAACAGAAGGAAGCAGCTGTTCCATTTTAGGCATAATTTTAATGTGAAAGGCAGGAGGTTTAAAGGAGATTTCAGGAAAGGCTTTTCACCCAGAGAGTAGTTAGACTCTGATAATGCATTGCCTGGGAGTGTACTTGAGGTGGGAAACCTCACAACCTTTTTAAAAGTACTGAATGAGCACTTGAAAAATGTCAACATTGAAAGCTATCGGTGTAGTACAGTAAG
This sequence comes from Stegostoma tigrinum, assembly GCF_030684315.1. Lineage (NCBI taxonomy): Eukaryota > Metazoa > Chordata > Chondrichthyes > Orectolobiformes > Stegostomatidae > Stegostoma > Stegostoma tigrinum. The sequence continues at coordinate 27,326,082 of NC_081362.1, read as the reverse complement.
TATACTTTGGTAGTACAGACTTGAAGGGCCAAAGGCCTCTTCTATAGTGGTTGAGTCAATGACTATAAATACCTCATTCTAAGTGCAACTGAAGAGATGTATGTTAAAATGTTACTTTGCCTATTATTTTAACCTTTATTAACTTAGAAAAATCAACATTGTTTGGAAATACCAGTTGATGAGAAATGTTTAAGTGCACCCAAGAAACTCAATTTGTTCTTTGAGAGCAGAAATGAGGAAGATGCCATTTATATAAGCAAAACATTATTTGTTTTAATCACTTATACCAGAGGTAGGTATTTACCTATGGTGTTTTCCAATTCTCTTGAATTATTAAACATCTGTGGACAAGTTTGACCGAAGGGTCTGTTTCCGTGTTATAGAATGATATTGTCATTGTTATATAACTCAAACTTGAAAATTCAGAAACGGCTTGGTCACAAACATACCAGGCTGTAGAGGTTAGTGTATGACAGTGTAATTGATGGTATTCCTGTACACAATTCCAGTTAATGAATAAGACATACATTTTGCACTCATGCACACTTCTTCCTCGCTCCTACATTGTAATTTAAGCCACTTTTTTTTTTAAACTCTACATATTTTCACTTCTCTTTTTCCAACTATCCCTATGGGTGTAGTGTTATTCAAGATTTGGGAATATTTACACATGCCAAGTATTTGGATAAATTTTATATCTAGGCAAGGCAAAAAAAACCTCTGTAGTAACTGAGATAATGGGAACTGCAGATGCTGGAGAATTCCAAGATAATAAAATGTGAGGCTGGATGAACACAGCAGGCCAAGCAGCATCTCAGGAGCACAAAAGCCGGGCCATCTCCAGCATATCCCTCACCTTCCTGAACCCTTCAGTCTCCATCTCAGGCAACCAGCTTGTAACTGATGTCCATTTCAAGCCCACCGACTCCCACAGCTACCTAGAATACACCTCCTCCCACCCACCCTCCTGCAAAAATTCCATCCCCTATTCCCAATTCCTCCGCCTCCGCCGCATCTGCTCCCACGATGAGACATTCCACTCCCGCACATCCCAGATGTCCAAGTTCTTTAAGGACCGCAACTTTCCCCCCACAGTGATCGAGAACGCCCTTGACCGCGTCTCCCGTATTTCCCGCAACACATCCCTCACACCCCGCCCCCGCCACAACCGCCCTAAGAGGATCCCCCTCGTTCTCACACACCACCCTGCCAACCTCCGGATACAACACATCATCCTCCGACACTTCCGCCATTTACAATCCGACCCCACCACCCAAGACATTTTCCCATCCCCTCCCGTCTGCTTTCCGGAGAGACCACACTCTCCGTGACTCCCTTGTTTGCTCCACACTGCCCTCCAACCCCACCACACCCGGCACCTTCCCCTGCAACCGCAGGAAATGCTACACTTGTCCCCACACCTCCTCCCTCCCCCCTATCCCAGGCCCCAAGATGACATTCCACATTGGCAGATGTGCAGGTGAACCTCTGTTTAATGTGGTATACTGCATCCACTGTACCCGGTGCGGCTTCCTCTACATTGGGGAAACCAAGCGGAGGCTTGGGGACCGCTTTGCAGAACACCTCCGCTCAGTTCGCAACAAACAACTGCACCTCCCAGTCGCAAACCATTTCCACTCCCCCTCCCATTCTCTAGATGACATGTCCATCATGGGCCTCCTGCACTGCCACAATGATGCCACCCGAAGGTTGCAGGAACAGCAACTCATATTCCGCCTGGGAACCCTGCAGCCTAATGGTATCAACGTGGACTTCACCAGTTTCAAAATCTCCCCTTTTCCCTACTACATCCCTAAACCAGCCCAGTTCGTCCCCTCCCCCCACTGCACCACACAACCAGCCCAGCTCTTTTCCCCCCCCGCCACCCACTGCATCCCAAAACCAGTCCAACCTGTCTCTGCCTCCCTAACCGGTTCTTCCTCTCACCCATCCCTTCCTCCCACCCCAAGCTGCACCCCCATCTACCTACTTACCTCATCCCACCTCCTTGACCTGTCCATCTTCCCTGGACTGACCTATCCCCTCCCTACCTATACTCTCTCCACCTATCTTCTTTACTCTCCATCTTCGGTCCGCCTCCCCCTCTCTCCCTATTTATTCCAGTTCCCTCTCCCCATCCCCCTCTCTAAAGGGTCTAGGCCCGAAACGTCAGCTTTTGTGCTCCTGAGATGCTGCTTGGCCTGCTGTGTTCATCCAGCCTCACATTTTATTATCTCTGTAGTAACTGGTTCCATTATGTTCCTGAAACACATTCTCCTGGCATTCAGAAAGCAACCTAATTTCACACCTTGTTTTATGATTTTATGGATAAATAATAAAATGATTAGTAGGATCAAAATATTTTGCATTAATTGTTGAATTAGCTCTTTCTACAGTAAAGTTCTGCTTTTATAATTCCAGTTTACTTACTGGCACAAAACATTGTGCATCATAATGCCCGTTGCAAGTCCAATGTTTGCTTATCTGCACGCTTCAGGGAAAATAAATTCTGAAGAAAATTTTAAACAATTTAAAAAGTATCTAAATGAATGTGGATACCTTCCTTTAAAACAATGTGTTTCTGTTCCTGAAAATATGTATGTTTGCAAGTGGACATATTTGTACATTGGTTATTGGAGTGTTTGAATGTGGTATTCATTGGTACAATTGAAACTTGTTATTTACCCTGACTAAATTAGTTATTACGTTATTAAACATATTAAGATGTTCTGCTATATTTACCAGTTTGAAGAAATGCTATTTATACATTTAATTTGGTTCCAGGTCACATTTTTCGAAATACTAATCAACACATTTGAATATGTGAAGCAGAATCTTTTTGGTTTTGCCTCCCTCCACAAATTTATTTTCAGGCTATTGCAACACAGTGTAGCTGGAAAAAGAACTGACTTAAATTCTTCTGGTCTACTACTTATCTATTACCACATGTACAATGCACCCAAGGCCCGATTAAATTATGCACTTTTGTGTAAGATTTCAATCACCTACAGTACTCTATTTGTAAGTTGAAAATAATCCCTCAATAATTTGTTTGCAAAATAAATTTAATGTCCTCAAATTTGTAGAACTCAAAGTGCAGCAGGAATTGCTATGAAATTTGCACAGCCTTGCTCTTTCCAGGGAAATATACAATTATTAAAGAAGGGATTGAGGCAAAACCTCTTATGAGGCTTTTGATATAGTTGTCAAGATACTGATTGTTTTGAACTCTTCTTGTGCTAGATAATATGAAAATTTCATTAAAAAACTACATGGTGAATACAATTACTGAGATATTTTTCACCTTGGCATCTGTGTTTGTTGACAGGATTGTGAAAAATAAATGAATCCCTGTAGTATCATGGATGACAAAGTGTACTGCTAATAAGCTGTTTCCCTGCAGCCACACTCATGTTTTAAACATATTTTCCCATTAAAAAGATAAAATAAGTTAAAATGTCTAAAATCACAGCTAGTTTTGAGGACACTATGCTACAAGTAAATTGCTCACATCTTAGTAACTGACAAGACCCTCGCACTGTATTGGAAGTCACTGGTCTAGGTATTCAGCTGGGGTATAATCAGCTATCCTCCTATCCTCCTGGCTATGAAGAGCAAGAAACAAAATAAATACCGTATGTAGGCAGTTATCATTTTTGAAGTAAAATGTGAAGAGTTTTGTAAAGATGACCTCCCAGTTGACAGAGGCTGCATCAATCAGTAGTGTGTTGGAGTAGCCTAGTCTAAAGGCATGAATGAGGGTGTCAGCAGCAGGTGAGCTGTGGTAGGGTGCTGCAATGTGTAACAAGGAAACTGTTTGAAGTGGGTCTGAAATAATCTACTTCTTTGGTACTGGCAGTTGGAGTGATTGTAATAAGGTCAGCCAGGTGGACCTCTGAATAGGAGTCCCCTGATTGGGGCTGTTTAATCTGGTACAATCAGGATCCCAGGCTGGCACAAACAGGAGTGTCACAGGTTCTGTTCATGCTGAGAAAGCTGGTTCAGTGTCAAAGGTTTTGCATATATCAATAAAGAGTGACTTGGTGATGGCATACTGGCCTCTTGTGGAATTATTTCCAATGTCTCCACTTTCAACTGTATGCAGTTGGGAGAGGTGATGATTCAGTAAATTTGGAAGTTGTCATTACTATATGCTGTGCTTTTGGGCAGTGTCTCTAAGGGGCAGTATGCACAAGGAGGACGTGGTCAGAATCTTCAGGGACATTAGAAGTGTTGAGTGGACAGATGAGCCATTGCAAGTAGTAATCTTATTTAGATAGATAAGACTGAAATTCGAAAGCAATCCCACCCAGCTCAGAACAGAGAAGCATTGAAGAAGCATCGTGTGGTTAATCACAGACTGTATGTCAAAGAGGAGGGATAGGTATTTCTGTCAGAGTTATGTAGGATGTCATCTGTAACTGATAAGAGATGTTTTGTACAATTGCAAGCATTGAAATTGGGCTTAATAAATTTTGACAAGTTAAAGCATAAGACAGGGGAGCAGAATTGGGCCACTTACTCTATTGCAGCTGCTCGACTGTTCAGTGCTGGCTGATGTTTCTGTATCCTATTCTCCTACCACCTTCCTGTAACTCTTGATCCCCTGATTAATCAAAAACCTGTCCTCTAACACACGCAATGACTTGGTCTCCACAGCCTTCTGCTGCAAAGAATTCCACACGTTTAAATCCCACAAACTACAGTGATGGAGATAGTAGGGACTGCACGTGCTGGAGAATCTGATATAACCAGGTGTAGAGCTGGATGAACACAGCAGGCCAAGCAGCAGGAAGGCTGACGTTTCGGGCCTAGACCCTTCTAGGCCCGAAACGTCAGCCTTCCTGCTCCTCGGCCTGCTGTGTTCATCCAGTTCTACACCTTGTTATCTCAGCTACAGTAATGGGTCTTGAACAACAGCCCCAGCCTCTTAGTTAAGTGGCATTACCATTATATCGCTCTCTCCCAATTCATTTTAAGAATTACTACAAAACCTGAGCTCTGATTTGAAAGGCTGGGGGCTTTTTGTTTTCGAGGAGTTGCCGAGTTATAGGCGTGTGAAACAACTGAGGATGGAATCAATAACACTAGTTGGCTAAGTGAGGACCAGGAGGAGGAATTGGCAATAGAAAGTCTCCTATGAATACAATTAAATGCACTGGAGAGGAACATCGTGGTTAAGATGAACTCTGTATAAAAATGCAGAATACATTCTAAGCCACATCCACAATTCGGTACGTTAATAGAGAAATTTGCCGTGCTTTGCAAACAAATTACGACTAATTTTAAAATAAATGGTGAGCGTTTAGGTTTTATTATATAATAGTAGGAAATAGTGGCACATTTTAAAGAAGTGTTCGGTACCTTATTGCATTCAGTGCCTGCGTCGCCCTAACCGCCGCCAACAGCGCTACTCGCGTGCTCGGTTTAATAGACCGTTACTGCTCCATTCGCGCTTTACAGTTCGTCAAACCGCCTCGAGCGTCAGCAACCTTCTTTCATTTAACACGCACGCGCCAGCGATTATTTTCAAAACATTGCACTAGACTCTATATATTGTTTTGGGGGGGGAGAGAAATAAAAAAGTTGTCAAAGTGCCGCTGTGAATAGAGCACTAGCAAAGCTTGGGTGGTTGTCTTGGTAAAATGTCGGCGGATGAGGACACAGAGCTGCGGGACTTGCTGGTGCAAACCTTGGAGAACAGCGGCGTCCTCAACAAGATCAAGGTAATGCGCCATCACCCTAGGCCGCAGGCCGTCGTCGCCATTTGTTGCGGAACCGCTGGTTTGCAGAGGCCTGAGGAGCCGGTGAAGTTTAAGTCACCGGATAACGCGTTAGTTTAATGGACGAACTTAGAGGCAGTCGACAGCCCATGGCTTTGGGGTTTTAGCTCATGTCGATAGCTCTTCAACCACAAGCAAGGTGAAGGTTTCTCATTATTTCAGATCTTAACACTTGCCTCCCCTCCCATCCTTTATCATCAAGATAAATGCCCCTTTTTTAAAACCCAGATGCTATCAGTTCTGAGGAAGGGTCATCGGACTCAAAACGTCTGCTTTCTCTCCATTGATGCTACTAGGCTTGCTGAGGTTTTCCAACAATTTTTGTTTCTGAGACCCTACCCCTCGCCCTGACTTTTTATTTAAGGTCTTTTACAGTTGCTCCATCCAACTCAGTACGTTCTCTCTACTCCTCCCCTGCACACCAAGTTCTCATCACAGAACCTTTTTAAGGCCACAACACAACATTGAGAGAAATCAAATGTGTCAATTCTTGCAAGGAAGTGAATTGAGCCCAGTAGTAGAAGAAATTTGCTGGTTTCAGTGTGCTAAATAGATTCATGCTTTTAGCCTAATTAGCTTCACTTTTATGTAAGGCAGTCATCTTTCTGACTGTCCATTTGGCTTGAAACTTGGAGTACGTGCAGACGCTACCTGAAGACCCTTGAAGCACCATTGACACTTTTTGAGATGGATCCTCTGCATCAGCTGGGAAAACAGGCACACAAGCAAAAGCATTCTTGAAGCCGCTAACAGCCTAGACTATGATCACAAAAAAACTCTGTTGGGCTGCCATGTGCTTAGGATGCCTGAAATCCAACTTCCAAAACAAATCTTCTGTCAGCGAAAGCAGTTGCATAAGAGGACAAGGTATTTCAAAGACTCCCTTAAGGTTCGTTTCCTTCAAGAAATACAATATAGATGTCAATGCATAGGAGACACTCATTTAGAAGAAACTGACTTGGAGGAAACTCGTGTGAAGGGACAGTATTCTTTGAGCACACCTATTAGCAAGAGGAAGTATGGAAAAGAAACCGGGAGAAAGAAATGCCAAGTTCTCAAGGCCCAGGATCATTTGGCAGAAATACCTGTCAAAATGTATGGTTGGAGATATGGATGTAGAATCAGGCTCATCAGTTGTACGAAGATCTGCAGAACCCATGATCATTGAAAGTGAAATTTTGTATATGGACAATCATACTTGTTAGTTAATAATTATCGAGGACAATGATACATGTGTTGTATAGAGGAAGTCCTAGATTGTGTGTGGTATAATTTTGCCATTGATCCTAAATCAATGACTGGGATAGAAGACTACTATGAAAAAACAGTGAATTTATCTGTGTCAGTGTCATCACAATAACAAAGTCTGGCATTTTTTTTCACTTGAGAAAACAGCAATAAATGATATAAAAATGGAAAATGTTGTGTAGACTTAATATATCAAGCAGCATCTATTGAGGGGGGGAAAAGAAGTTAATGTTTCAGGTCAATGACCTTGCATTAGAAATGATTTTATAGAACCAACTGAAGCAGGAGTAGGCCATTTGGCCACTAACTTACTGTGACATTTGTTAAGATTGCTATTGTAGAGTCCTTAGTTCTACTTTCCTGCATGTGCCTAAAATGCTTTCACTCATTTGTCAATCAAGGATATGACCTGAAAGTTGGAACTAGGAGCAGTAGGTAATGTGGTTGTTGCTGAGAAAGGAGATCTGGCCGTGAAAGTGATCTCTGGTAGACATCTGATTGATCATGAGAAGGGATGCAAAACAATAAAAATGGTAAAAGAGACAAATGGAACTCCCATTGGAATCATAGAATCCCTACATTGTGGAAACAGGCCCTTCCGCCCAACAAGTCCACACTGAACCTCAGTGCGTCCCAACAAGGCCCATCCCCTTATAATCTCCGAAGCTAGGCATCCCTGAACACTGGACAATTTAGCAGGGCCAATCCACCTAAACTGCACAGTGGGAGGAGACCCACGCAGACACAGGGAGAATGTGCAAATTTCACACAGACACCTGAGGTTGGAATTGAACCTGGGTCCCTGGTGCTGTGAGGCAGCGGCACTGACCATTGTGCCACCTTGCCACCCCTAAATTGGAGGGAACTTCTTTCAAGATAGGCATTCCTGGAAGAGAAGTGTCTCTATACTTAACGGTGATGCATTTTCTTTTGTTTTATTTCATCCTTCTAGAATCCATATTAGGTGTTGATGTTCATATTTGATATTCATAATTACAAGTAGAAGCTGATCCTGTTATGATGCCGCATCGAATGAGATAGACAATAAGGGGATGACTAAAATTTTGGTGAATGTGGAGAATATTAAGGAGAATGAAACTCTGGATGAATGGGTTCAAAAAGGATATCTAAAGTTTTGGACCCATGAAAGCCAGGTAATTGGTCACATGAGAGGGAAAGATGCTATAAAGATCGGTCAGTGAAACAAAATCTTGGAAAGATTTGCATCATCTTTCCTATTTGCAGGGAGACCAGGATTGAACACAGGATTTTGGAAAGAGTTTTTAGGACTAGCGGGTGTTAAGAGAGAGAGTTGGAGATCTGTATATGTATTTAAAGTGTTATAGTCCTGTTCCTGCATCCTCTTTAAATGTATACGAGTTGGGATGTCATGTTGCAGCTGTGCAGGATATTGGTTGGACTACTTTTGAAGTACTGCGTTCAATCCCTGTCTCCCTGCAGTAGGAAAGATGATGTGAATCTTTTCTGAACCCTTTCAAGTCCCAAAGGGATGTTGCCAGGTTTGGAGGGTTTGAGTTATAGGAGAAGCTGAATAGACCAGGGCTGTTTTCCCTAGAGCATGGAGGGGGGTGGGGGGGGAATTGAATTAGCATCAACTACCATTTGAGGAAGAGAATTCCAATCCCCCTGTACATTTTGTATGTAGAAGATCTTTCTGATGTGTCTGCTGAATGGCCTGGCCTTAATTCTTATGCCTGCTGGTTCTACACTCTTCAAGCATTGGGAATAATTTATCTCCCCTATCTTCTCCTGTTAATATCCTGAAGACCTTTAAAACCCCCACAGCATCCTAAATTTTAGAGAATAAGTGTCTAATTTGTCTAATCGCAGCTCATAACTTAACCCCTGAATGAAGTCCAGGTATCATCCTTTTAAACCTGCATTGAACTCTCAAGGGCCAAAACACCTTCCCTAGGAGTGCTGCCTAGATCTATTCAAGTCCTCTATGTGGGGTCTAACTGGGGTTTTGTATGTCGGCAGCATAACATCTGTATTCCTGTAACCCCTCTTATCCTTTAGGTAAGAAGGCCAGCATTCTATCAGCATGTTTAACTAATTTCTGCATCTGTTCATGGCATTTTAAAGAACTATGGACCTGAACCCCCAAATCTTGTTGGACATCCACTTTCTTCAGCTTTGTGCCTTAAGAAATATCCTGATCTATCCTTTTTCAGTCTGAAATGGATAACATCAGTCTTGTTTATATTAAAATCCATCTCCCACAGCTTTGTCATTTGCCTGATTTGTTCATTCCTATTGTAATTTTTTGCTGTCTTCAGTACTGTCTACAATACTGACTAGTTTTTGTGGTGGCTGCAATTTTGGATATTTGACTTTTTGTTCCATTATCCAAGTTGTTAATGAATATTGTGAATAATTGAGGATCCAGCACAGATCCCAGTGGGACACCACTAGTCAAGTCCTATCAGTTTGAGTCCTTGCTCTTCATTCCAATGCTCTTTTCTGCCACTCAGTCAATTTACTATCTATGTCAATAATTTGCCCTCAATTCTGCAAGCTCCCACATTAGCTAACAGTCTCTTGTGTGCGACTATCAAAAGCCTCTGAAAGTCCACATAAACAACATCCATTGACTTCCCTCGTTCCACCACCTTAGGTGCCTCCTCAAAAAAAATGTTGAGTTTCGTCAGGCATGACCTACCCTTCATGAATCCATGTTGACTTCCTTCATTAACTGAAATTTTACGAGGTGATCACTTACCCCATACTTGATTCTTGACTGCGAAAATTTCCCCACCACGGTTGTTAGGCTAACTGGTCTGTAATTCCCTAGTTCCTGTCTCTCACCCTTAAAGAGTGGAATGTCATGAGCACATTTCCAATCCAAGGCTCAACACCTGAACCCAACTGCGACATGGAGGAATATTGTTCCAATGGAACAGTAGGTTGTAATCGGAGGAAGTTTTCTTGCCCGTGTCTGACCTGATACCATGAAATTTTATGGGATTCAGAATCCGTATTGAGGACATTCATGTGTGAGGCAGGATGATGACGATGGAGCTGTCGAGGCCATTGTCTGAAAATCCTGATTCTAAGAGTATAACTATGTCAGACTGTTACTTGACTAGCCTGCAGGAAAATTATGCCAGTTTGACATGTCTCAAGATTTTGGGGAGAGTTTCCTGGGCTGTCTGGGCAATGCCTTTTATTGTATTCAGTCCCTGGGTTGATGCCTTTTGGTATGTCCAGTTGTACTATTGTTATATGTTAAAGTCAGTGGCTTGCGAGATTACTTCTGAACTTATGGGAACTGTTGAGAGCTAACAACATTGGTTTGGAACTGTGTTCATGTAGGCCAGACCAATTAAGAGCAGCAGATTTCCTTCTGTCCAAGACATTAGAAAATCATTTTTGTATAATCTGGTAGTTTTGTTGTCACAATTAATAATAGCTTGTGTTAAGGACCAGACCAGACGCCCTCAAAATGCATCAAGGGGATAGCCTGGCCCCGAACTTCTATTTTATTCAAAGACACGTGTCAGGTGTTGTCTTCCAGATGTGATTCGATTGGTTAAACTACTAGGCTGCAGGCACAACATGCTTTATTCTTGCACTACATTTAATACAACAAAAAAAATTGGCACAACTTAAACTGTATCAAAATACTTAATAATATATTATTTAACTACACATCCTCCGTTCCAAAATAACAACATTCCATAAACACCCTGCCTCCCCAGCAAAGGCAAATTCAGCAAAACAGATTTCCCTCACTTGCATTTCCAGTCTAAAAGAAATGAAGCTAGCAGCAGAGAGAGAACTCAAGCTTCGTGCAGCAGTAGAGAGCGAGCTTTATCTAGCAGCGTCAACTCCAAGTAAAAACTAAACTTCAACAACAGAAAGCAAAGCTAAAACCCTGCGTCTCTGTGAACTCGATTCCACCCGTTCGTGCATCTTTTGTCTAATTTTAATAAAGACCCAAAGCTATTTACTCTGCTTTCTTTGATGCAGACATCTCTGCACCAGGTTGACAACACCCTCTTCAAGAGAAACAGGACAGAACAAATCCCTCTTCAAGGCACAAATTGTGACACATTTCTAGTTCCAGCATTTATTGAATGTATACGGGCATGTAAACAAGAGAAATCCACTCAGCTCTTTCAGCCTGTTCTACTACTCAATAAGATCATGATTGATCTGATTTTAACCTGAACTCTACATTTCTGTATATCCCCAGAAATCTTGTACCCCTCGATAATCAAAGCTGTATTTACCTCTCCCTTTCTAAAAAAAACTTTTAAGATTTTATGTCCACTGCCTTTTGAGGAAGTAATTCCAAAGACTCTTAATCCTCTGTGAGAGAAAATATCTCTGTTTTAAATGGGCATCCGCTCATTTTAAAAGTATGATTTCTAGCTATACATTCTCCCACAAGAGGAAACATGCTTTCAGCATCCACCCAGTCAAGTCTCTTTAGGGTCTTGTTGAGTCATAGAGTCTAACAGCACGGAAACAGACCTTTCGGCCCAACCAGTCCATACCAAACATAATCCCAAACTAAACTAGTCCTATCTGCCTGCTCCTGACCCATATCCCTCCAAACTTTGCCTATTCATATATCTAGCCAGATGTCTCTTAAGCGATATAATTGTACCCACATCCACTACTTCCTCAGGAAGTTCATTCTACACACAAGCCACCTTCTGTGTATATTAAAAAAAATTGCCTCTCATGTCTGACTCTTCTAAATGCCAAAGGATACTGGCCCCCCTTCACACTTTATGCAGTCCTTTCATTCCAGGTATTAGTTTAGCATGCCTTCTGTGGAATTATTCTAACACATTAACATGCTTCTTTGGGTGCAGTGACCAATATAGTATACAGTATTCTAGTTGCAGTCTCACCAATGCCCTGTATAACTGAAGCATAACCTCCCTCTTTTTCCATTGAATTTCCCTCACAATAGAACATAACATTCTATTAACTTTACTGATTTCTTGCTGTTCCTGCATACTTGCCTTTTGTGATCATGCATCAGACACCCAGATCTTTTGGCATCTCAGAGCTCTGCAACTTCTCAACATTCAATGAATATGCTTTTTTTGGTCTTTCTACCAAAATGGACAATTTCACGCATTGGACTCCATTTGCCAGAACCTTGACGACTTGCGTAACCTATCTATATCCTTCGTAGACTCCTTATGAATTCTTCACTACTCACTTTCTTATCTATCTTTGTGCCATTAACAAACTTAGCTATGTTTTAACCCCTTTATCCAAATCATTTTTATAAATTGTAAAGTGTTGAGGATCCCTGCTGCATACTACTTGTAATATCTTGCCAGCCTGAAACAGACTTACTTATTCCCACTCCCTGCTTCTTGTTAGCAAGTTAATCTTCTATCCATGCCAATGTGTTGCCCCCTACGCAATGAGACTTTATTTCTGCAACAACCTTTAATGTAGCTCCTTATCAAAAAAGAGTTAATTTTACACGTCTGCTGGTTTATCTTTATTTACAACACTAGTTATTACTTCAAAGAATGATAGTAAATTATTTAAACATTATTTCCCTTTAAAGCTTTTGAGAAGATTTGTAACTTGGATTGTGGATGAGGTTGTAGATTTGTTTGTCGAGCCGGTGTGTTTTGTTGCAGACATTTCATCACCCTGCTAGCTAACGTCGTCAGTGCACTTCCAGTGAAGCATTGGTGTTCTGTCCCACTTGTTATTTATATGCCTTGGTTTGCTGGGGTTGTTGGCATTACTGCCGGTCCTGATTTTCAGTGGTCCAGTCCAATGTGTTTGTTCATGGTGTTCCAGTTTGAATGCCAGGCCTCCAGAAATTCCCTGTCACGTCTCTGTTTGGCTCTTGCTATTATGGATGTGTTATCCCAGTCGAATTTGTGTCCTCCTTTGTCTGTGTGTATTGAGACCAGAGAGAATTGGTCATGTCTCTCGGTGGTTAGTTGGTGTTCGTATCTGCTTAATGTCAGTTTTCTTCCAGTTTGGCCTATGTAATGTTTTTCACAGTTCTTACAGAGTATTTTATATATTACTTCAGTTTTATTGGTTGTGAGTATGGGATCCTTTTATGTTTGTCAGTAGCTATCAGAAAGTCGTTGTTTGTGGGCTCCCCGATACCTAGGGGTCTGAGTTGTCTTGTGGTCATCTCTGATATGTTCCTGATGTACATTAGGGTGACTAGTGTGTCTGGCTATGTTGTGGTTAGTCATGAAGGTAGTGGTGGATTGTGCTTTTTTGGGTGTCCATTTCATGGAATGCCTACCTTCCTGATTCATCCAGCAGTTTAGCAATTGTCTCTTTGGCTCAGTCAATGTTTATGAATGTAAATAGTGCCGTTATGTCAAAGAATATCATTATCTTGTCTTGTTCTATTCTGGTGTGCTTGATGTTGAGGAATTCTTTGGGAGGAGTGGATGGAGTAGCTAGTGTTGTCAGCTAACTATTTCAGTTTACATTGTAGTTCTTTGGCTAGTCTCAAAATTGGCCTGCCTGGTAGTGAGACAGTTGGTCTGAGGGGGACTGCTGGCTTGTGTACTTGTGGGGAGTCCATAGAAGTGGGGTGTGTTGGATCCCTTTGCCTTCATTTTTTTTTGGTCGTCTATCTTGCTGATATCTCCTGAGTTGTGTAATTTCTTCAGGGTTGTCATGATCCAGATGTTTAACTGTGTCTTTGGGTCTATCGCCATCTGTTGGTCGGTGTTGGTATCTGCTGGTAGTGTATTAGCTTTCTCAACGTATTGGGCTCTTTAAAGGATTTCTGTCATGTGTCCATTGTCCACTAGTAAGTTTACAATCTTGCTGTCTTTCATGAATCTTTCCAGGTCTTTCTTTTCCACTGTGTTGAGTGTGTTACACTTTCCTTTTCTGCTCAATGTTGGGACAGTCGTCTGTCTGATAGTCTGGTGTATTTCCTCCATGAATCTATTGTTCTTTAACATTGATTCCAGTGCAGCCAGGAAGTCAGTTTTTTTTTGGCATTTCTGTAGTTATAATTCAGTCTGCTACTTAGATGACACCTTCGTGATTACCAAATGTACAAGACTAGAAGAAATCCACCGAAACATAAACAACATCCTCACCAAATAGAATCCACAAAAGAAGACAACAACAATAACTGTTTACCCTTCCTAGATGTAATGGTATAATGTAAAAACAATGGCAAACTCCTAGTGTGTACAGAAAACCACACATATGGACCAGATACTTTAATTACTCCAGCAACCATCCCAACACCTAAAAACGGACCTGCGTTAGGGAATTATTCCAACAGGCCACAGCACCCTACAGCAATCTGAAATTGCGCAAAGCAAAACAGGAGCACTTAGGTGGAGCCTTTAAAAGGAATAGATACCCAAAAGCACAATCCGCCGTTACCTCCATGACAGACCACAACAAGGAGACGCAACATGGCCAGACACACTAGTCACCCTAACAAACTTCATTGCTCCTCATGAATCATTTGGTAATTTCTTTTGCCGTTTTTATATTCTGTCTGACCTTTTGATCTGCCACCATCTTAGCAGAATTATATGTCTTTTCTTTGAGTTTGACACTATCTTTGACTTTTTTTTAAGGTATCCTCAGATTGTGGGGTCTGTCCCTTTAGAATTTTTCCCTTTTTTTTATTGCAAAGCAACAACTTGAGTGACGCTTCGTCAGAACTTCAGTGTCACTGGACCCAAAATTCTAACACCGATTTCCGCCCCCCACAGGTGCTACCAGACCTACTGAGGCTTTCCAGAAATTTTTTTTTATTTCTTCCAAAACATTTCTCATTGTGACCCCATCTCACGATTTGAAAATGCCATAACTCTGCAGTCGGGTTCAGCAGCAGAGCTCTGAGGATCAGCAACAAAACATTTAAACTTAAGGGATTTTTAAAAATCTCCTTTTCATCGGCCTTTTTAGAACAGGAATCATGCCTTAAGAATTGCTCGGTTAGTCCGTATCCACTATTAAAAGTCATGAGAATTTAAAGGGACCTCACAGCTACTAGTAGTCAGTCAGAGAATAGAGCCCCTGAAAGCTTAGCAAGGCCTTCTATGTATGGAACCCCAGGAGGTGGGAGAAATACTATGTGGGGATTTCATGTCAGTTTTTTACGGTGGAGAAGAATATGGAAGGTAGAGAATTTGGAGAAATAAATAGTGATATCTTAAAAAATGTCCATATTACAGAGGAGTGGGTGCTGGACACATAAAGGTAGATTAATCCTTGGGACTGATCAGGTGTATCCCAAAACTTTGTGGGAAGATAGGGAAGAGATTGTTGGGTGGCTTGCTGAGATATTTGTATCATTGATGACCACAGGTGTGGTGTTGAAAGTCTGATACCATTATCTGTGAAAGGTGGTCAGGAAAAGCCAGAGAATGAGAGATTGGTGAGCCCGAAGTCAGTGGTGGATAAATTGTTGGAGGAGATTCTGAGGGATAGGATTTACATCTATTTGGAAAGGCAGGGAACGATTACGGATAGTCAACATGGCATTGTGTGTGGAAATCTTGTATCGCTAACTTGATTGAGGTTTTTGAAGAAGTGACAAAATAACGATGAAGGCGGAGCGATGGTTGTGTCTGTATGGACTTAAGGCATTCAACAAGGTTCTACATGGTTGATTCGGTCACATGAAATACAGGGAGAGCAAGCCATTTGGATATAAAATTGGCTTGAAGGTAGACAGGGGATGATGGTGGAGGGTTGCTTTTTGTACTGAAGGCTCGTGACCAGCGGTGTATTGCAAGGATTGGTGCTAGGTCCACTGCTTTTTGTCATTTTATATAAGTGATTTGGATGTGAAAACAGGAAGTATGGTTAGTACGTTCACAGATGTCACCCAAATTGGTATTAAAGTCAACAGTGAAGGAAGTTATCTTAGTACAATGAACCTTGATTGAATGGATGAATGAACCGAGGACGCTGAAAGATGTGACATGTTGCGTTTTTGTAAGGCAAATCAGGATAGCACTTCTGCACTTAGTGTTGAGGTCCTGGAGAGTGTTCCTGAACAAAGAGACCTTGGAGTGCTGGTTCATAGCTCCTTAAAAGTGGAGTCACAGGTATTCAGCATAGTGAAGATGACATTTGGTACGCTTGCCTTTATTGGTCAGTGTGTTGAGTGCAGGAGTTGGGAGGTCATGTTGCGGCTGTGCTGGACATTTTAGCCACTTTTGGAATACTGCATTCAATTCTCTTCGCCCTGCTGTAGGAAAAATTTTTGAAACTTGAAAGGGTTCAGAAAAGATTTTTACAAGAATGTTGCCAGGGTTGAAGGGTTTAAGCTACTGGGAAGATTCCGAACAGGCTGGGGCTATTTTCCCTGGAACTTTGGAGGCTGAGGGTTGATCTTATGGAGGGTTATAAAATCATGGGGGGCATAGATAGGATGAACAGCCAGAGTCTTTTCCTCAGGGTAGGGAGTCCAAAACTAGAGGTCATAGGTTTAAGGTGAGAGAAGAAAGATTTAAAAGGGACTTAAGAGGCAACTTCTTCACTCACAAAGGGTGGTGTGTAGATGGAATCAGCTGGCAGAAGAAGTGGTGAAGGCTGGTACAATTAAACATTGAAAAAGCAACTGAATAGGAACGGTTTAGAGGGACATGGGCCAAATGCTGCAAATGGAACTAGATTAATTTCGGCTATCTTGTCAGCATGGATGAGTTGGACTGAAGTTTTTTCCATACTGTACATCTCTGACTATATGAGATCAGACTAAGTATTTCCTGTTTCAGGCTGAAATACGGGCAGCTGTATTCTTGGCACTTGAAGAACAGGAGAGAGTAGAGGTAAGTGTTTTTGCAAAGCAAAGAATTATTTTCAACAGCTGATAAGTAGTAACCCTGTACATTTTGTTTTAATTGTCAAAAATCAATATTGTATTTATATAGCACATGCTAAATTCATGAGGATGTCTCAACTTGCTCCACATGTAGTGCAGTGACTGTTGTTATAGAAGGCACTGCTACAGCCGTTTCATGATTGGTTGAAAGCTGTCGTTAAAAATAGAATTAGTTTGTATATCTGCAATATTTTTTAGTGTAATTAGTTATTTTTGGGAAACATTGAGTAATTAAAAAAATTACCTAAATGTATATAGAAATTAGCTTTTGAGATGGATAAGAAACTGTTAGATTCCACTGTCAAGTGTAGTGATTTCCATGCCTTTCTTTTTGTTATCCAACTTCTTTGTACAACTAGCACGTAAAAATTGCTCAGGAAAATCTTCCTATTTAGTCCAACATAGCAGCTTTTTGTATCTAGTTTACAGTGTACCAATGTTTATATAACAACACAATTACAAGCATCAGAAATAGATGTTGAGAAAAAAAGATAAAGTTATCCAGAGACATTGGAAAGGAGTTAATATTTAACAGAATAGGGGACAAAGTCAACAGTAAAAGATAAGTAGATAATAAATCACAAATGTGGCAAAAAGTAAATATAGAAAAAAAAGCATTGCAAAGAAAGACAAATTTTAATGGTATAGAAGGTGGATTTCAAGTAGCTAATTCTAATTCATTTAATAGAACAAAACACCATTGGTTAATGAGAGCTTGAAGAAATTTCTGAACACTGAGGATGGTAAGTACTGTTTTAATTGGATTTGTAAGGTAAATAAATGAAAACAGCACAATCCTGCTATGTACACTGGAATATTGTAATGTAAAGGTGGGGTATAGTTTTTGAAATGTATTGGGAAGAATTTCCTAGATCATTTTGTTTCCAAATCAACAAGAGAAGTCATTTTTTGCATTTCATTCTGAGGAATGAGTTAGATCGACTAAGAGATAGTGATCGCAGTATCATAAAGTTTGGCTTAGCTGCGGAACAGGATAATACGAAAGTCAGTGAAAAAATAATTGAAGATGGAGAGGGCAGGGCTGGTATGGTACAATTTTAGTTTTGTGAGAACAGACCTCATCATGGTAAATTGGAATCAAAGATTGACAGGCAAAACTGTAAGGGAGCAATGGGTTGTTTTGAAAGTGAAATATCCCTCTATGGCTCTGTTTGATTATAAGTAATATTTTTCCATGAAATGAAAGACAAGTCAAATTTAGCCAAAGCTCTTTGGATGACGAATGTTACAGCAAAAAGGAAAGATGAGAAATAGCAGTTATCAGGTTGTTTATATTTGTAAGAACAAGACTGAATATAGAATGACCAAAGGAAAAGGAGAACCGGGAAGAGACTGGAAGCTAAGATAAAAGAGAATCTAAAAATTGCAGAAAGGCACCTGCATCATAAAAGACTGGGTGGGCCAATTAGGAATCGAAAAGGCAATACATGCAACGAGACAGAGAGCATGGATGAGATGACAAATGAGTTCCTTGAGTATATTTTTGTTGAAGAAGCAAATGCCATCAGTCATATTGATAAGGCAGTAGCTGGAACACAAAATCAGCTGATAGTTGATAAAATTGAGGAATTAGAAAGTCTAGGTGCACTGAAAGTTAATATAATTCTCCAGGACTAAATGAGATGCATCTGTGGATTCTGAGGAATTTAGGAATAGATGTAGAAGAGGCATTGGAAATAATATTCAAATCCACCTTAGATACATAGTTGGTACTAGAGGATTTGGAATTGCAAATAATGTACCTTTGGTTCAGAAAAGGAAGTTTGGATAATCCTAGCAATTAGAGACAAGTCATTGTCAGTCATAGAAAACAGAGCTAAGGAACAATAAACAGAGTCAAAATTTAACCACTATAAATATGGACCAATTAAGGAAAGCCAACACTGATTTGCTGAAGGCAAATTATGATAGTTTAACTTATTTGGTAAACTAGCAAAGAAGGTTGATGAGTAATAATTGTTGTGCTGAACAAGGACCTCCACACCGCATTTGTTGAAACAGCACATAATGAGTTTATCAGCAAAGTTAAAGGCCATGGAACTGTTGTTAGTTATCCCTCAGTTGGAGCATAATATCTTCTTAGTATTTTTCCCATGGGTGTGAATTGTGACTGAATAGATTGATCTATGGATCTCTGGGTATGTGGGCCAGGATGTCCCATAGATTGTGAGTTCCAGAGTCTAGGATTTGTATTTTTTTTCCTTTCTACTGTTCCGTCTCTTCAATATGATATGTGCATCAAAGCATGATTCAACTTGATGAACAAAGTTGTAGCCCTTTTGATAGGCTCCTCCCAGTCATTGATGCCGTGATCCATGGAGAGCCTCAAACTGCATTTGAAACACTTCTTTTTCCTCCCTGTAGTGTTGATCACTTCTTTTCCCTCCCTGTCGTGTTGATTATTTGAGTTGAGAAAACCACCTGACAGGAGAGATTCTTTTATGACCATTTGAACCTAGTTCCAGTTCATCAAAGATAATAAAGTGTGAAGCTGGATGAACACAGCAGGCCAAGCAGCATCTCGGGAGCACAAAAGCTGACGTTTCGGGCCTAGACCCTTCAGAGAGGGGGATGGGGAGAGGGTTCTGAAATAAATAGGGAGAGAGGGGGAGGTGGATCAAAGATGGATAGAGAAGAAGATAGGTGGAGAGGAGACAGACAAGCCAAAGAGGTGGGGATGGAGCCAGCAGAGGCGAATGCAGGAGGGGAGGCCGGGAGGGGACAGGTCAAGGGGGTGGGATGAGGCTAGCAGGAAGGAAACGGGAGCGCGGCTCGAGGTGGGAGGAGGGGCAAGTGAGACGAAGAACAGGCTAGGGAGACGGGGACGAGTTGGGCTGGCATGTGGGGTGAGGGGCGACCCCGAAGCTAGTGAAATCCACACTGATGCCACCGGGCTGCAGGGCCCCCAAGCAGAACACGATTCGCCGTCCCCACAACCCCTGGGCAGCACCGCTGTGGCACTGCAGAATGGACATGCCGTCTAAGGAATGTGAGGGGGAGCCGAAATGACAACTATTTCAACTCCCCCTCCCATTCCCCAGACAACCATTTCAACTCCCCCTCCCACTCCTCAGACGACCATTTCAACTCCCCCTCCCACTCCTCAGACGACATGCCCATCATGGGCCTCCTGCAGTGCCACAACGACGCCACCCGCAGGTCGCAGGAACAGCAACCCACACTTCCCCTGGGAACCCCGCAGCCCAACGGCACCAACGCGGACCTCACCAGCCCCAAAATCTCCCCCCCCCCCCAACTGCATCCCAAAACCAGCCCAGCTCATCCCCGTCCCCCAAACTGCCCCTCCTCCCACACATCCCCTCCCCCCAGCCCAAGCCACACCTCCATTCCCCACCCACCAACCCCATCCCACCCCCCAACCTATCCGTCCTCCCCAGGCCGACCCATCCCCTCCCCGCCCACACCCACCTCCACTGGCTCCATCCCTGCCCCCCCCCGCAACCTGTCCGTCTCCTCTCCACCCATCCCCTCCCCAATACATGCTCAATTGGCCTACCACCCCCCCCCCCCCCCCATCCATGTCAGAATCCCCCTCCCCTCCCCCTTTTCTGATGAAGGGTCCAGGCCCGAAACGCCAGCCCCCGCGCTCCTAAGATGCCGCCCGGCCCGCCGTGCTCATCCAGCTCCACACGCCGCCATCTCGGATTCTCCAACATCTGCAGTTCCCACCATCTCTGATACTAGATTTGGAGGGAAATGGGCCAGGAGCATGCACGTGGGGCTATTTTAGTTTGGGGATTTGGGATTTAGTTTGGGGTTGTGCTCCTGAGGAGCTGCTTGGCCTGCTGTGTTCATCCAGCTTCACACTTTATTATCTTGGATTCTCCAGCATCTGCAGTTCCCATTATCTCTCTCCAGTTCATCAAAGTTGATTTTCAGGTATTTTGTCTGAATTTTAGTGGAGCTGTCTTGAAGAAGGATATTTCTAGATGTTTGGATTACAGCAGTGTGAGATGACAAGCTGCCTATACACTATACTTCTCTGATTTACAAAGATCTTTATTGTTAAATATAAGCTGCTGTAGTTTGCAGAAGGCTGAACTGGTGTAGTTGAGTGTCAGATCTCCTTGTCGATGATGATCCTTTGGCTGCCAAAATATAGGAAATGCTGAAAATTCATGACAGTTTCCTTCAACATATGTGGGTTGATTTCTGATGTTTATTTTGGCAAGAATAAGTCACAAATCTTGAATGTAGAATTGAAGAGATTGAGCAGGGCTATGCAGTCATCTGTAAACTGTAGGTCACTTATTCATATGATGACCAACTTGATTTTGGCACTAAGATGACTGAGGTTGGAGATTTCCGTTGCTGTTCTTACTTAATGCTGACACCGGAGGGCAGTAATCTTTTAAGGTGAACCTCAGAGGCTATCACACAGTTTTGCTTAATCCCGGTTTGGATTTTGTAAGAGCATTTAGGACTTCCCATTTGAATGTAATGTTTGCAGAATTATGAAGTAGTTTTTTATTGGAGATCCAGAGCTTTTTGAACTATAGAGTGAAATGCATTGGTCAGAACAATTAATGCACTGAGGGATTCCTTGTGTTGATTTCAGCATTTTGCTTGGATTTGTCTGGCAACAGAGCAAACAGAAAGTTCTTCAGAAAAGCCTAAAGCTACACTTAATGTCCCCGTGTGAATTACTCAGCCCCCAGATGTAAGCAGTTCAGGAGCACGTGAATCAAGATTTTCCATTCTATGGACAAAAAGAAATCTTATTTGTTCCACACATAAATTACCTGCCTTCTTGAAGATAGTTAACATTTCTGAAGTCTGGATGTCTTTTATTCCTGAATCATTAAGATGGGTGCATGGAGTTTTGATATTGGCTAAAACTGACCACCTTTGAAGACCACAGTTTGTCTGTGTGATTGCATTTTTCAGCTCTACCATTAATGGCATTTCACCATGGATTCTATAGGAGAATAGTGGGAGAGTAATTTTATTGTGGATTCACCTTTAAAGAGTTGTTGAAAATAATTCCTCCAGATATTATTAATTATTACTATTATTATTATAAAGAGAGACATGCAAAGTGAGTTTTGGCCATTTGACTTTGGTAAATTCAAAGCTTCACTGTTATTGCTCAGTACATTGTTGCATCCCTCTGGCTTTCTCTTCCCACCACATCCACTTCGCTAACACCTTCCACCCCAATCTGAAGTTCACTTGGCCCATCTCTGATACCTCTTTCTTCTTCCTGGACCTCTGTCTCCATCTCTGGCATCCACCTGGAAACCAATATCCATTTCAAACCTACTGAATCCCACAACTACCTAGAGTACATCTCCTCTCGCCCACCTTCCTGCAAAAAGGCCACCCCCATTCCCAATTCCTTTTGCCTCCGCCGCATCCGCTCCTGAGATGAGGCATTCCGCTCCTGGACATCCCAGATGCTCTCTTTGTTTCAAGAACCACAACTTCCCCTCCACAGTGATCGAAAATGCCCTCAACTGTGTCACCCGCATTTCCCACAACTCATCCCTCACACCCCCTACCCGCACTAACAACCATAACAGAATCCCCCTCGACCTCATGTACCACCCCACCAACCTCTGAATCCAATGCATCATCCTCCAACATTTCCACCATCTGCAATCCAACCCCACTACCAAGGACATTTTTCCCTCCCCACCCTTATCTACTTTCCGGAGGGACCACTCTCTCCGTGACTCCCTTGCCCACTCCACACTCCCCTCCAGCCCCTCTACCCCTGGCACTTTTCCCTGCAACCGTAGAAAGTGCCAAACCTGTCCCTACACCTTCTCCCCCCCCCCCCCCCCCATTCCAGGCCCTAAGAAGACCTGCTGCATCAATCAGATGTTTACCTGCACATGTGCTGACGTGGTATACTGTATCTGCTGTTCCCATTGTGGCCTCTTGTACATTGGGGAAACCAAGCGGAGGCTTGGGGACCGCCTTGCAGAACACCTACGCTCAGTTCGCAACAAACAACTGCACCTCCCATTCGTGAACCATTTCAACTGCCCCTCCCACTCCTTGGATGACGTGTCCATCCTTGGTCTCCTGCATTGCTACAGTGACGCCACCTAAAAGCTGCAGGAACAGCATCTCATATTTCGCTTGGGACCCCTGCAGCTCAAGGATATCCACGTGGACTTCACAAGCTTCAAAATTTCTCCTCCTCTGACTGCATCCCAAAAGCAGCCCAGCTAGTCCCCGCCTCCCTAACCATTCCTCCCACCTCAAGCCCTGCCCCCATCTACCTACCAAACTCACCCCTCCTCCTTGACCTGTCCATCCTCCCTGGACTGACCTATTCCCTCCCTAACTCCCCACCTACATTCACCTTCATTGGCTCCAACCCCACCTCTTTGACCTGTCCACATATCTTCTCCTTTATCCATCTTCTATCCGCCTCCCCCTCCCTCCCTATTTATTTCAGAACTCCCTTCCCCTCCCCCATTTCTGAAGAAGGGTCTCAACCCGAAACATCAGCTTTCCTGCTCCTCCGATACTGCTTGGTCTGCTGTGTTCATCCAGCTCTATACCTAGTTATCTCTTTCCACCACATGACCTTTTTTTCTTCCGGATTTGTCTTAGGATGTCGACCTTGAGTTTTAGAAATCTGCTAATTTTAACGTGCAATCCTGGATTATTCTGCAAGGCAGTGAAGATTGTCGTTTTTCTTTTCAAAGATTCTTCCAATTTCAAAGCATTTTCATCACACTAGCCTGATAATAGCAATGGAATGAAGAGGCTGCACAGCATGTCTCTGAAGTTAGCTGGGTGTCAGGAAACAGATAAGTGGTAAATTAAAATACTGGAGAGCAAGAACTGTCAGAGTCAATATAGGGTGGAACTGGAGTTACACAGCAGGTCAGGCAACATCCCAGGTGCAGGAAAATCAACATTTCAGGTCAGGACCCTTCATGAGGACTGGGGCAGAGGAATAGAGCTTGGAAATAAATAGGAAGAGTGGGGTGGGGCTGGCCTGGGGGCAGGTAGGTCGGATGGTGATAGGTCAGTGGGAGGGATGAGATGGATAGGTCGAAAAGAAGCTGGACAGATAGTCTCAAGTCAAAGAGGCAGGGATGAGAGGAAGAGTTCAAAATGGAATGTGGCCGGGGTTGGGGAGACTTTGAAACTGGTGAATTCTAATTTGAAGCCATCGGGCTGTAGGCTCCTGAGGTAGAATGTGAGGTGTTGTTCCTCCAGTTTGCATGTAGCATCGTTGTGACACTGGAGGATGTCCAGGATGGACATGTCACCAAGGGAATGGTTGGCAACTGGGAGGTGGTGTTGATTACACCGTACAGAGCACAGATGATCCGCAAATCATTCACAGAGTCTGCTCTTGGTCTCACCAATGTAGAGGAGGCCATATTGGGAGCAACAGATGCAGTAGACTAGGTTGGAGGATGAACCTCTATAGGATGCGGAAAGTTTGTCTTGGACCTTGGATGGACGTGAGAGGGGAGGTTGTAGGGGCATATGTAGTACCTCCTGCAGTTGCAGGGAAAGGTGCTGGGTGTATTGTGGAGTGGACGAGGACGAGGGAGTCAAGGAGTGGGCTGTCCCTAGGAAAGGCAGGGGTGGGGACAGAAATACCCCTTTGCTGGTGGAGTCAGATGCATATGGTGGAAGTGGGTGAAGAGGATGCACTGGATGCAGAGATTGGTTGGGTGGTATGAGAGGACCAGTGGGACTCTGTCCTTTACGTTGATCATTGTATCGGTGCTGCCTTGTGCTCCCATGAGGAGCTTGACTAGTTCATCAACTTTACAAACACCTTTCACCCCAACCTCAAATTCACCTGGCCCATCGCCGATACCTCCCTCCTCTTCCTGGATCTCTCTGTCTTTGTCTCTGGTAACTGTCTCAGCACCGACATCTAGTTCAAACCCACCGGCTCCTGTAGCCACCTGGATATACCTCCTCTCACCCACCCTCCTGCAAGAATGCAATCCCTTACTCCTAATTCCTCTGCCTCTGCTCCCAATTTGGAACATTCCGCTCCTGGACATCCCAGATGCCCTCCTACTTCGAGGACCACAAGTTGCCCCCTCCACTCAGCAAAAATGCCCTCCACCACATCTCTTGCATTTCCTACACTTCTGCCCTCAAACTCGCTCCACCCAACAAAAATGAGGACAAAGTCTTCACATACCATCCTACCAATTGCTGCATCCAGCACATCATCCTCTGCCAATTCTGCTACCTGCAATCTGACCCCACCACCAAAGAGATAGTTCCCACCCCACCCCATCTACCTTTCATAGGAACCGCTCACCCTGCGACTCCCTTGTCTGCTCCACACTCCCCACGAACCCCATCACACTCAGCAAACACCTGCCCCTTCAGAGGCATGCAATAATATCTCTGAAGAGGTTGGATTTATAAAAATCATTAAAATATTTGGAAGGCCTCTTTTGAAGCAGTAATAGTATCCCTATCTCTGAGTCAGGAGGCTTAGTTATAAGGGTAAGTTGAGACTTTTTACTGGAGAGTGGGAGTTTGATGGGTGATCTTATAGAGGCTTATAAAATCATGAGGGGCATAGATAAGGTGAATAGCAAAGATCTTTTTCCTCGGGTGGGGGAGAGTTCGAAACTAGAGGGCTGTTGGTGATACTGAGTCCAGAAGCCTGTAGAGCTCTCAAGTGGAAAATGAGGTGCTGTTCTATGCTGTCTGTGCTGACCTAGTTTCCCAAACTAAACTAGCTTACTTGTCTGCATTTGGCCCATATCCCTCTAAACCTTTCCAATTAATGTATCTATCCAAATGTCTTTTAAATACTGGAACTGAATCTGCATCTACCACTTTCTCTGGCAGTTCAAAAGGCCCAAATTCAAGTCCTTTCCATAAGTATACAAAATAACAAATCTGAGCAGGTTGACTAGAAACTGTATAGTTTCTAAGCATTCTTGTCGTGCAGTAGTAGTTGTAGAGATGTACAGCATTGGAATGCACCTGTCTCTGAGCCAAGAAATTTCAATTCCTATCTAGTCCAGAGTTGTATCATAATAATTCTAAACAGGTTGATTGCAAAATATGTCCAAAATGGATAGCAAGTGCTGTATGGCACAAAGGTAGAGACTCTATTGCAGCCTGGAGGCCCAGATTAAAGACTCATTTAATGCAGTCTTAACAATTCTGAACAAATTAATTCGAAAATATCTAGACATGCTGAGATCTGCGAAACAATATTTTAGTGACACTTGTTGAGCAGTGATAGCTTATCTGTCTCTGGGCCAGAGTGCCTTCATTCGACTCCCATACATAATCTGAACAGAGAGATTTTAACCTATTTCTAGAAATTATCCATTGAGGAACGGTGAAGAAGTAGAAAGCACTGATTAAAGGTGAATGGAAAAAGAACAAAATCTATTTAGTGCAATGAATGATTACAATGTGGAATAATATAGAATTTGGTAAAGGCAGATGTAACCCATATTTTCAAAGGGGAACTGGAAACTTATTTGAAGAGAAAGCAATTTAAGACTATGGGGAAAAGCCAGCGGTATATAACTAGCTGAGTTCATCTGCATCGAACCAGAATTGACACACTTGGTCAAGTGGTATCCTTTTTGGCTATAACTGTTCCACGTATGACAACATACTGGTAAATTTTTTTCAGAATTTGACAGACAATTTTCCTTCATAGGGCGTTTGGTGGCTGGTCTTGTTGTTGAATTTCTCCAATTTTTCAATCTGGACTTCACTTTGGCAGTATTCCGACCAGAAACAAACACTGTAAGTTAATTTCTCTTTTTAAAAATTTAAATAGATAAAGTCTTTCCCTGCAACTGCAGGAGGTGCTACACCTGCCCCCTCATAAGACTTCAGGCTGGTCAGGCCTTGTCCAAAATATCTTGAGGTTCGTACTATTTAAGCTATATTTTTGTTTCTGACAAAATTTAATGAATGGTGAAAGTGATGACCATTTCTTTTTTAAAAAAAAATGCCTTCTACACCCGCACTTCCCAATCCGGAAAGTGAGGATGGAAAGAACTTGCATGTCTGTGACCCCTTTCATAATCTCAAGATGCTATATTGTGCTTTACAGCTGATTTTAAATACTTTTGAAATGTGGTCACAAATGTAATATCTGTAAGTTTGTTCCAAATTTCTCACTGTCACATTTTTTAAATTTCCAAATACCTCACCTTTGGTTCCCAATCCTTTATTATACCTCTGCAGTAGTGTTTCTGTGGGGCCTTGCTAAGTACAACCATGTCAAGCTTGACTAAACAGTAAGAAAGCTGTTGTAATTTTGGAATGAGACCCCAGTTATTAGTAAGGAGACTTCACAATGCTAACTGGGCCAACCTTGCCCAGGGCTGCATCTGGTGTCTACGTCTGTGCTGGGTGGTTTGTTTGGTTTTATTTTATTTTTAGTTTTAGTTAGTGGCTTGGTACAACTAAGCAGCTTGCTGGGCCAATTCAGAGGTACACTAACAGGCAATCACACTATTGTGGGCTTGGGAATCAAATAAGGGCCAAAATTTATAAAGGGTATTTGTGAAACGTGTTTAAATGAGAATCTGATGTTGCCAGTCATGATGAATGTGAAGCTGACATTTCATTCCAGTTTTATTAATTAACTAATGTCGTAGACCAGACCAAACACCCTCAAAATATTTTAAAAAGGTGGCCTAGATCCTAACTTTCTCTTATTTTAAAGGCAAATGTAAAGTACTGTGTTCCAGATGTAATGCAACTGGTCAAACTACTCAACATTAAACAAAATACAATTTATTTAAACACTACAGTCAAAATACAAAAAAAAGGAAGAACTCACATTAATGTAACTGTTTTGGAAAACTTAATAGAATAATAAATACAGTAACTATTACCAATTAACTGTTCCAATATAGTAACACCCCACAAATGCACCCTTTGGTAGAAAGGCAAATGAGAAAAATAAACTTGTCTCACAAATAACCCAGCAGCAGAGAGAAATCCCAGCTTCTAGCTGTAACTGAGAAACGGAAAGGATAGCTTCTACTTCTTCAAAACGGCAGTAGCTTCTGCCTTGCGGAGACTCCAATAGCAACTGCTTAAAGGTAAACCTAAAACCTAAAGAAAATGATATTCTGTTCTGTTAGAGCTGGCCACACTCAACCGGGCTGCTCCTATTGTCCCAACTTCTAAAAAACACCTCAAGACCTCCTAAGCTATTTATTCTCTTTGGGTCCTCACTAGGCAGCTTTGAGCCTCTGCCTTAAAATCTGCCTTCAAAAAAAAGGACAAATAAACTCTTACGGTCACAGCACTCTCACACTAAACTTAAATTCCAGAAGCTACCATGGTAAGATTTGACTTGTGTGTCCAGTGTATTACTCTGTGTCTCTGGATTATGCCACTATCTCCAAAAAGTGCATTTGCAATCCCTGCCAAAGTGATTTATTATTTACAAATGATCAAGTCTTCGGTTTCTATTGGTTGTTTTGTACTCAGTTCACTGGACTGGATGGACGAGATAATCTTGCAAGGGAGCTAGGCATTCATGAAAGAGAAGAATTGAAGGGAGTACCATTATTATTGGAGGTGATAAGAAACAGTCAACAAAAAGAAAAAGGCACTTGCCCCTCTGACGTAAGTAGTTTATATAATAGATGATAAATATTCAAATAATACGCTTGTTTCATTAGCAGTTGCTATTTGTGCTATTTTCATAAAATAATTTTGATTTGTAAAGAATTGTTTATGAATGAAGAGCTAGATTTTGCAGCTGTAAATTGTGTGGGCCACTGTTATGTGCACCCCAATCCCCAGTCTTCAGCATAGATAAAATATGGCATAATAATGTCCGGTTAGCCATCTGCTGTCACCACGTCAGGTCCAATACAGAGAACATGCAGGCATGAAAACCAGAAGGCTGCCCACCACCATTTTTAGAAAAAAAAACAAGCAAGCTTTTAAGCTTGTTATGGAGTCAGTTGTATGTAACTTATTTTGTTCCCCATTCCACTTTTGGGTGATGGGTTGAAAAATCTTTGGGAGTGTCAGATGCCAGGTATAGTGAGGTGACAAAACAGCGAAAGAAGCTTGCAACAGGACCATAATAACAAGGTGTAGAGCTGGATGAACACAGCAGGCCGAGCAGGAAAGCTGACGTTTCAGGCCTAGACCCTTCTTCAGAAAAAAAATTTCTGGATCTCGGCCCAAAACATCAGCTTTACTGCTCCTCTGATGCTGCTTGGCCTGCTGTGTTCATCCAGCTCTACACCTTGTTATCTCGGATTCTCCAGCAGTTCCTGTTATCTCTCTCCAACAGGACCATGTCTCCATGCAGCAGCGAAGTCTGATAGTGAATGAATCGGTATATGTATGTTTGTTGGCTTAATTTATTCATTGCTTGGAACCTATCATAAGCTATTCATTGCTAGGACACTGCCAAAGAAATAAAGAGAAATTAGAAACACAGGTGTCTTTAGATTGGTGGCTGTTACCAATTTCTAGTTCACAACTTACCCCACCTCCTATGTGACATGTAAACCTAGATGTGCAGTGCCCTGTTTTGCGCCACTAATTGACAGCCCAATGGGCAGCCATTAATTTTCATCTGAAGCTTAGTTCATCATGCTGAAGAGCATGAAATCCAGCTCCAGATCTTGTGGTACTTCAGTTTGATTCTGCAAAGTCTGCACTCTGTTTCATCCAGTTGCAAATAATCTTATGCACAAAAGAAAGCCTTGGTTATAGGGGAGAATTGTGTACATTCTACTGAGTTTAGTAGTTGGTAAGACATTTAATCAGGTAGGAGTATAGTGAATAGGAACCTGTTACCTACCTGTTTGCACTCCAATTAAGCCTGGGGCCTGTTGATAGCCCACCTGCCCCACTACCAGTTGATGCTCTTAAGTAAATAATCAATTGCCACTGGAGGTTTTTTTTATATAGAATCCCTACAGCGAGGAAAAGGCTATTTGGCCCAACTAGTCAGACCAAGTCTCTGAAGAACATCCCACACAGACCCACCCCCCTACCCTATCCCTGTAACCCTGCATTTCCCATGGCTAATCCACGTACCTTGCACATCCCAGATACCATGGGCAATTTAGCATTGCCAATGCACGTAAACTGCACATCTTTTGAAATAATAAATAAGGAAACCAGAGTACCCGGAGGAAACTCAAGTAGACACGGGGAGAGTGTGCAAACTCCACACAGACAGTCACCCAAGGGTAGAATTGAACATGGGTCCCTGGTGCGGTGAGGCAGTATAGCTAACCACTGACCCACTGTGCCACCCCATTCATTGTGGTGATCTGTGGTTTTAGTGGTAGCAACTGTGAATTCTTCCTCAACCACACTACACCAGACAGGCCCTGTACTTCCCTACACTGAAGAGGATTAGGGCAGCAACCTTTCTTACAACCAGCAGCTTGCACAGCATAGTGAATGGTACATCCATTCAGCAATACTGAGCTCAAAGAAACAGGGCTGTGATTATTGAAAGCCATTTGTTCCCAGTCCCTAGTCTTCTCTGCAGGGGTTCCTGGCCTAACCAACTTCAATGAATTTCCACCTATCATAAAGTCAGAAAGAGGAATGCTCAGTAATGACTGCAGTTTTCAACACCATTTATGACCCTTAAGTAGTTACAGTCCATATTAGCAAGACCTGAAAAACATTCAAGCTTGGGGTGACAAATGGCAAATAAGTTCGGCGCCACACTGTTTCAGGAAATCACCAATGAGAGAGAATTTAACCTATCTTCCCATTCATGTGCAACAGCACTTCCGTTGCTGAATCTTCCAATAACAGCATTCTGAGGGGTTATTATTGATGAGAAACTTAACTGGACCATTCATATGAATATTATAGCTGCAAAAGCTATTATGGAAAGAACATTCTTCGATGAGTAACTTCCCTCCTGATTCCCAAAAGACGACCTGCCATCGGTAAGGTACAAGTCAGTATTGCAGTGGAATAATTTCAGTTCGGTTGGTAGAATGCTTTACTGTAGATTGAATTGTATTGCAGCTTGCCTAACTGTCACCCAGTCCACCAATTTAAACATGTGACCTCTACATGGACCGAGGCCAAATGCCAACTCTCCGACACCACCTCCTACCACCCCCTTGATCATGACCCCACCCCCGAGCACCAAACTATCATCTCCAACACCACTGACCCACTGTGCCACCCCATTCATTGTGGTGATCAACTCAGGGGACCTCCCACCCACAGACTCCAACCTTATTATTCCCCAACCCCGCACGGCCCATTTCTATCTCCTTCCCAAAATCCACAAACCTGCCCATCCCTTCCTCCCACCTCAAGCCACACCTCCATTTCCTACCTACTAACCTCATCTCACCTCCTTCACCTGTCCGTCTTCCCTGGACTGACCTATCCCCTCGCAACCTCCCCACCTATCTTCTTTTCCCTCCATCTTCGGTCCGCCTCCCCCTCTCTCCCTATTTATTCCAGAACCCTCTCCCCATCCCCCTCTCTGATGAAGGGTCTAGGCCCGAAACGTCACCTTTTGTGCTCCTGAGATGCTGCTGGGCCTGCTGTGTTCATCCAGCTCCACACTTTATTATCTTTAATTTAAGCATGTTGTCGGGTGGGGACAGAAGGATGTTGCAAGTGTGGGAAGCACAACAAGCAAATCTGTGCAGTATTATTTGCAGGCTTTCTGATTTTAAAAGTTACTGGACTTAGTGTTACCTCTGCTTTCTTCCCACAAATGCTGCCAGAACAGCTGAGTTTCTCCCGCAATTTTATGACTTATTTCTTGATAACAATGGCCATGTTCCAATACTATAGTATCAGTCAATCAATCTCTTGATTTGATTTGATTTGCTCTAGGCAGTGGCATTTCCCTACACTGTTGTGACAGCAGTTGGATGATGTTGAATTCTTCATGCTGAACCACTGTCTCAGTGTAACTCCTGTATATTTGTTTTATATTAATTTTAAGAGTTGGTTTTTATTTGCAGCCCTGTGTTTTTTTTTATATTTCATAAAGTCCAATTCGAGGGATTTCAATCCTTCAGTACTAACCCAAAAGCAGATGCTATAAATCTGAAATAAGAGGCCATGTGAAATGTTGTTGATCTGAAATTTTTAATTCTGTTGCTTTCTCCACAGTTACACCTAGATTTGTTAAATATGTCCAAAACTTGATGTTTTTGTGACATTGGATGACTTTCCCATTCATCATGATGTCCACTCACGTGATCTAACCTTTAGTTGTACTCAATTACTTCATTAGTATAGGCATAGAATATAGGAGCAAGGAAATCTTGTTACAACTTCATAAATCATTGGTTAGGCCACAGATGGAATATGTGTGTAATTTTAATTACCACACTAACAGAAGGACATGATTGCTCTTGAGAGGGTGCAGAGAAAGTTCAATTGGATATTGTATGAGATGGAAAGCCTCCGTTATGACGGGAAACTGAACAGGCTGAGTTTGTTTCCTTTGGAGCAGTGGAGGCTGAGGGGGCGGGAATCTAATCAATGTGTGCCAGATTATGACAGGCACAGGATTGTTCATGAGAATTTTTTCCCATAGCAGATGTGTCTGAGACCAGAGGGCCTAAATTTAAGGTGAAGAGTAAATGTTTTAGAGAAGATCGGAGGAATTATTTTTTCACCAGAGGGTAGTAGGAAAATGGAACATGCTGTCTGAGCAGGTGGTGGAGGCAGGTATTCTTGCAAAATTCATGAATATTCTGGATGAACAATTAACCAGAGTATGGTAGACAGTGGACCCAGGGCAGACAAATGGAATTTGGTTGGCATAGACATGTTGGGCCAAAGAACCTGTATCTGTGCTGTCTGTTCATGTCAGACATGATTAAAGGCTTTCTGAAAGTCCAGAACAAAGTATATTGTGGGATTTTCATCATATAATTTCCATATCTTCCAAGGAAGTTTGTCGTTCTAATATAGCTGTTTTAACTCCTTTACCTTCTTATTTATTTCTGTATTAATTTACCTTTCTCATAATCTAATTTTTGCATTTCTGTCCGCAGCAGGCCATTTGACTGTGTTGGCATTGCAGTTACACCTAACCTGTCATGTGCATTTTTCAACAGGAGTTTGAAGTTGATAAGTACAGATTGGAAATGAGAATGCTGGCTGATTTTTCAACTCTTGTGCTCTTTCCGTGAATCTGCGGCAAATTTGAGCTCATAATTTATTCCTGAGTTTAAATCCGTTATCTTTTATTTTGGAAGAATCACTACTCTTTATTGGAGGTGTCTTTATTCTGAAGTCTACCAGGATAGCCCCTTGAGTAATGTTTAATTATGAAAACAAAGTTTTGTTTAGACGCCAGAAATGATCACTACTGTTGTTTCTGTCCGATGCGATAGGGAAAGTATATAATTATGTATAACTTTTGATTGCTTAAAACCTGACATTTTAAGACTCATTATTCAAAGCACAAATTGTTAAAACCTTTTTTAAATGCAATATTTTGGTTTAAAAGAAATTTCTAAAAGGAAACCATATGTCTTTGCTGAACATTAACATAAGAAAGTTGGTGGTGGGTGAATTCATGACAGTAACATAAAAACAGTGTGTTCTTTTTGTTGTAGGGTGACCTGCTTAATTGTATTCCTAAGGTACTAAATAATTAATGCCTCACTTTGTGCGACTGGTGATAAGTATTATTGTTTGTAAAGGTTACTGGGATTTACATACCGATATGGTCCTCTTTCTGCTCTCAACCTTCATAATTATTTTAAGTTCCAAATTCCGCAGCTTTTCAATATGTGAGGCTGTGGGAGATTATGTTGTTTTACTAGGCCATTGGTGCTAGAGGTGAAGGGATGTGAATGGGGAAAATTAGAAAATGAATGACAGGAATGCTAACGTTTTAATCCCTCCTGTAGTTTCTGGAGGTAGTTCAGTGCACCAGTGACAAACCACTCAGCAGCACTAGGAAGCTAATTCAGATATAAGTGAAGCAGTTAGCAGATATTTTCTGAGAGTCATGAAATTTTACTGACGGGAAGTAAGATTAGAATGCCATGAAAATAATGCATAGATCTTGAGGTCAGTAGCAAAGCAGAGGGATTCCTTGCCGACTGCATTTAAAATTACATTCTTAACAGTTTCATAGGCTACAGAGGGAACTTGTTCTCTTCGCTGTAGCGTAGATGTGTCAGCAAGGTGAGGAGAGAGATGCAGATATAGGTACAACTCCAATAAACCAACTTTTGTTGTTAAAAGATGAATACAGGCTCCTCAAGATATGCTTTTAGCTCAATGCTGAATATTTTTCGTAATTTCGTTATCCTACTTTTAATTCCTACTCCTGTTACCCATTGTCTCTGGGTATCGGTGCGATTAAGTAACCAAGGCGGAACTGATAGAAGCAGGATTGTAGTTGGTGACTGGAGTGGGAGTGCAGAATGGATGTGTGAGGAATGACCAGGTTGAGGGGGATGTGGGGAGTCTGAGTAGTGAGCAAAACCTGGGATGACTTGGAGCTACAAGTATAGTGTTGAAATTCGCAAATGACACAGAACTCAAGGGAAATGGTATTAGATTTCAAGGGGGGGAATAAATGGACTGTCAGCATGGATGGTCACATGACTGTTTCTGGTGACTAAAGTCAATGACCATTTGTGGAAATACTTGTATTAATAAGAACATTTTGGAATTGGAGCAATCTGTCTAGGAGGTGAATATAGATTCAATGATAACCTTCAAAGGGAAATTGGATAACTTCTTAATGGAGAAAACATTTTCAGGAATATGAGAATGATCTGGATAGTACATCTGGAGCTAGTGCAAGCTAGGTAGGCAGAATGGTTTCTTTTATGCCCTATTTGTGCTTATTCTGAGAACTACCATATTTGCGCGAACCAGTGTTAATGAAGTATTATAGTTTCTCAGAAGCATGGAATTGTTAAGGTCGTTTTAGTGTACAATAAAACATGACCAAGAGGGATGGTCAATGTATGGCCACCTAATTTAATAAATTTACAACTGTGTAACAATTCATATATTTTTCCCTATTTGGGTTAAAAGCTTGTTTTGACTTTTTTCCAGGAGTTGTCAGCAAAACATTTAACAGAAGCCCAGAGAAAGTTTGAATTTTATGATAGAGTGAGTTTTTAACATTCTGCCAGTATAGTTTGGATTGTAAATATGTGCTGAATTTTGTGTATGTTCTAATTTCTTATGTATTTTCATGCACTTTTGTTATCAGCTGATTTGTGAGGTTGATGTTTTATGGCTATTACCATAAATTTTTTTTAATGAATGGTGTAAAATTTACACATTTTAATGACACGTAAACAATCCAATATAAAAATATAGCACAGTATGAAAATAAAAGAATCCATATTTGGTTGCCTGCGGTTAGTGATTGTTTTCCAGGAGAGCCTGTCAGAAAATCTCAGGCCCATAACAAATGATTTTGTTATCTTGAAGTTTAATGGACAGACT
Source organism: Stegostoma tigrinum (assembly GCF_030684315.1). Lineage (NCBI taxonomy): Eukaryota > Metazoa > Chordata > Chondrichthyes > Orectolobiformes > Stegostomatidae > Stegostoma > Stegostoma tigrinum. Next base: position 27,290,772 of record NC_081362.1, on the reverse strand, counting down.
CAATGCAAGAAATCATGAGATGTCATATTTTCTATGATTTGATTGGAATCCTTCGTGTTCTGTAATTTCAATATTTTAGTTCAATTAAATACCGGAGTTAACTCCTTCTGGTGTACACTCAAGGGATGGAAATCTTTTGGGAGTGTTGTGTTTATCAGAGTTAAAATTTAGAAATGTGCATATCATCTAAAGGTTTTAGAAAGTACATGGCCTATCTCAATTTTAGGACAAAAATGGCAGGATAAATAAAGAAGAATTGAAGGATCTATTCATAGACCTCTTTCCTCACTTTCACAAGTAAGTGATTTTTCGCTGTTTACTTTTGTATTGTTCTCTGGTTCAAACCTTGCTTTTTGTTGAATTTTAACCATCGAAACCATAATTTGTTTCACTGATAGGAATATGCTGGACAGATATGTAAATGATGAATTTAAAGCTTTTAATAATGGTAAGTATACTTGGCAATAAGTTTCTTAAATACATTTAAGGCTGCTGAAGTAATTGGAATTTTGTCGTCTGATCCCAGTTAAAATTTAATGTTTATCTTTCTAGCATGTTTATTTTGTTACTAAGATTGTTAGATTCCTCTGTGATGTAAATTCATTCTACTTTGAAATTAATAATGTGTTTCAACACAAAGGGAACTTTCCTGTCCGGATATTCCTCTGATGAACCCATTAAATGTGTAGTTTCCTAAGGAATAGAAAAATTAGGAATAGAATATTTGGGTCCTGTAAAGCGCTGGGCCATTCAGTACTACACCTAAGTATCTCCGTTAACTTTACTTTCTTCGCATATCCTTTGATTTTCATTAGCGCTCTCAAAAGATCTATTGATCACATGTTAAACATGCTCATTAGCTGAGTTTCCACAGCCTCATAAGGTAGAAAATTCCCGAAATGTGACCATACCCGTCCGTTCAACAGGATTCAGATTTTGAGCGTTTATTTTGTAAAACCTTGTATGAACTCTGTGTGTTTCACTGAAGTGACCCTGCAATTTCTTTATTCTCCAAAATACTGAGAAGTTCTACTTAACCTTCAACCATGGGACACCCCTCTTATTTAAGCAATAAATCTAGGAAACCATTGTTCTGTCTCTTCTAAGGGAAGCATACTACTTTCGATAAAAAATTTTGCACAATACAACTTGGTCTCTCCAGATCCCTGTATAATTGCTGGAAGATTTTTTTTTGTTCCTATGACAATAGCTTACGTAATGATGCTATATTTAAAAAAAAATAACTTCACTGACTTGATAAATGCTCAGACCCCTTGTGATGAAAGTTAATGTACTGTTTACCTTCCAGAGTTGATGCTACACAGGCATGCTAACTTTCTTGGATTTAGTATATAACACCAAAATCCCTCTCAACATATACATTCATTATGGTGTGTGGCACACCTACCTCTTAACCAAAAGCTGTGTGTTAGAGTCCTACCCCAGGACCTGTTGCCAAGGAAGATGCTTTGCTGTTAATTACTGACCTATTTTAGAAGTTAACAGTGGAAAAATTCTCAAACAAGTGTCACCCAGGAAGTCTACGCCTCTGACAGAGTCTAGTTTGGGAGCTTATTTGGAGATTACCAGGCAGTGCAAAACTGCCTCTCAGAAATTTAGATTTCTTAGATAATTATTGTACGTCTGTGAGGGTTGGGAACACTGGGATGCTGATGCACAACTGCATTTGTTTCAGTGTTCATCATTGTTGACATTGAATATCTGGCTGACTCTAAAAGGCTTTTAAGAATGAGGAAATGGTTGCCTGCTATAGGGAATGGGTTATGCAGCAATACCTAGGCATTAAACATATTTTGCTGTGACCAAGAAGGTGGAGGAACATTTGATCCAGTATTTTTAAAATGAAAAAGTTGAGTGTATGTTAAAGGAGTCGAAGCCCCGTGTTCAGTACACATCGATGTTAACTCAGAGCTCCTTTACTATGCATGTGGCTGAGGCTAGAGACTGCTCTGAATTTTGCCCCACATGCTTTCTGAATCACAGGTCATATTGGACGTCAGTGACACTCTACCTTTCCCAATAAAGTACAGGATATTTATACATACTACATTACAATGGTTACATTGCAACATTGACATCAGTGCTTTCTGTATCTCTTTGACCAATACACCAAATCCTGTAAATGCACGATCAATGATGCACAACTTCATTGACCACCTTAGGGTCTCTCATCATCTCATGATGTCTGCCAGACTCTTTATCAGCTGTCCTTTTGCTCCTACAATTATCAACCACATTCCAGTATAGATTTACATCCCTTACTAGACATGTGCTAGCCGCATCGTTTTCTTGTTTATTACTAATGACGACTTTTCAAATTTGCTCATGCAATTCAGATCCCTTGCAAGGGATGTTGATTCCTCCAATTGAGAGAATATTTGTAATATCAACTCTAATATAAAGTTATGTATAAAAGTATACATAGTTAAACATAATACTATGATTCTGTGACAAAGGTAACAATTTCGTTAACAGCTTCCCTCTTATCTGACTGGTAAAGTAGCAGTTGTTTATTCTCTTGAGGTCGTAGTGATCTGTTGCAAAATTGTTTCTATCGCCCCTGCCGTGTTGTTTGTCTTCAGGTCCTTCATAGAATCTGTACAGTGTTGAAGTAGGCCAATCTGCCCATCATATCCACAGTGACCCTCCGACGACCATCTCACCCAAACCCACCCCCACCATATCCCTGTAACCGTACATTTAGCACAGCTGCTCACCTTAAACTGCACATCCCCGGAAATTTATGGGGCAATTTAGCATGGCCAGTCCACCTAACCTGCGCATCTTTGAACTGTGGGAGGAAACCAGAGCACCTGGAGGAAACCCACACGGACATGAGGAGAATATGCAAACTGCACGCAGACAGTCACCCAAGAGTCAAATCAAACCTGGATAACTGGTGCTGTGAGGCAGCAGTGCAAACCACTGAGCCCCCATGTTCTAATCTTCTTGCTGACGGAGAAAAAAGTTTCTTCAAGGGCGTTTGTTGAAATTAATCTCTGCATCCAAAACTAGCTGTCTTCAAAATTTAATTCCCCAATATCTAGTAAATTTAAACTTCTATTCTTGTGTAAATGTGTCTACTCTTAATACGTAATAATAGTTATTTAAAAAGCTTCATCTCAGGAAAATCAAGTTTTCCCTTTCTACTTCGTATAAAAATCCGAAATCTCAAATCAGATGGTTTTCATCTGAGCTGTCTTATTAGTCTTACTGTTTGCATTCCAGTCTGATCTTACTAAGACTCAGGCATTTTGTTGTCTGTCTGTGAAGGCCATGATTTGAGCTATATGAAATGCTACATCAGCTAAAATTTCCTTCAATTGACTTGTCAACTTAAAAAAAACCCTAATAGCCATTTTGTCATACTCAGCCATGGGCAGCTACAACACTGCAAATGAGGAAATCAGCAGGATAATTAACCTCAGCAACCAAGAAATCGCAATGGAAAAAGTTGTTATTTTGCTTTGTTATTCATTTGATACAATATTAGATTTGTCAGCAGATCATATAATCAAAAATACTTTGAAGCTATTGTTTATCCAGTTAAGATTTTAAAGTGATTTGTTTTGTTTCTTCCTTGTTGAATTAGTGATTGATTTTGATGAGTTTCTGGGAATGTACAAAAGATTTTTCGTCCAATGTAGAAGTGTGGTAAGACAAGCTTTTGTAATTAAAAATTATAATGACATATTTGTTTAATAAAAAGCTCCCTTTTTCCAATAGGCATACCCAGATTTGAGGGGAAAAGTAGCAGCCAGGACCCTTCTAAATCCCTGATGCTGGAATTCTTTAACTGGCTGTTCTGATTTCTAAAACCAGTTCTATCCCCTTGAGAGACTTTCAAAAATGCATGCTTGGAACAAAAAAAATGCCAATGAACCTAAACAATCTTCCAAGCAATCATTTGCCTTAGAGATTCTGAAGTGAACAGTCACGTGCATTCATTTGAAGAGTACACTCAAAATTTTTCCCAAACTCTTATCATAATAAAGTAAAATCATAGAAAAAGCAGACAAAAGATTTTATTAACACTTTGGTCAATTTACAACATGGCATGACCTCAGCAGACAGAGTATGTGGTATCCAAAGAGAAGTACTGGTTAATCATCAAAAATATTCATTTGCCTGTGGAAATGCCAAAATAACCAATTTTATATTCCTTATCTATGTCTGGTGTTCAGCATCAAAATCTACCAAGCAGTTTCTTGAACAGAATTTTTGGTTTATTTTAAAATGATTTTTATTCAGTAAAGATACAAAAATTGTTTTATACATAATCGTATACAGTAATGTGGAAGTGTAAATGTTTAATCCTCTGAATATCTGAAAAAGAAAATACTTGGGTTATACTTGGAGGCAAAAGAATAAAGTGTAAATATTTTGCACTTCCTTGTTCTGATGTTCTTGCTGGTGTGGTCAAATCACTAATCTCACATATTTGGTTCTAACATCTTGCTGACACTATTTGCTCAGGAAATACAATCTCGAGATATTGGTTGATCTCATCTTGGCCTCAACTCCGCTTCCTTGCCCACTGCCCATAACTAATTAAAAATCTGACCATCTCCTCCTTAAATTTATTCAGTATCCTGGCATCCACTGCACCCTGGGGTAGGAAATACTGCAGATTCACGACCCTTTGATAGAAGTAGTTCCTCCTCGTGACTCTTAAATCTGCTATCCTTTAGCTTAAAACTATGACCTTTCATATTGGAGTGTCCCACAAGGTGAGATATCTGCTTTATGCCCACTTTGTCAATCCCACACACTTATCCATATTAAACTTCATCTGTCACGTATTGAATTATTTACTTATCCTATCCATCCCAATTGTAAATTTCTTATTTCTTCATTGAAGCTTATTTTCCTCTGATTTTAGTATCTTCTGAAAATTTGGCTATAGTATATTTTATTCTCATATCCACATCATTGATAGAGATGGAGCCCTCGTTATACAGATCAGAAACAGACCATTTGGCCCAAATTGTCTGTGCTGACTGTACCCTAAACTGATCTAGTCCCATTTGGCTCATATTTCTCCAAACCCTTCCTATTCACGTACCCACCCAGATAACTTTTAAATGTTGTAATTATATCCACGTCCACCATTGCCTCTGGCAGCTCATTCCATACATCCATCATCATCAGTTGAAAAAGTTCCCTCTGATGTCCCTTTTAAGTCTTGCCCCTCTCACGTTAAACCTGTGTCCTCTGGTTTTGGACTCCCTATCCTGAGAAAAAGACCATGACTGTTCCCCCTATCCATGCACTTCATGATCGTATAAACCTGTACAAAGTCACCCCTCTGACGTTGTGAGAAAGAGAGAGAGAGTATGTGTGTGTGTGTGCGTGTGTGTTTCCCTGCCAATTAAGCCTCTCCCTGTTGTTCAAACCCTCCATTCTCAGCCACATCCTTATAAATTTTTTTCTGCACCCTATCAAGTTTAACAATACTTTTCCTAAAGCAGGGAGACCAGAAATCAATGCAGTATTCCAGAAGTTGCCTCACCAGTAACCTGTAAAGCCACAACATGACATCCCAGCTCCGATGCTCAATGCGCAGATCAATGAAGGCAAACGTGTCAAATGCCTTCTTCACCACTGTCTACCTGCGACTCCACTTTCTCAGAACTATGCACCTACACTCTTCGGTCTCTTTGTTTGGCAGCACTCCCCTGGGCCCTACCACCAACTGTGTAAACCCTGCCCTGGTTTGGCATACCAAAATGCAACACCTCACACTTATTTAAATTTAACTGCATCTGTCCTTCCTCAGCCCATTAGTCCATCTGATCATGGACCCATTGTACTCTGACTCACTGTCCATTACCCCAATAATTTTGGTGTCATCTCCAAACATAGTAACCATACCTCCTATATTCACATCCAAATCATTTATATAAATGACTAAAAACAGCGGATCCAACATTGATCCTCGCAGCTCAGCACTGGTCACAGGCCTCTACCACCACCACCCTATGTCTCCTGCCTCAAGCCAATTGTGTATCCAATTGGCCAGCTCCTGCTGGATTTCACGTGTTCTAACCTTGCTAAACAGTCTATCATGCGGAACCTTGTGTCTTGCTGAAGTCCATATAGACGTTAACGGCTTTGCCTTCATCAGTCTTTGTCTTCTCTTCAAAACACTCAATCGAGTTAAGGACTGATGCCTCTCGGGGGAATATTACACTGACAGCCAGCTTTCCAGTACCCTAACTGGCTGTACTGTAAAAAGGCGTATATTGGGTCCCAAGTATTCTATTGTGATAAGGGAGAAAAGAGATAGGTCTGAGGCTAGTTCAGTGAATAAGGGCTGCAAGTTAAATATTCAAGGCAAGAGCAGAGAATAAGGTGAGGGTGATTAATTAAACTGCATTTACTTCTGTGCAAGAAGCCTGACAGGCAAGACGGATAAACTTAGGGCATGGTTGGGAACATAGGACTAGGATATCATAGCTTTGATAGAAATGCGGCTTAGAGAGGGGCACGACTGGCAGCGCAGTATTCCAGGGTATAGAACCTAAAGGAAGAATGGAAAGGGATAGCAAGACAGGAAGGGCTGTGGCCTTTTTGGGTAAGGATATTCCTTGGAAAACATCCAGTGAAGTTATGTGGGTGGAACTGAGAAATAAGAAAGCGATGATCACCTTATTGGGATTTTACTGTAGGCCTTCAAATAGTCAGTGTGAAGTTGAGAAGCAAATAATAAAGGAGATCTCATATATATGTAAAAATAATATGGTAGTAATGGGAGGGGATTTTAACTTTCTAAACTTAGATTGGAACTGCCATCGTGTTAAGGGCTTGGATAGAGTGGAATTTGTTAAGTACGTGTACAGGAAAATTTTCTTATGCGGTATGTGGATGTACCTATTAGAGAAGGACCAAAAGTTGAGCTTCTGTTCGAAAATAAGGCAGGGCAAGTGACAGAGTTGGCAATAGGGAGAGCACTTTGGAGCTAGTGATCATAATTCCAATAGTTTTAAAACAGTTATGGAAAGGGATAGATGTGATCTAAAAGTTAGAGTAAGGCCAGTTTTGATGGTGTTAGGCAAAAGTTGATTCTGAGAAGTTGAAAAGTGGGACATCTTCAAAAATTAGATAATGACAGGTGAGAGGTTAGAGAGTATATTCCTATTGGGTTAGGCTGGTAGTTATAGGGAAAACTAGATGACTAGAAAAATTGGGGTTCTGGCCAAGGGATAGAAAGAGGCATATGTCAGGCAGAGACAGCTGGGATCGTGTGAATCCCTAGAGGAGTATAAAGGCAGTAGGAGTACACTGAAGAGGGAATTCAGGAGGGCAAAAAGAGGACATGACATGGCTTTGGCAAATAGGGTTAAGGAGCATCTAAAGAGATTCTACAAATATATTAATGGCAAGAGTAACAAGGGCGAGAAAAGGGCCATTTTAAAGATCAGCAAGGATCTAAAGATGCTATGTATGGAACCACAGGAGATGGGTGAGCGGTGAAATACTAAATATTTTGTCAGTATTTAATGTGGTGAAGAACATGGAAGCTAGAGAGGTACAAAAGGGTCCAGAGAGACAATTTATTTTTTTACAGAGGGTGGTGAGTGCCTGGAACAGGCTGCCAGAGGGTAGTGTGGAGGCGAGTACAATTTTGTCATTTAAGAAACATTTGGACAGGTACACGGATGGGATAGGTATGAAGGGATATGAACTAAACGCAGGCAAATGGGACTAGTTTAATGTGAAGGTCGAATAGCATGGAAACCAGGCTGTAAAACTCTGTCTATATCTATGTCTATGTGATTGTTCATTAGTCCTGTCTCATTATACAATACTAAATCCAAAATAGTCTGCTCCCTGATTTGTTCAGAACAATTTGTTGGAGAACCACAATCTGTAATAAAATCGATGATCACTCTCTTGAGGCTACCCTTGTCAATTTAATTAATCCAGTCTATAGAAGATGGAACAGTATAACAGTGAAATAGGTCGTATAGCCTGCCATTCTAAACAAATCCCATTTGCCTGCACATGGTCCGTATCCCTCTATTCTCTGCCTGTTCATGTGTCTGTATAAATGCCACTTAAGTATTGCTGTCATATCTGCTTCCACCATCTCCTCTAGCAGTGCATTCTAGGCACGTAAAACTCACTGTTAAAATAACTTGCCTCGCAAATCTCTCTTAAACGTTCCCTGTCTCACCATAAACTTATACCCCCAATATTTGATATTTCAACCCTGGGAAAAAGACTGTGACTATCTGCCCTATTGATACCTCTCATAATTTTATATACTTCTGACAGGTCACCCCTCAGCCTGTGACGTTCCAGCAAAATCAATCCAAATTTGACCAGCTTCTCCATATAACTAATACGCTTCAATCCAGAGCAACGTCCTGGTAAACGTATTTTGCAACCTCTCCAAAGCCTCAATGTCCTTAGTGTGGCAACAAGAACTGCATGTGGATGTGAGTTTGCTCGCTGAGCTGGAAGGTTAGTTTTCAGCCGTTTCATCACCATTCTAAGTAACATCATCAATGAGCCTCCGACGAAGCGCTGGTGTTATGTCCCGCTTTCTATTTACATGTTTAGGTTTCCTTGGGTTGGTGATGTCATTTCCTGTGTTGGTGATGTCATTTCCTGTTCTTTTTCTCAGGGGATGGTAGATTGATTTGGAACCAATGTGTTTGTTGATGGAGTTCCGGTTGGAATGCCATGCTTCTAGGAATTCTCGTGTGCGTCTCTGTTTGGCTTGTCCTAGGATGGATGTGTTGTCCCAATCAAAGTGGTGTCCTTCCTCATCTGTATGTAAGGATATGAGTGATAGTGGGTCATGTCGTTTTGTGGCTAGTTGACGTTCATGTATCCTGGTGGCTAGCTTTCTGCCTGTTTGTCCAATGTAGTGTTTGTCACAGTTCTTGCAAGGTATTTTATAGATGACGTTTATTTTGCAAAACGAACGTCATTTACAAAATACCTTGCAAGAACTGTGACAAACACTACATTGGACAAACAGGCAGAAAGCTAGCCACCAGGATACATGAACGTCAACTAGCCACAAAACGACATGACCCACTATCACTCGTATCCTTACATACAGATGAGGAAGGACACCACTTTGATTGGGACAACACATCCATCCTAGGACAAGCCAAACAGAGACGCACACGAGAATTCCTAGAAGCATGGCATTCCAACCGGAACTCCATCAACAAACACATTGGTTCCAAATCAATCTACCATCCCCTGAGAAAAAGAACAGGAAATGACATCACCAACCCAGGAAATGACATCACCAACCCAAGGAAACCTAAACATGTAAATAGAAAGCGGGACATAACACCAGCGCTTCGTCGGAGGCTCACTGATGATGTTACCTAGAATGGTGACGAAACAGTTGAAAACTAACCTTCCAGCTCAGCGAGCAAACTCACAAAAAGAACCTCAACCTGAGCTACAAATCTTCTCAAAACTCGCTAAGAACTGCATGCTCTACTCCAAATGTGGCTTTTATTTTTCTGCAACATTATTTGCTAACTTTTATACTGTATACCTGGCCGATCGAAGGCAAGCATGCCATATACCAGTTTATCAACTTGTGTTACCACTTTCGGGAAGCTATGGATTTGCACCCCAAGATCCCTCTGTATATCAGTGCTCCTAAGGGTCCTGCCATTTCCTCTTGCATTTGACATCCCAAAATGCATTGCCTCTCATTTGTCCGGATTAAACTCCATCTGTGATTTCACCATTCAACTTTTCAGCTGACCTATATCTTACTGTATCCTTTGACAACCTTCCTCACTAACCACAACTGCATGAACTTTTGTGTCTTCTGCAAACCTACTCATCAGATTACCTACGCTTTCAATCAGATCATATTAATATAACTTTATCTTGATATTACAAGCAGCAGAGGTCCCAGCTCTCATATTTGTAGAAAATACACTAGTCACAGGCTGCTGTCGGAAAAGCAACACTCTACAACTAACCTCTGGCTGTGTCATAGAAGACAGTTTTATATACAACTTGCCTAATCATTATCGATCCTAAGTGACTTAATCTTCTGGACCAGCCTACCTTCAGGGACCTTGTCAAATGCCTTTGTAAAGTCCACATAGATTATATCCACTGCCCTGTCCTCATCAGTCATTTTTGTCACTTAGAGTTATAGAGACAGATAGTATGGAAACAGACCCTTCGGTCCAACTAGTCCATGTTGAACATAATCCCAAACTAAACTTCTTCAAAAAGCTCTGTCAAATTTGTAAGACAAGACCACCCCCACACAATACCATGCTGAATATCCCAAATAAATCCATTCTTTACCAAATACAAATATTTTTTGTCCCTGAGAATCTTCTCCAATAATTTCCCTACTTCTGATGCAAGGCCCACGGCCTATAATTTCATGAATTGCCCTTGGTTGCCCTCCTTAGCAAAGAAATAACATTGATTATTCTCTAGTTTTCAGGGACCTCACCTGTGGCGAAACAGAATACAAATCTCACTGTCATGGCCCTTAGAATCTTCCCCCCCTTTCCTCCCTCATTATCCAGGGATAGATCTCACCAAGCTCTGGGGGCTTATCTACCTTAACGTTTCCAAGACGTCCAACACCACCGCCTCTTTAATATCAACATGTCCTAGAATATCAACATACTCCTTCATATTCTTAACGTTGTCCATGTCCTTCTTGGTGAATACCAATGTGTAGTACTCATTGAGGACATCACCCACTTTTCCTGGCTCCATTTTCTCTTTGTTCCTTTGTCTTTAAGTAGACCTTACTTTTACCTAGCTACTATGTTGCTCCTAACGTAAGTATGAAATGCCTTGGGATTCTCATTAATCCGATTTGTCACAGACATTTTGTAGACCCTTTTTTTGTCTTCCTAATTCTTTGTTTAAGTTCTTTCCTGCTGCCTTTATATTCTTAAAAGATCTTGCCTGATTTCAGTTTCCTAAACCTTACAAATGCTACATTTTTTGTTTGACTAGACTTTTAATATTTCTTATCATCCAAAGTTCGTGAATTTTGCCATCCATATCTTCCTCACAGGAACATGCTGGTCCTAAACTCTGATCAGCTAGCCTTTAAAAGACTCCCATATTTCAGTTGTGGATGTACCCTCAAAAGGCCACCCCCACGTATAATTTGTCTTGTTCCTGCCTAATATTGTTATAATTAGCCCTCCCCGAGTTTAGCACTTTCACCTAAGGGACCAATCTTATCCAGTAACTATCTTAGAACTTACAGAATTATGATCACTGTTCCAAATGCTTTCCCACTAAAACTTCGATTGTCTGGCCAGGCACATTCACCAATACTGTTCTGGTAAGGCCCCTTCCCTAATTGAGCTATCTACATATTGTTTTAAGAAGCCCTCCTGAATGCATCTAACAAATCCTGTCTCATCTAAGCCCCTGGCACTAAGGGAGTTCCCGTCATTATTGGGAATGTCAAAATAACCATGTTTTAGCATGTTTCCACGATCTGCCTACATATCTATTTCTCTATCTCCCATTCGTTATAGAAGGCCGACATTAGAACCCCATCTTAGTGATTTCATAGTCCTGAGTTCTATCCGTATGGCCTCGCTGGATGAGTCCTCCAACATGTCCCGTCTCAGTGTAGCCCTCCTTAATCAATAATACAACTCTCCCACCCATTTTACATTCCTTCCTATAATGGCTGAAACATCGAATCTCTGGAACACTGAGCTGCCAGGTCTCCCTTTCTCTCAACCAAGTTTCTGTCATGGCTATAACTTCATAGTTCCACTGACTGGTCTAGGTCTAAGTTCACCTGCCTCGTCTGTTGTACTCTATGCATTAAAATAAATACACTTAAGACTGCCAGCCTGAGTGTATTCATTACCTGGCCCTGCCTTTCCCTCCATCCCCCGCCACAATACTTTAAACCTTATCAAATGGTACTAGCAAACTCTCTGCAAGGATATTGGTTACCCTCCAATTTATGTGCAACCTGTCCTTCCTGTACAGGACCTTCTGCTCTGGAAGAAATGCCAATGATCCAGATATCTGAAGACCTCCCTCCTACACTAGCTCTTTAGCCATACATTAACCTGTATTATCTTAATTTTTCTGGCCTCAGAAACGTGTGCCAGAGCGTGTAATCCTGAGATTACAATCCTAGAGGTCCTGCTTTTCAACTTAGTACCAAATTTTCAAAAATCGATTTGCAGGGGAGTAGTCGCTCTGTCTATGCAGTGAAAACCAAGAAGGACCACAACTTTTAGCTACTCGCCCTCCCCTTTCAGAATGTCCTGTGCCCACTCATCCCTGACCCTGAAGCTACAAGATTGCCAGAGGCTAAGAAAATGATAAGTAACTCATCCCCTAACACCTGAAAACCTGTCCATCGTCTGGAAGGTGCAGATCAGGGAATGATGAAATAATTTCCAGTTATGTGGATAAGGTACAATTCTAAAAATGCTCAAAAGCGCACCACCATCTAAAATAAAGCAGTCTGTTTGATTGGCATCTCATTTACTAACTTAAGCATTCACTCTCAATACCGCTGATGCACAAGAGCAGCAATGTGTGTCATCTGGAAGGTGCACTGCAGCAACTTGGTACATCTGCATCAAAAACTTGCTCCAACATATGATCTGTTAGGAGGACAAAGACAGTAAATACAGGGGAGCAGCAGCATCTGCAAGCTCCCTTCCAAGCCACATGATCGGAACGGGGCCTTGAAACTGTTTCACTGTTCCTTCATTGTTGATGAACCAAAATCTTAAACCTTCATTCCTAACAGCACTGTGATTGTCCCCACACTTCGAGAAGGCAGTTCACCGCCACCATCTCGAGGACCATTATATATTGGCAATAAATGCAGGCCCAGCCAGAGATGTTGGTGTCCCATTAACTAATTAGAATTATAAAGTTCCACCTCCAGCAAATTATCATTAAATTGGCTTGCTGTCATTCAGGATGCATTCACCAGTCACTGTTTGGGTGGTAAGGCAGGAAATTCATCTCCTGAAAAATATTTCTGGTGGTTCTATATTTCTCTATTTGTACTTCCTATTATCTCCACACTTGCTGCATTTGATCCAGTATTGAACAAGAGCGTTAACAACTTATCATCAAACTTTCAAAATCCTGCCATAATGCCCATTCTTTGTTTTCCTTCAGTGTACCAGCCAGCTGAGACAAAGTCTGTGTCAGAGAAGGTGGCCATTTGACCTACTGACATTTTCCTAGCTGTATGCTTAAAGAATTGCTCTATCGACAAGAATCACCAAGGGTCTTTCATAACACCTTCTAAATCTGCAGCACTTACCATGCAGAAGGGCACAGCTGCAGCAGGTTTATTTCAAACCACAAGCTTTCAGAGCGCTGCTGCTTCATCAGGTGAAGTCCAGTTCAGCACTGGTGCCTCCATATCAAGTGCATGACATTTATTTCAAACCACAAGCTTTCAGAGCGCTGCTGCTTCATCAGGTGAAGTCCAGTTCAGCACTGGTGCCTCCATATCAAGTGCATGACAGCACCACCTGCAAGTTGTCCTCCAACTCCTCACCTCTTACAAAAGAGTTTAAAAAAAGAAATGTTACATTGTCATCTGTTACAGCACAATTTTCTTGTGGCAGTTTTGTAACTGATTTTGTCTTTTTCTATGATAGATAGTACAAGATGATACTGTTGCAGATTCTGTACAGTCACGTGGCAAGCTCTCAGAAGGGAGGCAAACTTTAAATACAGGGAGCAAGGTAAGAGTAATGTTAACTTTGGCCATTTCTGTGAACAAAGATTTTCTTACATTCTTGATGTGGCTGTTCGCAACCATCATCATCATTTATAAAAGGTTTTCAATCAAATGATATTTACGAAATAAATGCCATAATAAATATACTATTGAAGTAAAGGCATTTGACTTAATTAGGATAGACAGAATAAAGTTATAACATTGATTTAAATCACTCAGTTTGCAAAATTGAGAATCTACTGATCTAGTCACTTTTTTGTTCTCATCTAAAAATGAAATTATCAAATAACTTTAATAAAACAAAGTAGATAAAGGTGCAGTGGGAATTCCATGGATTATTTTGAAATATCATTAGTTTGGATTCTTAGGAACTTGTGCAGCATAATGTCGAAGCAGAATACTGTTTGAAACACTAACTTTGCTTCACTACAGATGCTGCCAGACTCGCTGAGTTCTCTAGTATTTTGGTATAATTTAAGATGGAACAATACTATTCAAATCTTTTGAATTCAAAATTGCTTGATTGAAACAATCTGCTAGTTTTTCCCAACCAGTTAGTTCCCATTTTTCTATATTATTTACATTGCTTCGTTTATATTAGATAATTCTTCTCATCGCAACATCAAAATGACTGAATTAGTAGACATTGATTGATTGTGCAATCTTCTGTCGGTAGCTAGCACCAAGATGTACTACATTTTAAATCATGTTTGAATTACCTATAACTTAATTTAAACAAGATCATTAATAGCAAAGGGTGTATTTAATGCTTTAAAGTTTAATGATCACGTAGTTTTAAGCAGACTGGAATTGCTAGGATTTGACTGTAAATAGAGTCCACTCCTAATTAAATGTTAGTGGATTCAAACTTACTGATTCGTTAAATTTCTGCTGTCTAATGCTGAATGATCAGTGCTGAGCTGAGGATTCCATTTTACCTTATTATGGTCCCATCTCCATGAATTTCCCTCTATTCACTTCCTGTTCATCTGTATCAAGAATGTCTTAAATGTTGCTAACTTGCCTGTTTCTACCACCTCCACTGGCAGTGCATTCTTTACACTCACCAGCCTCATGTGGCTTGGAAGAGAGCTTGCAGATGCTGCTGCTCCCCTGTATTTACTGTCTTTGTCCTTCTAACAGGTCATATGTTGGAGCACGTTTTTGATGCAGATGTACCAAGTTGCTGCAGTGCACCTTCTAGATGACACACATTGCTGCTCTTGTGCATCAGCGGTATTGAGAGTGAATGCTTAAGTCAGATATGACATGAAGCTGAACTCTTCTTTTGTCTCTGTACCCACTTCTTTGGGATTGAGTCCTTCTTCCTCGCTCAACTTACTCTTTCACCCATCTGCAATTTCACCCTTCCGCATGGACACCATACTTCAGTCTCTTGTGCACTTTTGATCTTTACATCAGGAACTGTGAGCACAACATCAGCCTTCTGAATTTTTCTGTGTTCTTCTCACCTATTCCAACATGACTTTCTCTGACTTTGCTGTACTCTATTCTCTCTGGTCTAATCCTGACATTGTTATCAATCCAGCATTTAAGGATGGTGCTGTTGTCACCTAGCATACTGACCACTACCTTGCAGAGGCTAAGTGCCAGTAGCTGAATACTTTCCATCTCAAGCCCATGACCTTACCACTGAACATCAATCCAATGTTTCTAGGACTGTCATAGACCTCCTCTGCTGTGGAGATTTGTGCTCCATAGCTTTCTCCAATTTCTCCACAACCTGTTTGTACTTTTTTTCCCGAAATATACAAACTGGATGGCCCTAGTAGATCCACTGTTTCGCCTTGTTCCTGTCCCACTAAGCTTCTTTCATTATATTCCCACTCTTCAGTATTCAGCAAATTTGGACACTGTATCTTTTGTCCCTTGGTCTAAGTCATTTTATCTAAGTTGTGAACAGGTGAGGGCCCAGCACTGATTTCTGTGGTAGACCACTCTTTGCAACTTTCCAACCTGAAAAAGCCCCATTTATGCCTACTCTGTATTTTCTCTTAGCTGGCTAATCTTCTATTCCTGCCAATATGCTGCCCACTCCATTGTGAGATTTTATTTTCAAGCGCCTTTGATGTTACACCTAATCACGTACCTTCTAGAAATCTAATTATGATGCATCTGCCATTCCCTTTATCCATAGCATGTGTTACTTCTCCAAAGAACTCTAATAAATTAGTCAAGTATGACTTCCCTTCACAAAATCATGTTAACTCTGCCTGATTATCTTGAACTTACCCAAGTCCCCTGCCGTAACTTCTTTAACAAAAACAGCCTCTGCCATTTTCCACATGACTGATGTTTTGCTAACTGGCCTGTAGTTCCTTGTTTTCTATTCCCTCCCTCTTCAGATAGATGTGCTACCCTTCAATCTGACGGGACCTCCTCCAAAGCTGGGAATTGTGGAAAAATTAAAATGAATCGACCATTTATCTTAGTCACCACTTCTTTTAAGACCTTGGGATGAAGTTCCATAAGATCTGCCGTGCAACAACTCCAACAATTTGCACTATATGTCTTCTCTGGTAATCTCCTGAGTTCCTCCCTCCGATTTCCTGATTTATGGTTGCTTCATTTTCAATACAAACTGACCAATTCCTGTAACTACAATGACTATACTTCTCACATTGAACTTCCTGTAGAGATCACATTTCATTTTTACATGTTCTCCATCTCGATTGCGTATGATCCAAGGCAACGTTTTATAATGTGTTCCTGAGATGCTTTTGTTTTTCCTCAGTTGAGGATTCCACTGCATGATGGACAGTCCACTTCCCATAAATCTGCACTTGCTGTCTTCCCTGTCCTCCTTGAACCATGGTAGAGTTCCCCCTTTCTTCACTTGTACCCAAGCAGCCTGTGTAATCAATAGATCATCCTCTGTAATTTACACCATCTCCAACAATCTACCATCTAATATATTTTCCTCTTCTCTCTCCTCCCATGTCAGCATTCCAAATGGACCATGCCCTCTGTTACCCCTTGGTCCACTATTGTATCAGCCCCAACATTTCATCACCCTAATATCCCATCTCATTCCTATGATACACTTACTGTGATTACATGGAAGGTAATACTTTCTCTTTTATCACCTCCCTCTTCATTGTCCAAAGCAAAAATACTCTTTCCAGGTGAAACAGTGATTTACTTCTACTTCCAATCTGTTCTACTGTGTTTGCTGCTCACACTGCAATCTCCTCTGCATTGGGGAGACCATGAAAGACTTGTACAGAACACCACTTCCATTCAGCCCTCAAACATGATCCCAACTTCCCATTTCCTTGCTGTTTTAATCCATCACCTTATTTACATTGCTGCCCTAAATCTATAGGTGTTCCAGTAGTGCCATTCGCAAGCTAGAAGTAAAAAAAACCTATTTTTCTGTTCGGGCATTATTACATACTTCTGGACTGAACATTGAATCTAATAGCTTTAGACCATGAGATCTTTCCAACGTTTTATTTCAGCTCTTGCTCTTTGTCGCTGTGTGTCTCTCTCTCTCTGATTCTGTGAGAGCCTCTCTCTCTCCCTGATTCTGTGGACTCTCTCTCGCGCTCTCTCTCTGATTCTGTGGAGTCTCTGTCTGTCTCTCTCTCTCTCTCTCTCTCTCTCTGATTCTGTGAGAGCCTCTCTCTCGCTCTCGCTCTCTCTCTTACTCTTTCTCTCTCTCTCTCTCTCTCTCTCTCTCTCTCTCTCTCTCTCTCTCTCTCTCTCTCTCTCTGATTCTGTGGAGTCTCGCTCTCTTTCAAGCTGCCTTTCAACATGACTGCACGTGGCTGAAGCGAACCTAGCACTCCAGCCTTATTTTAGGCCAAGTAAAGTTCAGCTCTGTCTGGAAGTGGGAGTGTTAATCAAAACTGCTGTCTTTATTTTCTCCTCGCCTTTCTCTTCCCTCCTCTTCCCCCTTTCCTCCCTCCTTCCTTATTTTGTCATGGGTGTTGGTACGGCCTATCTTTTTCTAAAAAATTAATTAATAGAATGTCTGTGTTGCTAGCTGGACAAGCATTTGTTGCCCATTCTTAGTTGCCTTTGAGAGGTTTGTGAGCTACCTTCGCGAACTGCTGCAATCCGTTTGTTATAGTTACACTGTCAGTGGCATTTGGTTTGAAAGCACTGCTGTAATGGTGATATTTCCAAGTCAGGATATTGAGTGGAGGGGAACTTGCAGGTGATGGTATTCCCATGTATTTGCTAACTTTGCCCTTCTAGGTGGTAGTAGTCATGAGTTTGGAAAGTGCTTTTTTAGATACCTTGGTACATTTCTGCATTGCATCTTATTTGCATGATCTGGTATGCAGTGCTACATCTGAGCATTGGTGGAGAGAATGAATGTTTGTGTAAGTTCCAAGATGGACCAGACATAGTGTTAAAACAGCAGGAACTTTATTATGGAGATGTTTACAGACAGCAAGGTGAGACTTGCCATCCAAAGTGGCAGATGCTGTCATTGTTATGACATGTGATAAGACTCTTGGTGACAGTTCACCATACTTAAACAAGAAAACCACCATACTTGCAGTTAAAAACAACATCCCTTCCCTTTACATCAGAGGTTCCTCAAATGAAAACATGCAGAGTATTTGCAGTCGAAAATACTGCAGTCACTAGGTAAGTTACTTCCAGTGTGGATGTCAGCCACCTCAAGCATGTTTATTTTTCTTGCTGGTTTTAACCTGTGGTGTTTTAAGTGTACTAGGAGCATCTTTTGACATTGTTTCCGGAGTCAGCTGAATATTTTAGAGGTCCACACAGTGTTGTGGCATTCTCCATGAAGGTACTGTCTCCCTCAGATGCTCCAGTTATGGTTCTGTCCTCTGACATATCCAGGGCGCTATTTGGCATTTATTGTTGATCTTCAATTAATGTCTCTGGCATATTCATTCAGGTTGCCAGGAGTTGATCAGCATGTCTTGTGTCTGGTCCAGGCTTCAATTGTGGCTGGTATCCATTTCTCACCAGTTGTGTAATTCCTCATCAAACGTACTGTTCTCTTTAGAAAGTATGGCATTTGGCCATGTTCTCCTATTGGAAAACCTCTGCTGTCAACAGTGAGATAACAAGCTGTCGAGCTGGATGAACACAGCAGGCCAAGCAGCATTAGAGGAGCAGGAAGACTGATATTTCGGGCCTAGAACCTTCTTCAGAAATAGGGGAGGGGAATGAGTTTCTGAAATAAATAGGGAGAGAGGGGGAGGTGGATAGAAGATGGATAGAGGAGAAGATAGGAGGAGAGGAGATAGACAGGTCAAAGAGGTGGGGATGGAGCCAGTTTTAACCTGACCAGCATCAAAAGGCTACACCACAGCTTTAACTACAGAACAGTTTTTTTCCCCTCTGGATTTATTGGATACAAATTATGAATTTAATTGAACAAAAGTTGAAATATCTTTGTACATGACATTGCTGCGTGTTTGAATTAGTTCAGTTGGTGGATAATGGAACTCTCTGACCCTGGTTTTAAACCCAGCATCGGCTGATAAATTGTTTCATTAAATATTTTATTCAAAATGCACTTAAAATTCATTTTTAGAAATAAGGATCATCTCAATTTCCCTGACTGACTGTGGCTTCAAAGTCACTGCAAGAGCTTAACATTATTCATGATGACCAGTTGAACATGTTGATAGAACTATGGATGCTGAAAGTCCAAAACTAAAACAGAAATTGCTGGAAAACTCAACAGATCTGGCATCATCTGTGGAGAAAAAGCAAACTTAATGTATCAGGTACAGTGACCCTTTTTTTGAACCAGTTTCAGCTGCCAGACCTGCTGAGTTTTTCCTGCAATTTCTGTTTTTGATAGATTCAATGGTTTGGATTGGGAGTGCTACTTAAAAGTTTTGCTCAGTTTTTGATGCACATATGCTGCTTGAGATCAATTGTTACATTTGGAGAGGCATTTTGATACACATTAGGAGACTTTTGAGCACTTAATTCAGATTTCACCAATACTCTAATACTTTTTCTGGACATTTCTAAGGGCTTCAGCCGTTTATTAAAATCAATGAGTGCTGTGTGACTGAATCTTACGGGAGACCTTTAAGATATCACAAGGAGGAAGGGAAGGATTAGTTGTGGGCATCTTGCTTGGGTTCTGTCTTGATCCGGAGAAAAAAATGGAAGGAGACATGACAGACAGCAAAACCCTAAGTGATGGAATAGAGCCTTCAACAGGAGTTCGTATCCACCCAGAGTCTTCAGAAACTATTACTATAAATGTTCACATGCTACAAAATCCAGTGTATGAGAAGGGAGTCATGGAGATCTGTAGCCTCATGATAGGAGGCTTTCATTGCCTTTAGAAATTATAGTTATTTGCAGCGTGTCATAATCCTCTGTGCACTTCCACATATGGGGTGTTAGTGACAGCAGACCAACTTTATATCATTTATATATTTGTCAGAGACAACTAGAAACATGGAGCTCCTGAATTCAACAGTAGTTGGCCAGTTAGCCTGTGGAGCCTGTTCTATCATTCATAAGAAAGGTTTTGCCTCATCTCTGTCTTAAATGAATTACCTGTTACTTTGAAACTCTGCTTCCTTCGTTGTAGATTCCTCAGTGAGGCACACCTCCACTCGGAATCTGCTGTGCCAGGGTCTCTAATTTTACATGTTTCAATAAGAGTATCTTTGATTCTTCTAAACATCAACTGAATATAGGCCCAATGTATTTAACCTTTTCTCCTAAGACAACCTTTTCATCCCAGTTCCATTTGCCCAAATCACTCTCAACCTTTCTTATTCATGTACCTATCCAAATGTCTTTTAAATGCTGTAACTGTACCTGCCTCTATCACTTCCTCTGGCAGCTTATTCCATATGTGCGCTACCATCTGTGTGAGAGTGTTGTCCTGCAGGCCCCTTTTAAATCTTTCCCCTACCACATTAAACCTATGCCCTCTAGTTTTGGACTCCCATACCCTTGGAAAAAGACCTTAGCTCGACACCTTATCTGTGCCCCTCATGATTTTATAAACCTCTTAGGTCTCCCTTTAGCCTCCAAACCCTGCCTTTGTACCTCTGTCCTCTATTACCTCTATTAGATGTGCTTTAAAATTTAATTCTACCTGTCCTAATAAAGTAATCTTCCCCAATATCTGGGAGCATTGCATCCAAAATTCCCATCAAACACCAAAATGTTCGAAGAAAATTTACCATTTTTATAATGCTCTTCAAAAACATCAATTTTGAATTTGATCTGCCAAGATCTGATGCGTCAATGTTCACCCATGCCATGGTAGTTCTCACAGAGGTCGCTAGTAGCACTGCCTGCCATCCTCCCTCTCACAAAGGCCATCATAGTAGCCGCTAGTTCAGCTAGTGATCATATTATATCCAAAATCTTTCCCAGTCAATCTACCTGGCAGTCTAAGACAACTCCTAAGGAAAGACTAAAGTAAAAGTGTGTTGTTTTGACTTTGAAATAGAAAATGGAAATATGTGAAAGACTACAAAAGAGTGGAAAAATCATCACGATCTTCTTACGCAAGAATTCAGTATTGGTTTTTCAATGATCTATGAAATTAAAGCACAAATGGATAGTTTAATTAAAATTCTTTGTGAAATCTGTGAGTATAAAAGCATAGGGCTTTGTACTCCTAAGCTTAAAGACTGGGGTTGTGCACAATGCAAATGCTTTCATTAAAGAGCTCGCAGATGCATGCGTCTTTGAACTAATGTTCTTGGAAAAAGTGAAATGTTAGTGGAAAAGGTGAAGGAATTTCATGAGAAGGTGAAAATCGTCAAGGTGTGTGCCTTTTTTTCAAGAATGGCTCACTTACTTTTAGATACAATATGGAATCCAAAAGGTTGACATGTCAAGTGAACAGAATTCTGCAGATATGAAATTAGTTGAAGATTTCTGTGAAACTTTTAATAAAGTAATGATTGGACATGACCTGACTGCTGAGCAGATCAATAATACTGATGGTTAAGGTGGTGATAGCTTCCAAGCACAACCTTAGCTGGTTCTGATGAAAGGGTTGCTTGTGGTTTTAAACAAAACAAAAACCATATAACCATGCTTATGTGTGGAATGCCATGAGAATTTATAAGGTGGAATTGACAGTTTTGCACACTTTCCAATAGCAAAGATGTTCCAAAAGCATAATTCATCTTCCATTTGATTATGAAGTCATGCTCGAATAGATGCAGAAATTTTTACATGATGGTTTCATCATGTTTTTGTGCCTAGTGTAAAGGCACATTTGCAAAACATGGGAATGCCTGAAGAAAGCACGACTTTGTTAAAGGCAAGATCATTGTGTGTTTTTCCCTCCTAATGTGATCAGTTTCATTCATCCAATGGATTAGGATGCAATCCAGTATTTTGAAAATGTTTTACCAGTGTGATTTGATGAGTAAGCTGACAAACCACAAAGGAAAAATTACCGAATTTAAGTCCAGATACTGTATCAGAGTTGCCGTTTTTACAGGTCATGGAACCAGGTGAAAAGCGAAAATTCTGGTGAAACCAATGCTGTCTCATAATGTTTGAAAAAGGATTGTCTGAGGCAGATGCTTTTGAAGGATTTTGTGCGTGTAAGAAAGCAAACAAATGAAGACTCTGCGTGAAGAAATCATGGAATTCGTGAACTGTGCTCGTGCTGTCAAAAGCAGTTCCAGAAATGGACTCGATGAATGTTTGAATGTTGACAAAGATGGTCCTATTACAATGCCTTTAAATACAGAAGAAATTATAAACAGTGTTTTGTGACAGATCTAAAATTTAAGAAGAGGAAAGTGATGACATAGGGGAGCAGGGCTGAAAGTGTTTCATGATGGACTGCTGCTGAAGATTCTGAAAATGGCCGGAAACCGTTTGAGCATCAATATTGCTTTATTGCACAAACTGTAAGGCAGTTTCCACTCCTGTCTTCCCAATTTCTACATGAGTACATGCAGACAGGCTGATATAAGGAATTTATTCAAGAGGGCTATTAGGACTAAATTTCTATCTCCTCAGCCCTCAACATCATCTGCTGCTGAAGATGCCAGCACTAGTTCTATTGATGACCATGTTGAAATACTATCTCAGAGTTTCCAGAGCTTAGTGAGTGAATCAAGATATAAAGTTTAAGATTATAGTGTGCTGTGTTGGGCCTCTAAGAGTTTATTTCTCATACAATGAGCAGATTCCTGTAAACCAGCCCCCACTCCATCCCATTCCCCATACATATGGATAACAGGCTATATCTTATCTATATCTGTGCTATATCTTATGTAACTCTGTCAAACCTAGGTTGATGACATTCCTGTGACTCTTAGAATGTTTTACTATGTTGAACATGCCATATAATCCATGTTGTTTAAATTGAGATTTTGTGGGATTGAAAGCAAGTGTAGATCACCAAAAACTGGATGATGTCACTTCAGACCCTGAAACTTGCTGTAGTTTCTAAACTAACCTCACTGTGAATGAAAAGCTAGAAAACTGAATGTTTAGTGGCAGAAGGGTCAGCCTTGACAAATGATTCAACATCCTTAAACTGCTGTATTTACAGTATGAATCTTGTGTGTACAATCAATCTTTAGTGGTATGGCTTATAAATGGTGCAATATGAATTCTGCAATAATGCAATTAGCAAATTAGATATCCTGCTGGGCTGTCCTTTGCAAAACACCTTGTAGTCTGTAGGCTTTGAATTGTTTCCAGAAATATAAAATGAACGTTAAAAATGCAGACAAAATCTGTTATTTATTTTGATTGCAATAATTGATCACAGAATGGTTAGGGCCAGCTTACATCTCAACTTGTAGTGCCCCAAGCTGTGGATTTTTTATCAGGCAATTGGAAATGATTAAGGGAATGAAACATTGATGTTACTGATAGAAAATAGCATATTTTTAAGAATGAATTGGTGGAGGGAAAGATTGATCTATGGTGGCAGTTAAATACCTTACAAATGTTCAGAAGCATTTGGGGAAAATTTGCTGTTTGTGCCAAAGGAGAGTATAAATGTGATCACTGCAGTTGCAGAAACAAAATGAGACCACCACCAGCCAATCTGTCTCATACTGCTTTAAAATGTGATCCTTCATCACAAAGTGGACTTTTTAAAAAATATATACTCAGCTGCTCAGGCAGCATCGTGGAGATTTAGCATTTCAAGTTATGACCCTTTTTCAGAGTGGATGATGTCGAGCTTCTTAAGTGCTAATGAGTACTGCCCCAGCAAATCTCAAGAAACTCAACACCAATCAGGACAAAGCAACCCATTAGATTGCTATTCCATTTATCACCTTTAACATCACTCTTCTTGCCACTAACACAGAGTATCAGCAGTGTGTACTATCCAGAAGATGAATTGCAACAATTGATGAAAGTCCTTACGCTGCAGCTTCCACACCCAGGACATCTCCCACCTGTAATGACAAGGGCAGATAAGTTGGAATTCTGCCATCTGCAGGTTTTCCTCAAACCACACTCCATACTGTTCCTTCAACGTTGCTGAGCCGAAGTCTTGGAACTCCCTTCCTGTAAAAACTGTAGTGTGCATACACCATAGAGACAGCAGTGGTTCAAGAAGGCAGCTCATCAGTACCTCCTTAAGGACAATTGGGGATGGGCAATAAATTCTGGCCTTATTCCAATTAAGGCCATTCAGACACTAAACAATGGGTGGTGAAGAAGATGGGAACAAATTCAGAATGCTATGAGTGCAAGTTCTCTTTTGAAATGGAAATTAAAATTCAATTGAAAAACAGGGATTTGAGAGTTTTATATATTGAGATGATGGCTGATCTGCTAATGGGCTTAAATCCACTAAGGCCCCTCCCTTTTCCCCAACTACCACAACCACCATCACCACCACCAACTCCCTGAATGGATTTCTCCCTCATCTCATGGTTTAAAGTTCTGAAAATTATGATAGTCCTGTAGCAAGAAGAACGTTTATAAACATTTCTAGCTGGTAATGTTTTGTGGGAAATATTTGTAGAATTTAAACTACATACATCAGAATAACTGCACTGGATTAAATAAATAGCTCACCCCACCTTTCTATGAATAATTAGGAGTGAGCAATGGATGCTCGCCATTTAATCAACATCACATCCTGTGAACAAATAAAAAGAAATCTGACTTCTTTCTCTTTATTGGAGTCATCAAAGTCATTGTACTGTTGTGATTGTGTGGTTCATTAATTGTATTCTGAAGTGTTACTTGCTTCACTGATCTTCCAAATTTATTTTATGCTTTCCTGTCAAGGATGAAGAGGTCAATGTTGCGTTCCATCTCATTTTCCCTGAATCGTCACTTTTTAAAGAATTTTTGAAGCTGAATATAAGTAAATATTCTCACAAACGAGCATGGTGCACTTTATCTGTAGTTTAGTTTAGGTTTAGATTTATTTTGCAGCTTTCACTATCATTGTACAAGGCTGTGAATATTAGGTTCTCAATTTCTGTTTTCAATTGCTTTTGTGGTTGGTCGGTAATAAATTCCATTGTTGGAATTTGTTATCAAAACTTCACCTTTTCACCTGCTGCCTACACAGTCATTCATCAATTGCTAACTGTAATATTAGTTAATTTTTTTATGTTTATGTTCAGATACCTAGATACAAAGGAACTGATAAAGTTAAAGAGAGCGAGGAGAAAACTGGTGAAAAGGTAACTGTGTTGTTACAAACCTGATTGTGGCTCAAACATTACCCTTAATACAGACATGGTATGCAGATACTTTAAAAAGCATATTGGGGCTGCCAATAGATATTTTAGAAAATCTAGATATTATACAATTTGAGTAAATGCTTTATAATTTGATTACTAAAGATTATGTAAATTGTGAAAATAATGAGATCAATTTAAGTGCAAGAGTTTACCAGTAGAATTTAGCATGTTGGGGTAGATGAGCATTTGTTTTAATGAAAACTATTTTGATATTGGACTGTTACTCCATATTACATTTGTGAAAAACCACACAATTGTGCTAAGCTGCTCAAATGATCTTAAGCTTTCTTTAATAACTTTTAAGTTCATAATAAGACTTGGCACTCTAATTGTTAACCTGCTGTGATGTGGTGTACCATGGTATTTAGCTTCGTTACCAGTTCAGTATTGTCTGTTGATCTGTGCTAATTGTTAAGGCACTACTACAGGTGAACAATCAGTTCTGCTGTAGTACAGAGTTCAGTCTTGTGTTATCCCTTCACCTCAGTGTTGTAGATATTATTCATTCAATGAAATATTGATATGCGAACATTTATGGTTTCATTTGAACTATCAAAAAATATTTGATGGTGCTTCTTGTCTGTTACAAGCAGGCCGTTGTAAGTAGCATGCAACGTACTATCTTGCATTGTTTAAAAATGTCTGGTGAAACTCTAATTATAGGTACCAAAGCCCAAATGATTCAAGCATAACCTTTAATGCACCAATCTGAACCTTCTTTACACAGATTTATCGCTTGGAAGCAATACAATAACATACTGATAGCAGCCATAAATCAATTGGAATTTGGCATA
Organism: Stegostoma tigrinum; assembly: GCF_030684315.1. Lineage (NCBI taxonomy): Eukaryota > Metazoa > Chordata > Chondrichthyes > Orectolobiformes > Stegostomatidae > Stegostoma > Stegostoma tigrinum. The sequence goes on along the minus strand of NC_081362.1, from coordinate 27,264,553 downwards.
GTAAAAATCAATATAAATATTTCTTTTCAAATTATTGTGTGCTGTGAGATCTGCAATAGATTTAGCAACTGTGCATTATGTTAAGAATTAAGAAAAGGCTACAGTTGATGCTGTTATAGTAGTTTGGACATTCCTACATTTTGTAATTACAATGTTTTTCACCTTCCTACCTAGACCTGCAAAAGCTTAGGTTTGATGAAGCGCCCAAAACTAACTCCTATATTAATGCAGGCATCTTTAGTATTCCAGTAATATATTTAACCAAACAAAAATAGAAGGCATGGAAGCCTAGAGATTTTGTCTCTTAGTTAACATGTACGTGTCATCATTGTTTCATAATTAGAATATTATAGTATTCCATCTGTATATTTGGGCATCTTGTTAATAAGTTCTAGAAATTTGCTAGCTTAAAGATGTGTTCGAATCCACTTAATTCATTGGTTTTATATAATTGTATTTTTACTTCTTTTCCAAAGTTCACTGAAATCAGCTTTGGAGATATCAGTGTAGCCTCAGGTGAAGTTAAAAGTATAAGCAATCTTTCTACTGGTGAGCCAAATCAAGACTTCATTCCTATCACAACATCCAGTCTGCCAGCATTAAAGAAAAATGAAAAGATATGCCTTGATGATGAAGACTCATTCTTTGATGACCCATTGCCTGAGCAAAAGAAGATCTATGCCTGGTAAGCAAAAATACAGATATAGTAAAGAAAGCAGATAATTGCATTAATGTGGCCGCTTTAAATCCAAAGGCACTTCACTGGAGTAGTAGCAGATAAAGTTTGACTTTGACCCAAAGAGTAATTGGGACAGATCACTAATGTCTTGATCAAAGGATCAGAGATAATGGGAACTGCAGATGCTGGAGATTCCAAGATAATAAAATGTGAGGCTGGATGAACACAGCAGGCCAAGCAGCATCTCAGGAGCACAAAAGCTGACGTTTCGGGCCTAGACCCTTCATCAGAGAGATGATGAAGGGTCTAGGCCCGAAACGTCAGCTTTTGTGCTCCTGAGATGCTGCTTGGCCTGCTGTGTTCATCCAGCCTCACATTTTATTATCTTGATCAAAGGAGTAGGTTTTATGGGTCACCTTCAAGGAAAGAAGCAGCGAGGTTTATGGAAAAATGCCATATCCGCAGAGCTAGAAATTCAAAGACACAGTCACTAATGGTGGAGCAATAAAAGCTGGAGATGCACAAGAAGCCAGAGATGAAGTAGTACTGTCAGCTTAGAGATAGCAAGAGCTGAGGAGGTTGACAGAGATAAGAGTGGCAAGCTGTTATGGGATTTGAATGCTAAGATCAGAATTTTAGGACTGAGCCATTGATTGACCATGAACTATTGTCAGTCAGTTGAGTATGGCTGTGAAGTGCAAAAGGGACTTCTTCAGAGTCAGAATGCGTGCGTCAGAGTTTTGGATGAGTCAACTTGACAGAGGCACAAAGGTGAGCATTATACTTAATCATTTAAGTAGATTGTAAATAGGGGTGCCACTGCTTATCTGTTGTTCTTAAAAGGTCTGATCAAGCATAATGTGTAGCATTTGGTTAAAAAAAATTATAGTATTTGACTTAACTAGTTTCTTTCACAATTTTTTTTTCAAAAAAAAGCTGAATTCAGTGTGATATCTTAGCTATAAAAGAATGTTATTGTCAATTGAAAAGATTTGTGTGATGCTTTATCTGATAGTAAACTTGGGAATGTTTGTTGACAAGCTTGGTTATAGTGACTTTTATCAGTGGTATTACTGTTTATTTTAACATAAACTGAAATGTTATTGTACCACGTTACAGTGCAGCCACAGTCTTATGTTGGCAGCCAACTAACGCATTTGAACAATTTATTGGAATAATTGCCAACAATAAACCTGTAAGAAAGTCCCTCAATTGCTTTGACTGCATAATATTGCCACAAACCATCTTCCTGTCTTTTTTGTTTTTGATCTGTGTTGTTCGGACATTGGTTATATTGTACCCATGTCTATTATTAACCCAGTCCAGCATTTCCATGGTTGAAAGTCACTGAAGCCTTATTTATAAGAATGTGGGCAATGGGAAATCTTGTATTGTTAGCAGTTAATATGGTTGTACAGTCATACAGGCAACCTTGATATATGCTTTTGAGAACCCACAAATTTAATAGAATATCAACTGAAAATCTTGGAGAATTGGGTGTCATCTTTGGCAGAAGATAGGGTTAGCATTTCAGATTACTAAGCTGTTACAAGAAATGGGAAATATGAGCAGTTTTTTTCGGAGGATGCCACTGGCAGAAAAACAGATGAAAAGCTATGATTAGATCAAGGACATGAACTGATTAATTGAAAGAAGAGGTAATGATGCTTGACTAAATGAAGCAATGATGAATGAGAGTGGAGGTTTTAAAGATGTACCTGAGACCCAGAGAATCGTGAAAGCTAATAGCAAAGTGCAGAATGTGCACAGGTTTGGGATGGGAATGAGGATTCTCAGAAGATGAATTAGATAATTTTGTTTAGTCGTTTTTAGTCTGCTTTGTGAGGTCTTGGGAAATGTGACAAATAAAAGAAGACATGTACGGTTGTATTCATAAGTGGACTTGTAACACTGCTTATGGATCATAAGGAGGAGGAATATTTTTCTCCAGGCACAAGAGAGGTTTGCATATTCCCACTGCTCCATTATATATGGCTATCCCCAACTCCACTGTGCCTCCAATCCATGTCCCAAACTCTTCTCCTTCCCCAGCCTCAATATAATTAAGACTGACCACAACTTTCCCAGTTGTAAGTAAAGTCACCATAGTCTGAGAGAACCTTAGGGCTGCTCTCACATTGGAGAGAGATAGGTATTGGTGCTTTAACCTGAGGGTTCACCATGCCTCAGGCGAGGAGAGATTGAGAAGGAGGAACCTTCATGGTTCCCATAGCCAGTGCACTATTGAACCAGTGTTGTTAATATCACTTGGTATCGTAAACATCTATTCAACTAACTGACCACTTTTCCAGTTATACAGGCTGCAGATCCATTGGGAAACTGGGCAGAAAACAAATCCTTGACTGAAGCTAAACTGCAGGACATCCAGGAAAACCCATGCTTCAGGGTTCCCTGACCCTATTTATGATCAAATCCACCCTCATACAACAACCACTACCACCATTACACTCTGATATGCACTTCAGAAATTATTACGCTTTAGAGCCAGTATCTGTGGAATAAATAAATTTGCCAACATTTTGAATCACTGGTGTTATGGAATTGGTAGCTCCTCATTTCTAGTTTTCTAGAATTATACTGGCCAAGTTTGGTCAGTTGTAATCCAGTTGATAGCGCTGTCACTTCCAAGCCAACGGGTTCTAGGTTTAAGCCCCACCACAAGGCCTTTGCATACAAAAATCAAAACTATTATTCAGTTTATCATTCCCTCAGTACTGGAGTTGTCATTCTTTGGCTGAGATGGGAAGCCCTGCCTTGTAAAAGATCCTACAGCACCATCTTGTAGGGGAGTAATGCTCAACATTGTTACCAATACTTAACCCTCAGTCAACACCAGGAAAGTAAGTTATCTGATCATATCATATTTCTGTTTGTCAAGGTTTGCTATGTACATTTTAGCTGATGGGTTTCCTATAACAACAGTGACTATACTTCAAAAAGTACTTTTTAAATTCATTCATGGATGAAGGTGCACTGGCTAGGCCAGCATTTATAGCCCATTCTAGAGGACAGTTCAGACTTAACCACGTTGCTATAGATCTGGAGTCCAAATCCAGACTAGGTAAAGATGAACTGCACTGACTGTAAAGTTGTTTGAGCTATCCGATGGGTATGAAACATACGACATGAATACACCTTTTTGAATCTTTTAACTGATTCACATTTTGAAACATTAGTTTATTATTTAATGCAATACTTCCATTTTTCATAGGGCATGCTTCTAACAGACATTGTTTGTCAACATTTTCTAACTTAAATATCTTGAATGAATGATATTTTGCATGTCTTGTAGCAAGTAACTTCATTATTGATCTGTTCTCTTTCTCTTCTTTACATAATCTAATATCGTTTGTTCTGTTTATTTTCTACTCTGGCGTGTCAGTCCATCACAGGAAGAGAAGAGTATTTCAGGGTTGCGCTCTTCAGGTAGCAAAAAGAATGACATTCAAAAATTGTAAGTACCTCATTTGTTCATACGTGTACATGATTGATCCTCAGATTAGATTAGATTAGCTACAGTGTGGAAACAGGCCTTTGGCCCAACAAGTCCACGCTGCCACTTGGAGCATCCCACCCAGACCTATCCTCCTATAACCCAAACAACCCTGAACACTACGGGCAATTTAGCATGGCCAGTTCACCCAGCCTGCACATCTTTGGACTGTGGGAGGAAACTGGAGCACCCGGAGGAAACCCACGCAGACCCTCGGAGAATGTGCAAACTCCACACAAACAGTTACCCGAGGCTGGAATTGAACCCAGGTCCCTGGTGCGGTGAGGCTGCAGTGCTCACCACTGAGCCACCGTGCTGCCCCTTAAAGTGGTAGTAGTAAAGATCTGAGCAAAGACTTGAAAGTAGACCCATGTGCAAAAAAAATGTCAAGTACTTCTGAGTCGTGGAATCACCATTGGAAATCAGGTCAGGTTAAAACCCAGAATTGGATATTTGAAGCTTTGTGGTTTCCAAATGTTTTGACATTTTTCTTGAGATGACCATCAGTTTAAATTATTTTCATTGTCATATAAAATAATTATAAAGAGCATGAATTTAAATAACTAGTTTGAATTGGTAGAGCTAATGAATGAATCAGAGTGTTCGACTCTGACATGAATTAATTGCAGTAAGTTCAAGAAAGAATCATTTCGTTGAAAACAAGCTTCAAACCAGTAGCCTTTTAGACTGATTTGTATGATTTCAAGCTTTAAAAAAAAATCCTAAGCATTCCCAGTCATAATCTCTTGTTAATAATTACTGTAATGTTTATGTGGAACCTATTTGTCACAATTGACAAGTATGTTTTGTTTTCTTTTGCTTCTGCTGCTGCTTTGCTTTCTCATGAGGCAGAAACACTGGTAAAAACAGTGATACTGATGAAGATGCAGAGGATCCCTTTATAGGCGCAGGTGGTAGACAGAGTACTCTGGAAAGGTGAGATCACCAGCACGATTTGATACTTTTGATAATATGGTGATAGGTGGAAATATTTTGCAAATCAACAGAGGATTTCTGGTGAAAAAGCAGACAACTTATAAATATAGAAGAACTTGAAACCTTGGTCACTTAAAGTTTCATTGGCAAACAGGAAGATATTTTTCAGTCTTCTTAACTCTTCTGACATGGTCAAATTTTAACATTTTTACATTTATATGTTGAAGGTAAATATCAGGAAAACAATTGTTTTTCAGTAAAATCCATCTGACCCTATTATAACAATGATTTCATTTTGCAATATCATTGAGCCCCTTTTTCTGTTATGTGATATATATATATATATATAGAAAACCTCGGCTCCTTCAATGGTTTTATGTTACGGTCAGCAAGAAAATGTATGCTAACAATCTGTAAATGTCTGCAAGTGTAAATATAACCAGATTGCATTTATTTTCTATGAAAAACTGACTCAAACAAAACTTTGGCTGGAAAAGTACTGGAGTTTATATTTACCATTTTTGAGTTTTGTTCACTTCTTGAATTAACTGCGTCATTTTATTATCTTACATATTACCTGTTCCCTTTGGTTCCTTACTGGTGATGATTTGATTTACTGTCACATGTACCTAAGTACAGTAAAAAGCTTTGTTTATGAACAGTACAGGCAGATCACAGCAAGCAAGGACATGCAGATTAATAGGGTGAAAAAAAAAATCTTGGGCAGAGGTATACAGGTTACATTCCACAGGGCATGTACTAGGCAAGATCAAAATTAGCAAGAAGTTAGTCTATTCATCAGTCTAATAACAGCAGAGGAGAAGCTGTTCTTGAACCTGCTGATGCGTGTATTCAAGTTTCTGTATCTTCTCCCTGATGGAAGAGGTTGTAGGAGAGCATTACGAGGGTGGGATAGGTCTTTGATGATTTTGGCAGCCTCTCCACAGCAAAAAGCTGTGTAAATGGAGTCCATGGATGGAAGGTTGGCTTCCGTAATGGTCTGGGCTGTGTTCACAACTTTCTGTAGTTTCTTATAGACCCAGGCAGAGTAGTTTCCATAACAGGCCATTGTGTACCCGGACAATATGCTTTTAATGGTGCACCTGTAAATGTTGTGAGGTCCTTGTGGACATGCCAAATTTCCTGAACCGCCTGAAGAAGAACATGCATTGTTGTGCCACCTTGACTGTCGCCTGTACATGGGAAGTCCAGGACAGGTTGTCAGTTATTGTCCTTCCTAGGAACTTGATGTTCCCAACCCTGTCAACCTCAGCCTCATTGATGTAGATGGGGGCATGTTCTCATTTTGATCTGAAGTCAATGATCAGTTCTTTAGTTAACCAACATTGAGAGAGAGGTTGTTATCATTGAACCACGTGAGCAAGCCCTGTGTCTCCTTTCTGTGTATCGTGCCCTGTCGTTTGATATCTGTCTTACCACAGTGGTGTCATCAGCGTACTTGTCAATGGCATTTGTTTAGAATTGGGCAACAAAGTTATGCGTGTACAGAGAGTGTAGTAGAGGCCTGAGAACGCATCCTGTGGGGTTCCAGTGTTGAGAGTTATCATGGAGGATGCGCAGTTGTCTGTCCTCATTGAATGCAGTCTGTGTATCAGAAAGCTGAGAATCCAGTTGCAGAGGGGAGGGCCAAGACCTAGATTATGGAGTTTTGAGATCAGTTTTGGGATATTGGTGTTGAAGGCAGAGCTGTAGTCAATGAGCAGAAGTCTAACATAGGTGTCCTTGTTGCCCAGATGTTCCAGGGATGCGTGCAACTCTAGGGACATGGCTGTGGATTTGTAGAAGAAGCAAATATAATTTTTTTTTAAGAGAACTACCAAGTTGATGTTATTTGCTGGTTCTTCCATCAAGGATGTACAGTACAGTGATTTGGCCACTTCTCATGAAAACTACCAACATAATAAAATCTTGATGTATGATTTGAAATATTTCGGATGATTATAAAATAAAAAGATTACAAAACTTTCTTGTGGGGCACATATTTAGAAGTCAAGTTTTATATTGGAGCACCTAAGTCACTTGAATATTGATTGTTTTTTATCTTGGTGATCGACTGTTGATCATCGCTTTATATAGTTTCATTGATTTGACTCGAAGAATCTGCTTTCAGTATGTCTCAAGAAATCTGTCTCTAAAAATTCCATTCACAAAAGGAAAGCTATCAAAAACAGTACCTGGTGTTCTCTTATTTTCCCCTATAACTTCAGTGATTGAAATCACTGATCCCATTGTTAATTTTCTTGTAAATTCTCCAGTTATCTAATTAAGTTTCTTTCTTAAAATCCTAAATTTTAATTAATATGTTTTAAGAGTAAGCTCATAAGCATTCGCTGGCTTTCTTTTTAAGTTTTGTAGACTGCACATTGTCAGAAAAACAAACTGAAGTACACATAACTTTACCTGTCAAGAACATACGTAATATTAAAACAAAAACAAAAACAAAGTCGCTGGAAAAGTTCAGCAGTTCTGGCAGTATCTGTGGGGGAGAAAACAGAGTTAACGTTTCGGGTCCAGTGACCCTTCCTCAGAACTGATGGTGACTGGGAAAACATCAGTTTGTATGCAGAAAGTAGGGAGGTAAGTGGGGTAGGGAGTAAACAATAAGATAGAGCCCAAAAAGAGAGAAAGACAGTTGGACAGACAAGGGAGTTGCTAACGATCAGGTTGGGAGGGTGAATAGTTGTTAATGGGGACTGTTAGTGACTAACAACAGGGGGTGTGTAGTGACAGGCTATGTGGTACAAGGTCTGGTTTGTGGGGTCAGGGACTGGGACATGGGAGAGTTTAAGCCCTAAAATGATTGAACTCAGTATTGAACCCAGAGGGCTGTAGGGTCCCCAAGCAGACAATGAGGTGTTGTTCCTCCAGCTTGCGTTGGGCTTCACTGGAACACTGTAGCAAGCCAGAGACAGAGATGTTGGCCAGAGAGCAGGCTGATGCATTGAATTTGCAGGCAGCAGGTAGTTCAGGGTCTTTTTTGCGAGCAGGACGTAGATGTTCTGCGAAGCAGTCACCAAGTCTATGCTTCATTTTCCCCATTGTAGAGCAGACCACATTGTGAGCAGCGAATGCAGTGGACTAGATTCTTAGTGCAGGTGAAGTGTTGCTTCACCTGGAAAGTGTGTTTGACCCCTTGGATAGTGGGGAGGGAGGAAGTAAATAGGCAGGTGTTGCGCCTTTGCGGTTGACAGGGGAAGGTGCCAACGGGCTGTGGGGAGGTGTTGGAGGTGAATGAAGTATGAACCATGGTGTCCCGGAGGGAACAGTCCCTACGGAAGGCGGACAAGGGAGGGGGAGGGGGATATGTGTCTGGTGGTGGCATCTAACCGGAGGTGGCGGAAATGGTACCTGATGATCTTCTGGATGTGGATGCTGGTGGGATGGTAGGTGAGGATAAGGGGAACCCTATCGCTGTTGCGGGAGAGAAGAGAAGGGGTGAGGGCAGAAGTGCGGGAGATGGGTTGGACACAATTGAAGGCCCTGTCGACAACGGAGCTGGGGAATCCTCGGTTGAGGAACAATGTGGACACTTCAGAGTCTCCCTTGTCGAATTTGGCCTCATCTGAACGTATGTGATGGAAACGGAGGAACTGAGAAAATGGGATGGAGTCCTTACAGGAAGTGGGGTGTGAGGATGTATATTCCAGGTAGCTGTGGGAGCCGGTGGGTTTCTTATGGATATTAGTGGCCAGTCTATCCCCAGAAATGGAATCAGAAATGTTAAGGGAAGGATGGGAGGAGTCAGAGATAGACCAGGTGAAAGTGAGTAATATTAAAAGTCCAGACTTCTTTTGACCACTTCATCTTCACGGTTGCCTTTTTAAATGAAATCTCTTTTAACTCTGTTTCCTGTGTGCATTTGAATGGCAAATGCAGATTTCTAACTAAATCGCATCCCTCACTGGAATCAGAATCATTCTTTTTTTTGTGTTACTGTAACCTTTTCTCTTGTCAAATCACGTCTGACTTCCTTATCTCTTTTTGGTATTTATGTGTTTTAAATTCCATTTTCCTGTTTATTCTATTCTCCTTTTTTATTGCACTTCACTTTTCATTCGCTTCTCTTTCCTTTGCTCTTTCCTACTCTTTTTTTTTTTGCCTCTCCATTCAAATCTTTCAGTTTTTTTTTACTCTCTAAATCAAATGTTTTTATTCCTAGCTGAATCTTTGTTAATTTTGGCAATGATGCATCAAGTTCAGGGTTCCCTCCTTTCAGTTCTGAATGCTAGATAATTATTTTAAGTATCTCATTCAGGTGTGATTCTGCTTTTATTCTTACCTTCAGTTTATCTGCCAGCACTCAGTTAATTTTAAGTCTTTGATTAAGGTTAATCTGTTATCATGTCTTCCACCTCCTGAACAGTCCCAACAACATTTAAAGCCACTTTGAAAATCCAATCTGTAATCTGCTTCATCAAGATACTCCTGTTTTATGTCCAGTACTTCCGTGTGTACATTCCTTGTTAAATTCAGTGAATTTCAATCTTGCTTTATGATCCTAGCCAATCATAATACAGGAAAAATCAGATCTTCGATTGAAAGCTAGCTTGACAGATCATAAATTTGATTTTTGTAATGGTTACTTGGGTGCTTGTATTCCTTAGCAAAAGTTGTGAGTTTATTACACAAGATAAGAGCTAACAAAGTTTTTATATACGATAAGACAGTTTTAGAAAGTTTTGTGAAAACAACAGAACAAGGTTGCATCTTGTTTCCCAGCAGTAACTGTTACAGATATTGAAATCGCAGAAAAACATCACTCTTCTCTAAACTTCTTTTTTATTTGCTCGTGGGAGGTGAGTATCACTATTGCCCTGGAAGATACAATTGTGAGCTGCTTTCTTGAACCACTGCAGTTCTTGGACTTGTAAGGACGAAAATTCCAGGATTTTGACCTAGCAACAGTGCAGGACTGGAAATGTAGTTCCAAGTCTGAATGGTATATGGTTTGGAGGGCAAGTTACAGGAAGTGGTGTTCTAATGCATCTGCTATCCATGTCCTTCTGGGTGGTAGAGGTTGCCAGTTAAGAAGATCCTGTCATAGGATCGTTGGGAGTCACTACTGTAGATGGTATACCGCTACCATTCTGCATTGATGGTGAAGGAAGTCGGTGTTCAAGATGGTGGACGAGAATCCGGTCAAGCAGGCTGCTTTGTTTTGGACGATTTCAAATTTCTTGAGTGCTGTTAGAGCTGTAATCATCCAGGCAAGGGCTCAGCATTCAGTTTCACTTATGATTTGTGCCTTGTAGGTGGTTGACAGGTATTCAGAGATGCAATCTGTTGGAGAAGTCATGAACTCCGACCTTCTCTTATAGCCACAGTATTTATATGACTGACCAGGAAGTGACCTGGACCAATGATAAACACCTGATGTGAGGGATAATGAGGGATCCAGAAATGATAATACTGTTGAACCTTCAGGAGCAATGGTTAGATTTGCTCTAGTTGGAGATGCTCATTGCCTAACTTTGTGAGTCATGCATATTACTTGTCACTTATCATCCCAAGCGTGGGTGTTGCCCAGGTCTTGCTTCATGTGCACATGGACTGCTTTAGTATCTGAGGTGTCGCAAATGGTGCTGAACATGTTATCATCAGGGAACTTGCCCACATCTGACCTTACGAAGCGGAGGGATGGTTATTGATGAAGCAGCTCAAGATGGTTGGAGCCTTTGACATCATCCTAAGGAATTCCTGAGAATATTGACTAACAACAACCTTCTTCTGTGATTCCAACTAGTAGAGAATCTTCCCACCGATTCTCATTGACTCCAGGTTGACTTGGGTTCCTTTCACTTTATGATTGTTTTAAAGTCGACAGTTGGGGCAGTAATTGCCTGGGTTAGATTTGTTCTGCTTTTTATACACACCACATTGTCGGAAATATGTTGGTCTTGTACTAGAACAGCTTAGCTAGGAGCATGCAAGGTCTGGAGCTCAAGTCTTTAGTACTATTGCCTGAATATTGTTAGGGCCTATCAGCATCTACTGCCTTCAGCTGTTTCTTGATATCACATAGAGTTGATTGTAAACTGGTTGAAGACTTGGATCTGTGATGCTGGGAACCACTGAAGGAGCCCTAAATGGATCATCCACTAGGCACCTTTGGCTAAAAATGGATACAATTATCTTAGCCTTGCGTTTAGCACAGATGGGTACTGGACTTCCCCTTCGAGTACAAGGGTGTTTGTGGAGCCTCCACTTCACATTAGTTGTTACGTTTCCACCACTATGACTGGACGTGGCAGGACGCAGGACTTAAATCTGGTCTGTTGGTAGTGTGATCGCTTAGCATGCTGCTTTCACTATTTGGCATAATTATAATTTAATTTCTTACTTGAATGACTCTCTACAGTTCTCTTATAAAATCAAAGTACTGTGGATGCTGGAAATCAAATAAAACAAAGTGCTGTAGAAACTCGCGTCAGGCAGCATCAATGGTGAGACAAACAGAGTTAACGTTTTGAGTTCGATATGACCCTTCCTAAGAACAGACTGCCATGACAGTTTTATAACTTCTTTCCGTGTCTAATTCATTAAACTTTGCAGTTCTGAAAATTTAAAGAACTTCCAGATAAATATGCTCAGCCTGGAGACTTCACAAACTTAAGCTCTCCTGCAAAGGTGAAAGTTTTTGTCCAAACCGAAAAATTAAATCTTGTGCCTAGAGGAAACTGTTCTTCTGAACTGAACACCTAGTCAGAGCAGTATAAGGCCCTGAGTGACGTGACCATGGCATGAAATCAGGGAGAATTGCTTGAAACACCCAGCGAGGCTGTTCTCACTTTGGAAACAATTAGTTCCATTTTCCAACTCAAATCTGGTCATTGAGATGCTGCTGTTGTTGGGCAATCGTGAGATATCTATGAAAAGTGTTTACTGCTTGTAGGAATTAACTGCACGTTTTGATTCATTAATATGCAAATTCCTATGCTACCATCTGCCATCAGGGAATTAGATGCCAAAAGTTCCTGACATGAAAGTCACAGTGGGTGCCTGGCACCTCCAATTCACTGCTTGCTCGTTCAAACTTCCATCTTGGGCACCTAACGCCACCATCTCAGTGTGCCAGCCACACACATCCTACATCCACAGACTTTAGCATCGGACACTTACCAGTCTGTCTGCGTCATCTCTAATCCTTTTAGACCTTACCTTTGCAGTTTAAAGTTGCAACTGAAGGAATACTAGCAACTATCATTGCAATACTGCTGTAAGGCTGTTTTAAATGCCGAAATGGGCACCCAGCTCACAGCCACATCTTGGGGATGAATGCTTGCTATCTTTGAGTCTACCAAGACACATTCAGCATCTCTACCCTGCATTTGTGCACTTGGCCACCTCAGCTCGAGAAAGCAGGTCACAGTACTTCTATTTTACTTTGCTGTTTAGTGCAGCCACAAAATGAGAAAATTTGTAATTTTCAGCAGTCCTCCGCCCTCCGTCATGTCAGGAGAGACAGCCTTAATTCAAGTGATTTCCAATAAGTTAAGGACAGTCTCTGATACCTGCTTCAATATAGTCAGCCACTTGGGATGTTAAGCACTAGAATCCTAACCTTGTAAGGCATGAGGAGCCTCATGTCAAGCAGCACATCACACATGGGCTCTTCTCTCTTGGAATGAGAGAGAGATGCGGTGGGGGGGGGTGCGGTGGGGGGCGGCGAGTGAAAGTGAGGAAAATGGCTGGAATAGCTGTTAGTGCTGTTGGATGAAAACAAAGAAGTATAGAAAATAGAAACAGGTACAGACCATTCAGTCCTTCATGGCTAATCATCCAACTTGGTACCCAGATCCCATTTTCTCCCTGTACCCTTTGATTCCCTTAGAATAAGAATCACATCTAAATTCCTTCTTGAAACCATTCAATGTTTTGGCCTCAACCCATTTCTGTGGTAGAGAATTCCACAAGCTCACCATTCTCTGTGAAGAAGTTTCTCCTCATCTCAGTCCTAAACGATCTATCCTATATCCTTAGACTACGACCTGTTACTCTGGATTCCCCAATCACCAGAAACGTCCTTCCTTCATTTACCATGTCAAGCCCTATCAGAAGTTTCTATGAGTTCCACCCCTCCATTGTTCTAAATTCCTGTCAATGCAGTTCAAACTGACCATGTCTCTCTTTCACAGTGAATTTTCCTGACTGAGTGAGTAGGCAGTGCAAAGTCAATGCTTGTTTATTCAGATTCAGGGTTGGAATAGGTGACAGTAAGTGAGAAAGTTTTGAATGCAGTGATTAGAATGGTATAGTGCAAGCCTTCATGTGGGGTGGGTGCACCAGCACAGATGGAGTGAGTATGAAGTAACAGAGAATATGGTGACTGTCAAATGGCTGAGACCTCACTGACCCAGAAGGCAACTTTGGAAAGGACTGACAGGTTCTGGTGTTGTGCCTTACTGGTTGTGGGGGAAGAAGACATCTTTCCCCTGCATCACCCTGTTTACCATAACCTCCAAGTTCCTGATAACAAAGAAGGGCTCCAATGTCTTGTCCTATATTGTACCCAGGGTAAATGTCAGGAACAATGCAGGATAGCTCAGGTCTGAGCACTTGACTGAGTGCATGAAGGGCTCAGAAAGGATGGCATCAGCGTCAGGGATACCACTGCATTCAATTGTTATACCAACAGTGCTGAGTTTTTGCAGGTACAGTAAATGAGAGAATGGGTCTACTAATTTTTCATTGAATGAAAGGGCTGCCATGTTTGTTCGGGGAGGGTGTGGTCGGCACAAAATTTGGGAAATATGGGGAAAAAATCTCACTGACGTTGTGGAGGGGAACCCTCTGAAATGTTTGGCTTGAACATGGGCAGGCAGAACTTACTATGTGGGAAATGAGAATTCTACCACCACAACTGATCTAAAAGGAAACTTCTGCAACAGTAGTTTGCATGGAATGTGACTTGGCCCACAGACCAGCATTTTGACAATCTGTGACAAGTGTTCTTATTTTCCAAATTTTTGGTTACTTGATCAAAGTACCTTTCTAACAGTGTGATTTTTTTTTGAATGACCTTTTGGGAGATGAAAGAGAATTAGGTGAAAGAGTTCAAAGTGAACAGTGCTGAATATTTTATTTTAGTGACTGTTGACATCTAGTCAATTTAAGTGCCATGATGGCAGTGTGATATGTGTGACCAGGTATTCTGGAGGTCCCATCTCTGCATTGACATCAGTTCTGTATTCTAAAACTGCTTATGTCCAGAGTTTTACTCTCCAGAACAGTGAGAGTGGGCATGACTGATGGGCTAACCCCAGTTCTCTCCCTCATCCTGATATTTTGTGGATTCTTCTGCAGAGAGAGGATGAAAAGATATGGATGTGAGAAATGGAATATATCGGAGGTTGAAATGACAACACTGTGGATGTTTTGATAGATTTGGGTGAAATGACAATGAGATAGAGGTGAGTGAAACAGCAACGGATTGCTTGGAGAAACTCAGCAGATCAGGCAACATGTGTGAAGAGGAAGCAGAGGTAATGTTTGTTGTCCAGTGACCCTTCTTTAGAACTGATAGTAGTTAGGAAAAAGTGGTATAAATGCTAACGACAGGGAGTGAGTGGGTTTGTAGGGAAGGGAAGGTGTGAGTGGATAAGTCGGAGATGGAATCCAGACAGAGGGAAATTGACAAGTAGACAAAATGGGATGGATGATAATATGCCAGGAAGGAAGAAAAGTTGATAATGGGGAGTGTAACTAGATGAAAATGGGTTAGCTGCACTGAAAGCAGCCCATGTCATGACCAGGTCTGGGGTGTGGGTTTGAGTAAAGTAACATGCAAGAAGATGTTTAGATTCTGAAATTATTGAACTAGATTTTGAATCCTGAAGGCTGCATCTTCCCCAAGCAGAAAATGAGATGCTGCTCTTCCAGCATGCATTCAGCTTTTCTGGAGCACTGCAGCAGGCTCAGGACAGAAATCGTGGCCATGGAGCACAGTGGTGCATTGAAGTTGCAGGCTCCTGGAAGCTCAGAGTCATTTTTGAGGACAGAACACAGTGTTGCACAAAGTGGTCACCGAATCTGCATTTCATCTTCCCATGAGAGGAGGCCAGATTGTTAGCAGTGAATACAGTTGACTAAAAGAAGTGCAGGTAAATCACGGATTCACCTGGAATGTGTGTCTGAGATCTTGGATAGTGAGGAAAGAGGAAATAAACAAGCAGGTGTTATACCTTCTTCTACAATCGCATAAGAAGGTGCCATGGGGAGGGGGAAGGGGCGTGTGTGGTATGTGGTGTGTGGTGGAGAGGTGGTCGGAATGGACAACGAGTGGACCAGGGTATCCCAAAAGAAATGGTCCCTGTAAAATGCCGACAGTGGAGGGAAGGGGAATATCTGTCTGGTGGTGGCTTCCCATGAAGGGGGTGGAAATGGTGGCTTATGATCTTTTGAATGTAGAGGCTGGTGGGGTGGAAAGTGAGGACCAGGTGACCCTGTCGGTGTCATGGGAGGGAACAGAAGGGATGAGTGCAGAAGCTGGGGGAATGGGTTGGAAATTGCTAAGGGTCCCATCAGCCATAGTAGCAGGGACTCCGCAGTTGAGGAAAAAGGTTAAGATTTCTGAGGCCCTCCTTGGGAAAGTAGCATCATCAGAACAGGTGCAACAGAGACTGAGGGTAGGAGGAGACTGAATGAAATGGAATCTTTACAAGAAGTAGAGTGTGAGGATGTAAGCTCAGGTAACTGATGGAATCTGTGAACATGTAGTAGATATTGGTGGCCAGTCTGTCCACAGAAATGGAAACCGAGATGTCAGGTAGGGGAAGGGACACCTCAGAAATGGACCGGTGAAGTTGAGAGCAGCAAGGAGATTGGGGAAAAAAAGGTTGATAAATTTTTCCAATTCCGAACAACAGAGGGAAGCAGCGCAGTTTGTTATCAATGAGCTGGAGAAAGAGTTGTGGGGAGGGACCCAAGAAGGATTGGAGCAAGGAATGTTCCATGTACCTATAAAGACACGGCCATAACTGGGGCTGTAGCCATAGTCACACCTTCAATCTGAAGGAAGTGAGAGGAATTAAAGAAGCAGTTGTTCAAAATGAGTGGTGAAGTGAAAGGTGAGTGTCAGTGGTAGTTATTCAGATGGGGACAGGAGTTGTGTCAAGTGCAGAATGGTTGGACTTGTAAAGGTATGTTTTGCTGGAGAGGGCTGATTGGAGTGTGCCACTGAAAGATCGATTCCTAACCTGGTAAGGACATTGAATCTCCTGCAGTAAAACATCCACGAGCAACACCACTGTCTGTTCAACAACTTCCTGGCATGAGTGCTTAATTTCAAAGGCAAGCCTCTTCCTCCTGTCCAAGGGGAACAGTATTATGGTACAATCCCTTACTGTTCACAGCTTGATCTCTTGTGATGTTTCAGAGAATCAGAGTGGGGAGCTTTCACTCCTTGAGATTTCATCAGTATACCGATAATTGTCTCTCAGCTAGCAGTTACAGAATGCATTCATTGTCACTTGTTGGGGGAGTCCCTTTTAAATATTGAGTTTTCAGCAGTTGGAATGAATCATGATCATATCCATACATTGTCTGTTCAGAAAATTGAGTGCTTATGCTGTGGCTTGGATAAAAAGCCTTTGTAAAACTTATTTCATGAGTTGAAGAATACTGACCTGCCTTGCAGCAAGCAAGCTCAAAAGTGAAAATTCAGCCTAGTGGTTTTGCAACAGTCTTATTTTTGTGAATGTGTTTGTACACCAGAAATACATGAGTAAATTATGACTGTGAAAAACCTTGAGCATCAGCATCTGATGAAGTGGCTTCACACCTAAATATTATACTCATTGAATTGATTGCTCAAATTGCTTGAGTCCAGGCACCTAATAAAATGGAAAAGGAAACTTCACTGAAATAGTAGCTGCTTTCCTAACCAGGATAAAAATGCTCGCCAAGATACATCAATTGATTGGCAAAAAGGGCTAAATACATCTTTTACAGAAAGGCAGCATAACCACAGACTGTTGTAATTCAAATATGGTAAAGCTGTTGAAAAAAAATGACTGTGATTGGCGTACATGAATTTTATTCCCTTTAACATTTTATGTAATTCTTAATCATTAATTTAATTGAGTTTGACTGTACTCGTGTTCTCAAGTCCACATCACTAAACTGACTTTTCGGGCTGAATTTTACCAGAAACTGGCTGTGTCAATTTTGTCAAATTTCATGGATCCAAGTACAGATTTTTAAAACAGGTGGTAAAAGAAGTATGTGACAATTTTTTCTTTATTAATTGTGGCCTAAAGCATATGAACAGGAATGATATAAAAATATAATGGAATTATTTAAAACTATAAACAATGAAGAGGACACTGAGGTGCCAAAGAGATATAAATAAGTCAAATGAGTAGGAAACGAGGTTGCAATGGAGTATAAGATCATTTACTCAGTCATAATACTTGTATGTGTTGATATTAAGTGGGTATACTCGGGTAGGAATGCACAAAATTATCATGCAGGTACATTAAGGAATTAAAATGAATAGCATGGTAACTTTTACTGACGAATCACTTGACATCATACAATATCATTCAACAAGTTGAGAGGTAATTAATGGCTTGGTGACTGTTGGGAATGATGATTGTAGAGAAGAATGTAGGTCACCATAAGGTGTCCAACATTAGTGCATCATACAATATCATAACCATCAGAAACCTGTATGAAGTGCCTCTACAATCCAAATATGAAGCCCTTGAAAATAAGGTTGAAGCTGTATGATGTCACCAGACTCCTACCAAGAGGACAGATTTCTCTATGAGCTCAAAACAGTGACAAGAATGAGATTCTGTATTTCCAGACCATAGAGAGGAAGCAAATGCTACTCAGCCAGAGCAACCCAAAGTTTGGGCTGCTGATCCTCAACATGCCAAAAGAGCTTTGCGACATGTTGCGGCAAGCTAAACCATGGACAGCAGAGCAGATCTTAGAGGAGTACAATGTCATATTAACAGAGTTAAAATGTTTTCCTGTAGAACATCTTGAAGTTGATGAGAGGGTAGGAGCAATTCACTATCTGCTAAGGAAAGTTCCACCTGCCCTCCAGGCCTGCCTGACAAGGTAGAGAGCAGAAAAGCAGGGAGTAATTATGAAAGAGACAATATACAGAATAGATTAGCAATACCATAGCAGGAAAAAAAAAATCTGGAGAGCTAAGAGTATGCGTCCACCCAAAGAATTTTGGTAAAGCTCTGGAAATATCTCACTTCTCTATGTCAACTATGAAAAGAATTTTGCCACAATTTTAAAAGACAAAAATCTTACTACTCAAGATGCAAAGGGTGGTTATTGGCAAGTAAAACTGGACAAGAGCCGCCACATAAAATTAATTACATTCCGGATACCATTTGGGAGATGCAGATAAATACACGTACCATTTGACATTCCCATGGCCCCAGAGGGGTATCAGCACAAACAATGTGAGACAGGTAGTGGTCTTAATGGGGTAGAAACTATAATGGATGATCTGCGAATTTATTGATGCAGAGATACAATCAAAGAAAGCACTTATGATCAAGATCAAATTATAGTGCGACTGCTAGATGGAGTTTGCCAAATGAACCTGAAGTTGAAGAAAAAAATAAATTTATATTGATAATGCCTGCTGTCAAGCGCATAGGCCATGTACTGACAGTAAGGAACTCTAAAAGGTGATAGTTCCAGTGTAATGTGGCAGCCAACAAATGTAAAAGCAATCCAATGATTTGTTTGATTTGTCCACTATTTAATAGATTTCTTGCCCAAATTGTCTTTGGAAGTGAGAACTATTGTGCAAACTGATGACCATGACATGCAGTTGTATTGGGGCTTGGAGCAAAAAGCAACATTCATTAAGGTCAACCACCTACTAATGTTGCCAATGCCAGTGCTGAAATATTACAGTGTGAATGGTTAAGTCACCCTGCAGTGTGACATCAGACTTGAAGCAAACCTAGTGCAACATGGTTGTATTTGCATCTAAAACTTTTTTTTTAATAAAGAGCAGCTATTACATATGTACATGTCCAAGTAATAATGCTAACTTCCTTATAACTGCCTTCAGTCATGTACTAGAAGAGCCATTTGGAAAGAAAATGACTTATAAATGAGTTGTACAGTTGCTGTTTTCAGTTGAATTTGGGTGGATGTTGAAACAGTAGGTTTAAATCTTTGTTATATTGATTTAGCAATCACTTCCCTTGTAAAGTCCCTTGCTTAGCCCAGAAATCCTTTCACTACTTTCCCACTGTTTCCCACAGGAAAAAAATGCGAAGGTACTTTTTTAAAATAAAATCTGGCTCATTGGTTAAAGAACAGCTCTGATACGTTGGAATGGTACTTGTGATTATCTTCAATAACCAGAAATTTTGCAAGCTTACATACAGTTCACACCCTTTTCTTTGGAGTAGTAAATAAATCAACTACTTCACTGTTTGTTTGCTTGTTTGTTTTTTTGTTGACTAGGCTTGCAGACTTGAACAGTAAACCAACAGGTGGCCTTACATCCCTTTCAGATGCCCCCCCTCTGAATACAAACTTGAGGTCTCTAGCAGGAACACTACCTGTAAAAGATGCTGACATAAAAGGTAGGTTGAAATTACTTAGCCTTTAAAATGATGAATTTAAATAATTCAGCTCTACTATTCTCGTTAATTGATGAGTGGTTTTGGGATAATTTTGTGTAATATCATTTACTATCCTATTTTGTTAGTCTGGGCTAAATTCAAACCCAGGTTGTAGAGATAAAGGTTCTAGTGCAATGCACTGTGCTTTGATGCTGTTCTGGCCCCTAACACTACGAAAAAATACTTTTCAGTAAATTTCAAAAGATTGTTCTTTAAATTCATAATCTGTCAAAATGTTGAATGTTCAGATTTTATTTTCTGATCAGTTATATAAGTTCAATTTTTCTTGACTGTGGCATAAAGGCGATTAAGGGAATGTTATGGGGAAGAGGGAGTTGAACTCCGTGATGGATTTTGATACTAGTTTGGGACATGTGTTCTGTTCATTTTGTTTCATTTAAAACTGAAAAGTTGTTCAGTGTGACGAGGAAACTGCAGATGCGGGAATCCAGGTAGACAAACAGGGAGCTGGAAGAACACAGCAAGGACTGGAGAAGGGTAATACCAGACACATTGACTGCTCCTTTCCTCCAGATGCTGCCTGGTCAGCTGTGTTCTTCCAGCCTCCTGTTTGTCTACTTGTTTTTCAATGGGGTCTTAATAGGGAATTCCTCCTCATTAACTTGTCATCTGTGTATCTATTTGATCCATCATTAATCAGGGGACAGTTACAAGGCTAATTTCTTTAGGCTTTTTCTCATTCTTCCAATATTCTGCCTCCTAGTTTTATTTTCCTTAATGCTACATTTGATATCTGACTACTGCATTCTTCTACCTCTCCTTTCTAATGAGGTTTTCTCGTCCCCATTCTGTGTATGCCTCTGTTTCTCTCCTCTAACCTCAAGCACTCAATCTTGTGCATAAAGTCACTTTTCAAATTCATCTGTCCTACTTTCCGTGTTCAGGTTTCAGTCACATTGGGAAACTTTTTTTCAAATGATGAAAACAGCATTCTGCGTCATACTAAACCAATGACTAATGAGGATTGGTCACTGCAGATTAACTTTAAAATGCTCTTTCTAATTTCTGCAGGTACTGATAGAAATAGTAATTACTGAAATTGTCAGGAGTTAACTTTCTGATGGCTTTGCTGTTTGTTGGCAGTGACAAAACCAAAGTTGAGAATTTTAAAGTAGTGATGAACAAAAGTTTTCACAGGGATTCAGTCAGTAAAAGTAATATGAGCAATCCAAAACGGTTACATAATCAGTCAGTAGAAAAGTATTTTAACACATAACTTATTGCAAAAGTTCTCATTTCAAGTCTCTATCTTAGGAACAGATGAAGAAGAGTATTACGATGATGATTTCATTAGGTAATGCAAATTTTATCATCTTAACTTAAATGTTTATTTTCATATTCTGACAAAAGGCACACTTTCTGTTACTGAGTAAATCATTTGGTCAGTAGTCAGAATATTAACTTCTTTCTGAGGATCTATCTGTTGAAATGCTTGAGTACTTAAATGTTTCCAAAATGCACTAAAGTTTCTGTATTAGTCATAGAGATATATAGCATGGAAACAGACCCTTAGGTCCAACTTGTTCATGCTGACCAGATATCCTAGATAAATCTAGTCCCTGGTAAACAAGCAGGTAAGTGGACCTGAGTCCACAAAGATGAGCTGTGATTTTGTCAAATGGCAGAGCAGGCTTATTCCTACTCCTGTTTCTTATGTTCTTATCATTTGTTCAGAGAGATGCAAATTGGTTAGAAAACATGTGGAGTATTGTGTTCGGGTCTGGCCACAGTATTGATGAAAATGTAAACATTCAAAAACATTCAGAAAAGCGAAGACCTCATTACAAGCCGGAGTTAACAGTGGTGTGGTGATATTTGTAAGACTTAAACATTCAGTATTAGTTAGTGCAATAATAGTTGTTTTTTTTTACTAATTATAAAGGCCGAGTTCCTTTTCCCTTTATTAAGATATACTCTAGATTTTCCTTGTTGTCATCTGTGCATTTTTTTTAATCCATTTCTAATTGCCCTTAAGGTGGTGATGAGCCAGTCTCTTGAATTGCTGCAGCCAGTGTTACATAGTTATGTCTACAGTTATGTTGGGAAGGGAGTTCCAGGTCTTTGACCAGTGAGCATGAAACAGTGGCAGTATAGTTTAAATCCAGGATGGTGATTGCTTAGAGGGGAGTTTAAGGTGGTAGTTTTTCAATTGCATTTGCTGCCATTGTCCTAGGTGATATTACTCAGTATTCAGCTGTAGTGTACAGTGTAAGAATAATCTGTTACCTGTTTGCACCAATCATGGACATTGTATTGTAATGTGAGGCATCAGCAGCAGAGAAAAATAACTAGGAATGTGTAACTCCCTAAATATGTTTCCAATTTGTAGCTACTGTTGCGCCCCCTGTGAAACCTCTAAACCATTCATTCCTGAAGAAGTCTTTAGACTGTATAACCCTGAAGAAGCTTCTTGTCTTTATTTTTGCTTTATTCTTTCAAGGGATGTGAATGGCATGGCCAGTGGTGTTGTACATCCCTAATTGCCCTTTAACCTGTTAATTCACCAAACCATTTCAAAGGGCAGTTAAAAGTCTGCCACATTGCTGGAGTTTGAGTCACATGTAGGCCAGACTAAGAATGCTACCTTTTCCTCATAATCATTGAGACAAGTCTTTATGTTGTAAATATACATGAATTCAAATTATACCCACTGCCATGGTGGGATCTGTACCCATGGCCCCAGAACATTCCTCAGTTTTGAGCAAGGGTCACTGGACCCGAAACATTAACTTGGATTTTTTTTCTTCACAGATGCTGCCAGACCTGCTGAGCTTTTCCAGCAACTTTGTTTTTGTACCCAGAACATTAACCTGGTACTAATCCAATGACATTGTCACTATGTCTTTGTTTTAGTGGCAGTCAACGTTCAGATAAAACCAAGAGTGAAGTGAGCATTGGTGAAGAAATTGAGGAGGATATTTCTGTGGAGGGGGAAGATCTTTGTACCGATGATAAGGTTTGTAGAACTACTGAGTATAAATAAGACTATTGAAGGACTGGGTGTATCACTGCCTTCTGAAATCTAATAAAATGTGGCTTTTGAGAATAGATTCTTATCAAGGAATAGTGACAGATTAAGCATTAACTGAATATAAATATTTCATTGCTGTAAGAAGCTAATAAAGTTTAATGCAAATTTTAATGATAATCTATACTTTTATTCATTTTAAAATGTCTTTTTAAAATTAGTTTAATTTTTTAGATGAAAATAGTTGAAACTCACTTATTCTGTGTGATTTTAAAACATGTCGATACATTTTGCAGTAACTTTGCTGTTTTTTTGTGTGAAAGTGTTTTAGTGACTTTTGTTTTATATTTTGTAGCTCGACGATTTGACACTGGACCACACCATTTCTCACTTAAGTGATGTGGCAGATTATATAGAGGAGGTTGCATAGTAGCTTCAGAATGAATAATTAAATCACTGTACAGACAAATGAGTAGTATTTTTGTCACTTTTGTTGTTCTGAAGAAGTTCTGAAGCAGTGTTGATGGAATTAGGCTGATAGAATCCCTCTGTTAGCAGACAGTTCGTTCAATTTCTTGTATTCAGTTGATCCAAATGAAAACCAAAGACCATGTGTAACATTCAAAAGTGATGCAATCAGAATGGTACTAAGTAGTGCCACTGGGGGGTCTGAAAGTATCCTCAGACCATCTTCGAGTATCTATGAAAAGAGGCCTATACTCTTTTAGAAGGGATCAGTTTGGTTCTAAATTGTAATGTGTAAAAATACATTAAGTAAAAATTATTTTTAAAGCAGATTTATTTTTTGAGTATTACATGTGTTTTTATTGCATCACGTTTTATCAAGGATCGCTAATCTTTTTAGGGAGGCTTGAAAACTTTTAAATGGGTAATTATTTCCCAAAAATGCAACATTAATCAATTACTGGTAATAACATATAGTGTTAAATTGGTTTGTGTTAAATCTGTTTGAACTCTCTTTTGGCATTTGGCAGCCTATTCTTTATTATTAATATTTATAATATTCCAAACTCTGGAGCAGCAGCTAATGCTATTCTGTTAACTTTGGAATGAGTTTGTGATGAAGGAAATAAGCTCTGATGAAGGGTCTAGGCCCGAAACGTCAGCTTTTGTGCTCCTGAGATGCTGCTTGGCCTGCTGTGTTCATCCAGCCTCACATTTTATTATCTTGGAATCTCCAGCATCTGCAGATCCCATTATCTCAGTATACTTCCTGCTGCTTTTGTTACTGTGTGAAGCTGGATTTGTTTGTGTGGGCATTGAATAAGACCTTGCTGGTTATATGATCAGCTAGTGCATTTTAGGTTCACAGATGAAAGTGCATCCATATTACTGAAAAATCAGAAAACTACCATTTCCCCTAGAAATCTATCCCAGGGTGTTCAGCACCTCTGGAAGAGAGTGGGCAGGATGCAAAATTGCTAAATACTGATGTCATCTGTTGTGCTTGTCCTTGAGCAAAGCCTGTCTTGGAACTGCAGTTGCTTTTCACCTGCACACTTATCTTAATTTTTATTGTATTAATTAAAGTATGGAGATTCCTGGAGCTGTTGATTAACATTTGTATGTCATTCAATAAACTGACAGTCATTGTTCAAATGCGTATGCATGTTTTCAAGGCAGTGAGAATTATGTTTGGTCACTTATTGATATTGATATTCTTTTATTTGCCCCTTTTTTAAAAAAAAAACAGTAGTTTTAGATAAAATGGAAAAACTTCAAATTTCACAAAATTACTCATTTGGATGTTTTCTGAATTTTTTGAATACTCCATTTTGCATATTATTGAAGGCCTCAGCTACACTCAAAAACCTAGCCTAGGCCTTGATATTTTGCCTGTCGCTTGTTGGTTCAAAGTGCATCCCGCAATCTTGGCAAAGTGCTAATATGCACAACTTCCCCCAATATATCAAGATATTAAAACTAGGAAGCTTCAGTAACAAAATCTTATTTTAATATTTTTCAATCCTGTTTAGAAGTTAGAGGATACCTTGTTATCTTGAATGGGATCTGTAATTAATTATCAATGGAAAAATGAAATGTTACGCTAAATCTGAGAAACAATGGAAAAGAGATGGGATTGCAGTTGGAGAAAGCTACACACAAGCAGAAGATGGAGGTGGGATTTTAACTTGTACATTTACATTCATTTACACAGACTTAAAATCAGTCTCCAGGCTAATACCACATGTTGTACAAGGAGCGATGTGTCTTCTGAGTTGAAGGCATAACACCACCACGTTATTCAAAGGACAGCAGCATAAATCTGTGTCTTCCTTGAATTTCTTCCTCGACCAACATCATGTTGAAATGCACAATGTATTTCCTTACTATATATGTACTGCATTTGAAAGTTTTTTAAAATTGGCCACAAAATGCTCAAACACCACTCACACTTGACACAATGTAAATGTATTTTTTTTAGTTTCTCATTGTTCTGATATTTTATACATAATTGGTTAACATAGTATTCATTGGGGAGAGAAAAGACATGAGACCCCCACCAGCGTGATGCTTTGACTGCACATTTTAAACAAATGTCAGTAGATGCTAATTTATTTGGTGATACAACAGTTTAAAGAAAATGTGATGGGCGGTAATCTCCAAGCCTCAGCTTTTCACCATATCAATTAATCACCTCAATGAAGGACTGTGTAGTTGAATATTAAAACTTGTGGATGATGCTAAATTGGGAAGCCTAATAGGATTAGGAGGTTCAAAGGGAAGTAAGTAGGTTGACATCAGTGCGCAAACTTTTGATCTATTTCAGTATTAAATAATTCACTCAATCCAAGAAAAGCGAGTTGTTTTATTTTCTTAATGACAAGAGACTAGAAACTAGAAAGTGTCTTAGATGATGAGCTGGACAAGCCACTTAAATTCATTTCAAAGAAACAAAAGAACGAAGATCTGTGATGCCGTAACATCCCTATCTCTGGACCAGAAGCTGTGAATTTAAGTCCTCCTCAGGTTTTGGCTGGTAAGTGCAGGAGAGGTTCCTGGTCAGAGTGAACCTTGTGACAGCTCCAGCACTTCAGGTTCTTGCCATGAGCAGGAAATATCCTCATTCTGAGGGGGAGGCATATAAAGTGGATGTTCTAGAAATAAAACCAAATGCTGGAGAAATTCTGGCAGCATTCATAGAGAACTAGAAATGCCATTTTAAGTTCAGTTGATTATTCATAAATAATTTCAAGGTAGGTTATTAAATTTTATTAAGTAGCTGTTTTGACACCATGTATATTGGCTAAATACAGGAACACCTTTCTTATTGGCATTGCAGACCTACCTACACAAAGTAAACTTTCTCAAGGGCAACTAAGAACGCTTAATAAATGATGGCAAACGAACATCAAAAATAGGACCAGGAGTAGGCTATTTGGCCCTTTGAGCCTGCTGTGCCAATCAATATAATCACAGCTGATCATCCAACTTGGTATACTGTTCCTGTTTTCTCCCATACCCTTTGATCCCTTTACCCCTAAGAACTACATCTAACTTCTTGAAAACATTTAATGTTTTGGCCTCAACTGCTTTATTTGGCAGACAATTCCACAGGCTAACCACTTTCCCAGTGAAGAACTTCCTTCTCATCTCATTCCTAAATGGCCAATCAGGAATATTCTTCCTATGTTTGCCCTGTCCAGTCCTGTTAGAAGTTTACAGATTTCTGTGAGATTCCTCCCGCATTCTTCTAAACTCCAGTTAATATAATTTAACTGATACAGTTTCTCTTTATCTGTCAATCCTGCCATCCTAGGAATTAGTCTACTAAGTCTTTGCATTCCTCTCATAGCCAGAACACCCTCACGTAAGGAAACTAAAACTGCACACAGTATTCCAGGTGTGATCTCACTAAGGCCCTGTACAACTGCAGTAAGACCTCCCTGCTTGTGTATTCAAACTCAATATGAAGGTTAACATACCATTTGCCTTTTCACCATTTGCTACACTTGCATGCATACTTTGTGCAATTGGTGTACAAGGACAAACTTTACCCCTTGCCCAATCTATTGCAATTCTGACAATCTGCCTCCCTGTTTCCATTTTCAAAGTGGATAACCTCATATTTATCTAAAGTATACTTCATCTGTCATGCATTTGCCTACTCTCTCATCCTTGATCATTAATATATAATGTGAATAACTGGAGCCCAATCACAGATTCTGTGGTACCCCTATGGGTTCTGGCTGCCACTGAGAAAATGACCTTTTTATTGCTACTGTTTGTTACCTGTTTACCAACCTGTTCTCTATCCATGCCAGTACATTACCCCAAATCCATGCATTTTAATTTTATGTGCTAATCTCTGATGTCAGCCTTGCCTAAAGTCTTTGCAATGTCTATATCTCTGTCTTTAAAATAAAACAGCACAGAACTGGCAGTCAGTGGTGGTTCACTGATACTAGAGAACGAATGGACATCTGACAAAAAATACGTTGAGTTCAATAGCTTGTGATGGCAGCAACCAGCTCGTTAGGGGACTTTTCCCTTCATGCAGTTTTCCTGATCCATCTTTGATCTGAAGCAGAAAACTTTTACAGGCACTGCTTCCTGAAGAGGACTGTCCCTAACGAGTACTTGTGAATTTTACTTTTATTTCATGTGGATGGTAGTTTACCTATGTCAATCATCCACTTTAACCTTCCTGACGTAGTAGTACAAGGCAAGTATGTACATTACTAGGATGACACCCTTCACTTTATTCATGTAAGCATTGGGCTTTTAACTGGTTCACTGGCCACAGGGATGTTTTCCTGCTGGTGGAAATATTGAATAAAGTGTTTTGGATATGGTGTCTTACTGGGTCACTGCACATTTAAACACGCACACAACACAGGTGTTATGGAAAATATAAGCACTGCTGCTGTGCAGTGATAGTATGGGGAAGGGTAAAAAGTTATAAACAAGGGAATGAAAATCTCCCCAGTTCAGGGTCTGAAAAAAGATAAATGGGTTTCTTGTGGAGCAGACTTTTATTTATAAGAGTCTTCCCACAGGTGCTCAGTCCTTAGAACTTTGGATTTCATGGTTGAGTTTAAAAAAAATAAATTGTTAGGATGGTTACCACCATCTTCCATCTTGAAGTCAGTACCTTTTGGTTTATGTCATTCCCTTTGCCCCGCCCCACCCCACCCCCCCAAAAAAACAGGGTGCTGATTGACATTGAAAGTTTAGCAATGTGGAAGCCTGAGCTAAGTGACCTAGCTACTTCCTGGAGCTGTTTGGAATAAGCTGTGTCTCTGCAGGGTGTGAAAATCCATGCTGTATCAATGAATGTCAAGCTTATGATGAATATTGATGGACAGCCTGCCCCCAGAAATGGAAGATAGGAGTGAAGGAAAGAATCCGTTATGGAATATGAGAAAATTGTAGAAACAAAATTGATACTTTTTCCAGTTCTGGATGAAAGCAAGAAGCAGCACACACAGTCATCTATTTATTGGAAAAGACTTGCATGAGGAGGTCTGTGAAAGACTAGTGGTTACTGAAATGCTGAGTTTTGTTTTCTAACTCAAGATAAAGGGAAGAAAGTTATTTTTCAATTATACGCATTAATCCAGAGTTCATTCTGTTTTGAACGCTACATTGCCAGAATATTGGGCTTGGAGAATGTACAACAGAGACATACTAAAACAATATGGAGACTAAAGGAGACAGTAAGAACTGCCGATGCTGGATTCAGAGATAATACAGTGTGGAGCTAGAGGAACATAGCAGGCCAGGCAGCATTAGTGGAGCAGGAAAGTTGACAGTTTGGGTCAGGATTCTTCTTCAGAAATGGGTCACCATTTCTCACCTATCACCATCCCACCTCCCTTCCCCAGCCCCACTTTTCCTCTCTGTTTACTTTCCAGCTCCCTTCCCCTGCTACATTTCTGAAGAAGGGTCCTGACCCAAAACATCAACTTTCCTGTTCCTCTGACGCTGCCTGTCCTGCTGTGTTATCTCTGGGGACTAAAAGGTCAACTTATGCTGCATGGTCAGTAAGTCAATACACCTTTAAGACACACATATATGATATACCCTTAATGAATATGTGTATGATATTATCATTGCATCACAGCATGTGGCCTGAGGGTATGAAGGTCCCAGATGCAATCTTATTGAGGATCACTTGAAGCGTGATGCACTCACGGAAGCATACCATTCTTTATTAGCAAATAGTTCAATTTGAACCCACACATTATTGTGTGGATGTAATGCTTGTATAAGTGAGCTATATTAAGTCTGTTGGATACTACATTATCCACATTTAATTCTTTATGCTGTGAAAAATAATATATACATTGCTGCATCTGATAAAGACACGCGGCTGGTGGGTTTTTGCCACATCAAACTTATGAGAATTGGTTGTATTTGCATGTTAATTTGCACTTAGAAGATTGACGGTTGATCTAGTTGTTCCTCTTTTGTCAAGTACTTTTACGCCAGCATCTAAAAATTGGGGTTCCAAGACAAACATCGAAGAGGGTACCCTATGAACACAGTCTGCCGATTCCTCAGCAATGAACCCAAACAAACAGACAAAACGGGCTCAGAAACCATAACCACTCTCCCCTACATCAAAGACATTTCCGAAATGACTGCCAGACTACTCGGACCTCTTGGCATCAGGGTAGCCCACAAACCCACCAATGCACTAAAACAGCAGCTAATGAACTTAAAAGACCCTATACAGACAACAAACAAAACGAACGTCATCTACAAAATACCTTGCAAGAACTGTGACAAACCTACGTTGGACAAACTGGCAGAAAGCTAGCCACCAGGATACATGAACATCAACTAGCCACAAAACGACATGACCAACTATCACTCGTATCCTTACATGCAGACGAGGAAGGACACCACTTTGATTGGGACAACACATCCATCCTAGGACAAGCCAAACAGAGACACGCACGAGAATTCCTAAAAGCATAGCATTCCAACCGGAACTCTGGCTCCAAATCAATGTCTTTGTTGATTATCTACCATCCCGTGAGAAAAAGAACAGGAAATGACATCACCAACCCAAGGAAACCTAACCAGATAAATAGAAAGCGGGACATAACACCAGCGCTTCGTCGGAGGCTCACTGATGATGTTACCTAGAATGGTGACAAAACATCTGGGGTCAAACCTTACAGCTCAGTGAACCAGCTTACATCTCGAACACAATAAAGACCCACTCTCTTGTGGACTGAGAGGACGAGAGTGCAGTCTTGGAGGTGAAAGGAGGACGTCGGGTTGGCTGTGCGCCCTTGCGACCAGTGGATCTTAATGCTGGCTTTGGCCTAACGCTGGTTCAGGGGAGCAGCCAACCTGCAACGATGGCTGCGGCAAGTGCTCGTGCCCCAGGTCAGGGGGTCCGGAACACCATCCGTGTTTCCGTAAAGAAGGTGGATGAAGGTGCACCTGTGGACCGCACCTTCTTCGTGAAGAGGGTCCTGTTGGACTGTTGTGGGTTCGCTGCTGCGGACATTTACTGCCTGCAGGATTTCCCCGGAGGGGGTTTTTACGATGTGACCTTCCGGAGTGCCAAGCTTTGCGAGCGCTTCCTGGAGGTTTTCAAGGAGAAAGGAGGTGAGGGCCCCCTCTCTGTATTGACCGCTGTCCCACTGTTTGTGATGCCAGCACAGAGGAGCCGTATGGTGACTGTACACATGTACAACCCGCATGTGCCAGCAGTTGATATCCTGACCTTCCTCGGAAGGTATGTGAAGGTGGAAGGGGACCTAACTGACATGGTGGACCCCTTTGGCATCTGGACGAGTAAGAGGCAGGTCAAGGTGACGCTGAGGATGGGCGCAGACGGGAATGTCGCACACCCACCGTCCAGCTTCGCGATCGGCGGGAGCAGGGGCTACCTGACCTATGCAGGGCAACCTAAAGTCTGCCATGCCTGTGGTAGGTCAGGTCACATGGCGGCCGACTGCAAAGTCACCATCTGCAGGAACTGCAGGGAGGAGGGACACCTTGCAAAGGATTGCCCACGAGAGAGAAGCTGCAACCTTTGCGGGGAAGCGGGCCACTTCTATAGGGCATGCCCGCGGCGGGGTACCACCTATGCCCAGGTCGCCGGCAGGGGAAATGCGGGGCCAGCCCCCCCGGAGGAGAGGAAGGCACCAGGACCCAGCAAGGACCCCACTAATGTGCAGGAGGGCCAGGCCGTGCAGGAGGGCCCAGCCCTGCAGGATGGGCCCGAGGCCAGCAAAGCACCCCTGCAGGCTCCAATCCCCCCCGACAACCCGGAGCCAATGGAGGCGGCGACAGGCGACCCAGGGGAGTGGACTACAGTCCGGAAAGCGAGGAGGAAGGTGCGTCGACGGGCCCAGGAACCGCAACAATCAGGAGGGAAGAGACAGCTACAGGGGGGCTATAAGAGCTCCTCTGACGAGGAGGATTCGGAGAGGGCCCACCCGAAGCAGAAGTTAAAGGTCTCGAGGGGGAAGGAAAGCAGCACCCCGCTTCCAGGTGACGGGAGGCGTCCTGAGGCTCACTCCGACACCCAGTCAAGTGCCGCTGGAGCACTGGAGGGCCCCCCGGAACTTCCAGGCGGGAAGGAGGAAACAGCACGTCCCCAGCCTGATCCGGAGCCGGACCCTCCTGCCTCCGCACCCCTGACGGGGGGATGCCACCCGGAAGGCAGCACAGACGGTTTCCTGAGCCCAGAGAGCGTCCAGCTGTTAGCCCGGGCAATGGGCATGAAGGGACAGATGGAGGGGCTGGACCTTGGACTTGGGGAGGGTACTGCGGTCACTGCCCACAATGGGGGTACGAATTGCGAGCATTAATGTGCGCAGCGTCAAGTCAACCGCGAGATGTGTGTCCACGTTGGCCTACCTGACCACCATCAAGGCGGACCTCCTGTTTCTGCAGGAGTGCGGGATACCGCACCTCGGCAGGTACGGGAAATGGTCCGGCGCCTGGACCTGTGGGCCTTCGATCTGGTCGGGGGGTAACGACTGTCGCTCCTCGGGCCTGGCTATTCTGCTGCGGGGGCACAACTTCACCATCTCTCAAGTTCAGGAGGTGGTGGGGGGGCGCCTCCTAGTGGCTGACATCACCTACAGGAATGCTCCCCTGAGGCTGATCAACGTGTACGCCCCAGTGGTACGGAGTGAGCGGTTGGACGTCCTGCAGCGGCTTCCACCCCTGCTGGCTACGTCCAGGCCGGTCATCCTAGGCGGAGACTTCAACTGCATCATTGATGCAGATGGAAGATCCGGCGTGGGGACAGCGGGTGGGGGGATTCAACTGGACGTCACGTCCAGATTCCTGATGGGCACGGTGAAGGACGCCAAGCTGCTCGACGTCTTCAGCACCCCTGCAGACGGAGCGCAGCAGAGGTACACCTGGTCGCGGCCAGACGGGTCTATCCGCTCAAGGATAGACTTCCTGTTTGTGTCACGGACGTTCTCGGTCAGGTCCACTGGTGTCGAGCCGGTGTTCTTCTCTGACCACTGCCTCCTGTTGGCCGACTGTCACTTACAGGACGACCGGCCGGCCGGCAAGGGGACGTGGAAGCTCAACACGACTCTGTTGACCCCAGAGAACGTCGAGGAGCTTAAGAGGGAGTACACCGGTTGGAGAACCGTGAAACCCCTCTTTGAGTCTCCAGGCGACTGGTGGGAGACGGTGAAGGAGAACATCAAGAGGTTCTTTGTCCTCAAGGGTGTTCAGAAGGCAAGAGAGAGGCGGGGAAAGCTGTCGCGACTCCAGAAAAGGGTGCAGAACCTGCTCCTTCTGCAGTTGATGGGGGTCGATGTCACGGAGGACCTCCGCGAGGTGAGGGGCCAGCAAGCCTCGCTCTTCGCCGCGGAGGCCTCCAGGATAATCTTCCGGTCCAGGGTCCGCTCTGTGGAGCAGGACGAGACGTGCTCGCGTTTCTTCTTTCAGAAGGTGCACAAAGAGAGCTCTGTGCTCAGCCGGCTGAAGGAGGACGACGGCTCGGTGACGTCGTCTCGGCCCGACGTTTTGAGGATCAGCAGATCCTTCTATGCCGGACTGTACGACACGAAGCCCACGGACAGCACGGCCTCCGAGTCGTTCCTGTCGTCTATCACGGAGGTCTTAGACGACGGCACGAGGGAGTGGCTGGACCGGCCGATATCCCTGGACGAGCTGGCCAGAGCCCTCAAGTCCTTGCAGAGGAATAGGACTCCCGGAAGCGATGGCTTACCGGTCGAGCTGTATTCTGCTCTGTGGGGCCTGGTCGGCCAGGACCTGCTGGAGGTGTACGATAGTGCGCTTCGGGCAGGGGAAATGTGCAAGTCCATGAGGAAGGGCATCATCACCCTCATTTACAAGAGGAAGGGGGAGAGGGAAGAAATTAAGAATTGGCGTCCCATTTCACTTTTGAACGTGGACTACAAAATCCTGGCCAAGGTCATTGCCAACCGGGTCAGGTCTGTCCTGGAGTCGGTGATTCACCCTGACCAAACCTGTGCTGTGCCGGGCAGGAAGATCGCTGAGAGCCTCGCGCTCATCAGGGATACGATCGCCTACGTACAGGACAGGCGGGTGGACACCTGCCTCGTCAGCCTGGACCAGGAGAAGGCCTTCGACAGGGTCTCTCATGCTTACATGAGGGACGTCCTCTCCAAATTGGGGTTCGGGGAGGGCATCCGCAATTGGATCTGGCTGCTCTACGCCAACATCGTTAGCGCAGTCTCGATCAACGGGTGGGAATCAGACAGTTTTCCTGTTAGATCTGGAGTCAGGCAGGGCTGCCCGCTCTCTCCTGCCTTGTTCGTGTGCTGTGTGGAGCCCTTCGCCGCCTCCGTCAGGAAGGACGTGAGCCTGAAGGGCGTGACTATCCCAGGCAGCGGAGGCCTTCAGGTCAAGACCTCCCTGTACATGGATGATGTCGCCGTCTTCTGCACCGATCGTCGGTCGGTGAGTAGGCTGTTGGACATCTGCGGCCAGTTTGAACTGGCCTCGGGTGCCAAAGTCCATAGGGGTAAGAGCGAGGTCATGTTCTTCGGGAACTGGGACGACCGCTCCTTCATCCCCTTCACCGTCAGGACAGACTACCTGAAGGTGCTGGGTGTTTGGTTTGGTGGAGCTGGGGCATGCACTAAGACTTGGGAGGAGCGTATCTCCAAATTTAAGCAGAAGCTGGGCAGGTGGACGCTCTGGTCCCTCTCCATCGCGGGTAAGAACCTGGTTGTCAGGTGCGAGGGGCTTTCGGTACTGTTGTATGTGGCGCAGGCCTGGCCTATTACCTGGACCTGCGCCGCTGCGGTCACCCGGGCCATCTTCCACTTCATTTGGGGGTCGAGGATGGACCGGGTCCGCAGAGATACCATGTACAAAGACCTGGGAAATGGGGGAAAGGGCGTACCGAACGCCACCCTCGCCCTGACGGCTACCTTTGTGTGTGGCTGCATCAAGCTGTGCGTAGACCCTCAGTACGCAAACACCAAGTGTCACTACTTACTGAGGTTCTACCTGTCCCCGGTGTTGCGAAGGATGGGCCTGGCCTCGTTGCCGCGGAACGCTCCGAGTAGTTGGACCGTTCCGTACCACCTGTCCTTCGTGGAGAAATTTTTGAAAGGAAACACCTTTGACCACAAGGCCGTCAGGCAGTGGTCAGCACGTAGTATCCTCGGGACCCTTCGGGAAAAGGAGAGGGTGGATCCCGTCGTGTGGTTCCCCACGCAGACTGCCAAAGTCGTTTGGCAGAATGCCTCATCGCCAGAACTTTCAAACAAGCACAAGGACATTGCTTGGCTGGCGGTGAGAGGGGCTCTGCCAGTGAGATCCTTTATGCATGCCCGGAATCTCTGCACCACCGCACGCTGCCCTCGAGGTGGCTGCGGGGGGGACGAGACTGTTGATCACCTCCTTCTGGAGTGTGCCTATGCGCAGGAGGTTTGGAGGGGGATGCAGTGGTATTTGTCGAGGTTCGTCCCGAGCAGCTCCGTGACGCGGGACTCCGTGCTCTACGGGCTGTTTCCGGGGACGCACACCGAGACCAACATCAACTGCGCCTGGAGGACCATCAATGCGGTGAAAGACGCTCTTTGGTCTGCCCGCAACTTGCTGGTCTGCCAGCTGAAAGAACTGACCCCGACCGAGTGTTGCAGACTGGCGCACTCCAAGGTCCAGGGCTACGTGCTGAGGGACGCGCTAAAGCTTGGGGCAGCCGCCGCCAAGGCGCGGTGGGGAAAGACCACCGTATGAGCCCCCTCGTCCAGAAAAGGGAAAAGAATCCTATCTGGTAACTGGGCCCAGCTGGCGCCTTCCCCAACTGATCAGGGGGCCAACTGGGACTGTGCGGGGTGACGACTGCCGGGGCGGTTTCTTTGCTTTGTTTTCTTTTTTCTCTGTTTTGTTTTTTTTTCCCTTTAGTTGGTGTACGTACCCCCGGGTAACCCGGAGTGGCTTGCATGACTGGGTAGGTGTATAAATGTTTTATTTTTTGTACATTCTGTGAATAAAGTATATTTTTTCAAATAAAAAAAAAAGGTGACGAAACGTCTGAAAACGAACCTTCTAGCTCAGCGAGCAAACTCACATCCAGAACCTCAACCTGAGCTACAAATTTTCTCAAAACTCTTTATTCCTTATTTATACTAAATACACATGGTAATCAGAGATATACCAGGCATGAATTTTGTGGTTACATTGAAATTATTCTATACATGTGCTTTTCTCTTCACTCTAACTTAACGGTCCACATTGATATTTATGCCCAGTAAGGGGAAACTCCATGATATCCTGGCTAGTGGTCGCTGTAGGATCTTAAGCTCAGACTTTTCTCTCTGGAGAGAAGGAGGAAGAGAGGTGACCTGATCGAGGTGTAAAAGGTAATGAGAGGCATGGATAGAGTTGATAGCCAGAGACTTTTCCCCAGGGCAGGACTGACTGCCACGAGGGGTCATAGTTTTAAGGTGTTAGGAGGAAGGTATAGAGGAGATGTCAGAGGGAGGTTCTTCACCCAGAGAGTTGTGAGCGCATGGAATAGTTTACCAGTGGTAGTCGTGGAAGCTGAGCCATTAGTGGCATTTAAGCAACTGCTGGACATGCACATGGACAGCAGTGAATTGAGGGGAATGTAGGTTAGGTTATTTTAATTTTTTGGATTAAGATTATTCCACGGCACAACATCATGGGCCGAAGGGCCTGTACTGTGCTGTACTTTTCTATGTTCTATGTTAAAGCCCTTACGCAATTGTTTCAAATCATAGAAACATCCAGTATAGATAAAGAGAAGTTATTTCCTTATAAAAGGAATTCAGAACAGGTTCCACAATATTGGAACTGGAACTGGATCATTCAGCACTTTTTCACTCAAAGATTAATGGAAAGGTAAAATTATCACCTTCAAAAGGTGATCAATAAAGTTTTCAAGACAGAGTTCTACAGATTTTTATTGGGAAACTACATTAATTATGCAATTGGGTAGGAGTTGATGAGGAGGTGCTTTTTCTGGTCAGTTGCAAAAATGCAGACTACAATGTAATTGCCCACTTAGCATCTCAGTTCCACTTTGAATCGTGTGACAAATAGACAGAAGGCCATGAGGTAAATTAATTCCAGAATGAGAAACCTGCACAGCCTTATCCTGGCAATTTCACCCCCTCAATCCTGATAATGCTCAACAGTGGTCAAACTCTTCCCTATTTCTGGACAATGTTCACACCCTTCCTTAATCTCTGATACTGTTCATCCCTGCCTGTCAGGGTTTGCTGCCCTCCTTCAGCTCACCGTTCACCCACTCCCTCACCTTAAGCATTAACAGGTTCATCTTCCACCTAAATGCCCGACAATGGTGACTCCAACAATACCAGCCATACTTTACCTAGGAATTCCTGAAAGTGAGTCATAGAGTCATACAGCTTGGAAACAGATGCTTCAGTCCAACTGGTTCATCCCGACTAGGTTTCGAAACTAAACAAGTCTCCCATTTGAGATAATGGGAACTGCAGATGCTGGAGATTCCAAGATAATAAAATGTGAGGCTGGATGAACACAGCAGGCCAAGCAGCATCTCAGGAGCACAAAAGCTGACGTTTCGGGCCTAGACCCTTCATCAGAGCCATCAGTCTCCCATTTGCCTACATTTTGCCTATATACCTCTAAACTTTTCCTATTCATCCACCTGTCCAAATGTCTTTTAAATGTTGTAACTGTCCCAGAATCTGCCACTTACTGGCAGTTCATTCCACATATGAACCACCCTTAATGTGAAAAGTTGCCCCTCGGGTCCCTTTTAAATCTTCCTCCTCTCATCTTAAAAATGTGCCCTCTAGCTTTGAACTCTACTTCCCTAGGGATTAGCTTGTCACCTCATGATTTTATAAACCTCTATGAGATCACCCTTCAAACTCCTATTCTCCAGTGAAAAAAGTCTCAGCCTATTCTCATAACTCTAAATGGAGTATTTGAATTGTCAAAAGAAAAGTTAATCTCACCTCCTCAGTCCTGCATATTCCTGACAATTTTTCATCTCTTTGGTAATCAAGAATATATCTACCTCTCCCTAAAAAAATTTCTAAAGATTCGGCATCAACTGTCTGGTAAGAAAGGAAAGTCTAAATATTGAAAACCTTCTAGGAGAAAGAAAATCTTATCTCTGTTTTAATGGGCTCACCCCAGTTCTAAATTCTCCCACAAGATGAAACGTCCTTTCAACATCCATCTGGTCAAGTCCCCTAATGATCTTATATGTTTCAGTTGGATCAACTTTGACTCTTCTAAATTCCAGTGGAGACAGGCCTAGACTGTCTACCCTTTCCTCATAAGATATTCTAGGTATCAGTTTAATTAATGTTCTCTGAACTACGTCCGATGCATTAATATCCTTCTGCAAGTATGGTGATAAGTACAGTACACAGTACTCCAAATAAAGTTTTACTGATGCCCTATATAACTGAAGTATAACATCCCTGCTCTTGCATTCAATTCCCTTTACAATAAAACAAAAATTCTGGTAGCTTTCTGGATTAATTGCTGTAGCTGCATACTAAGCTGCAATTTATGCAATAAGATACCTCTGCATCTCAGAGCTCTGCAAACTCTCACTATTTGGATAATGTCATAACTTCTATTCTTTCAGTGAAAATGGACAATTTCACTCTTTCTCACATTGTAATCCATTTGCCAGATTTTGGACCTCTCACTTAACCTATCTATATCTCTTTTTAGGTTCCTTATGTCCTCTTCACAATTCACTTTCCTAGCTTTGTGACATCGCAAATTTAGCTACCATACCTTCAATCTCTTCATCTAAATGATTTATATAAATTGCAACGTTGTGGCCTCAGAATTGACCCCTGCGGCACACCATTTGTGACAGCCTACCAGCCTGAAAAAGATAATCTATTCTTACTCTCTGCTTCCTGTTAGCAAGCTAATCTTCTAATCTTCAGCCAATGTGTTACCTTCCATACCATGAGATTTTATTTTCCGCAGTAATTTTCTGGCAGCTAATCAAATGCCTTCTGGAAATCTAAATACAATAAATCCACTGATTTCCCTTTACTAACAGCACCAGTTATGTCTTCTAAGACTTCCAATAGATTAGGCAAAAATGACCAGAATAATGTTGGCTCTACCTGATTACTTTGAACTTATTCAGGTGTCCTGTTCCAACATTCACTTATAGCTTCAAACACTTTCCCAAGGGAAGATGTTAAGCTAACTGACCTGCAGATTTCTGCCTCCTTCCTTCCTTGAATAAAGGAATTACATTAGCTATTTTCCATTCTAAAGGAACTTTCCCTGGGCTTTGGAAAATTAAAACTAACATATCAATATTTCACTAGCTAACTTCTTTTAAGATTTAGGATGAAATCCATTAGGACTGGGGAGTAGTTAACTTGCAGTTCTAATAATTACTTCCCTGGTAATTATAATTTTCTTGAGTTCTTCCTTCCTTTCAATTCCTAATTTGTTGCTATTCCCACAATGCTACTTGTATTCTCTCCTGTGAAAACTGATGCAAATTATCTGTTCAATACATCTATCATTTCTTTGTTCTCCATTACTAAATCCCCAGACTCATTTTCAAAAGGACCAACACTTGCTTTGTTAACTCTTTTTTAAGATTATTTGAAGAAACTTTTCCTGTTTTACTATTTCTGACTAACTTTGTCTCATACTCCAGTTTTTCCCTCCTTGTTAATCTTTCATAATTTTTTTTATATTCTGTCCAATCTCTGACCTGAAAATACCTTTGCAGAATTTTATGTTGTTTCTTTGAATATGACACTATCTTTGATTTTTAGTTAACAATGGATGGTGGGCCCATCCTTTAGAATTTTTCTTATTTGTTGGAATATATCTATTCTGTGCTTTCTTAAATGTTTGCCACTGCATCTCTAGTGCCTATTCCTTAATCTTAATTGCCAGTCCTCTTTCACTAGCTCTGCTTTCATGCTCTTACAATTAGTCTTGGACCCACACCTCTCCCCTAAACTGTATAATAATTTTAAGTTGCTACCCAGAGGCAATTTCAGTATGAGATGTGTGAATAATCTTATTTCATTGGTCAAAACCATGTGAAGCATAGCCCGCACTCTGGTTGGTGCTATAACATACTGGAAGAAATTGTCCTGAACATACTAAGAAATTGTCCTGAAAATATTCAATAAATTTTTCCTCTCGACTGCTTTTTCCCCATCTGATCTCCCTAGTCTATATGTAGGTTCCTGCATGATAATTGCTCTGCCCTTTTGGCAAGTTCTGTTATTTCTTCCTGTCCTGTCTTTTCCTACCATTTGGTTACTACTGGGGGTCTGTACACAACAACCACAACTGACTTCTTGCCATTATCTCTACCCAGACTGTTTCTATATCCTCGTTTCCTGAATTAAGGTCATCCTTCTCTATTGTGCTATATCATCTTTAATTAATAGAGCCATTCCTCCACCTTTTCCTAGCTTCCTGTCTATCCATAATTCCTCACACCCTTCAATATTTAGGTCCCAGTTTAAGTCATCCCACAGCCACATTTCAGTAAAGGCTACTGGATCATACTTATTTATCTCAATTTTTATAACTATTTCATCTGTTTTCTCTTGAATCCTACAGGCATTCAAATGCAATGTCTTAAGTATTATCCCTTGATTAATTTGTAATCATCTGCTAGATCTGCATTCTTTGTCCCTTCCTGTCATTGTCTGGTTATCATTTCCCACATAATTCTTTTCCCCGTTGCCCTTACCCCAATCTTTGATTCACTACAACTTTCTGAAATTTGGGCCTTTGTCTCCAGTATTTAGTTTAAAACCTAGTTACATGGTCCACAAGTACACCAGTCTCATTCCAGTTCAGGTGCAGACGATCCCGGCAGTACCAAACCCACTTACTCCAGCGCCAGTGCCCCATGAACTAGAACCCACTTCTCACACACCAGTCTTTCAGCCATGCATTCATTTCTTGACCTTTGTTCACCTCTCACAATTTGCATGTGACTCAGGGAAAAGTGCTGGGGGTGATGTGGTCGAGGGCATTTTCAACCACTGTGGAGGGTAAATTGCAGTCCTTGAAAAATGAGGACATCTGGGATGTTTTTCAAGGACCGCAACTTCCCCTCCACAGTGGTTGAAAATGCCCTTGACCGCATCTCTTGAGTTTCCCACACCTCAGCCCTCACACCCCCTCCCTGCAATAACAACAAAGATGGAATTCCCCTTCTCCTCACGTCTCACCCCATCAGCTTCTGGATTTAACATAGCATTCTCCGCCACTTCCACCAGCTGCAATCTGACCCCACTACCAAGGATACATTTCCCTCCCCACCCCTATCTACCTTCCGGAGGGACTGCTCTCTCCACGACTCTTTTGTCCGCTCCACACTCCCCACTAGCCCCACTACCCTCTGCACTTTTCCCTGCAACCGCAGGAGCTGCTACACATGCCCCTACACCTCCACCCTCACCTCCATCCCAGGCCTCAAGAAAACCTTCCACATTAAACAGATGTTCACCTGCACATCTGTTAATGTGGTATATTACGTCCGCTGATCCTGATGTGGCCTCCTCTATAACAGGGAATTCAAGCGGAGGCTTGGAGATGGCTTTGTGGAGCACCTACACTCAGTTTGTGACAAACAACAACACCTCCCAGTCACAAACTACTTCAAATCCCCCTCCTACTCGACATGTCCATCCTGGGCCTCCTCCAATGCCATAACAATGCCACCCGAAGGCTAGAGGAACAGCACCTCATATTCCGCCTGGGAACGCTGCAGCCCAATGGTCTCAATGTGGACTTTACAAGCTTTAAAAACTCTCCACCCCCAACTTCATCCCAAGACCAGCACCCCCTCTTGTCCCCACCTCCTTGACCTGTCCATCTTTCCTCCCACCTACCCGTACCCCCCCCTCCTCACTGACCAACTCCCATCCCAACTCCCTATGTACACTCACCTGTACTGGCTTCAACCCCACCTCCTTGACCTGTCTGTCTTCTCTCCACCTATCTGCTCCTCTATCCACCTTCTATCATCGCCTCCCCCTCTATCTATTTATCTCAGAGCCCTCTTACCCTCCCTCCTTTCTGAAGAAGGGCCTAGACACGAAAAGTCAGCTTTCCAGCTCCTCTGATGCTGCCCGGCCTGCTGTGTTCATCCAGCTCCACACCTTGTTATCTCAGACTCCAGCATCAGCAGTTTCTACTATCTCTGTGGTATGGACCTGATTTGCCGCATAAGCCTGAGGGTGTGAACCAGGAAGATCTTAGCGTCAAAGCAGTGTACACCACATAACCACTGTAGCAAAAGAAGGGGAAATTTGCAGTCCCAGGGTAAATTTTCAGAGAAACACTGCCACATGCATACACCCTGACATTTATGAACCAAGCTTCCAGCTATGGAATAATAACTTTCCTAAACTATCCACAAGGCAGTAGCGTTGAAAGCTAAAGGGAAAAAAACCTTGATGAAAAATCTGGAGTGGAGCCCAAAGGCAGATTGTTGTCTAGATATGTCATTTCCCCAGCAATTCCTACAAACAAATCAGTTTAAATGAATGGTTCACATATAGTTAATGGAAAACAGTTTCTCCTAAGGAGCTTGTGCACACGCAGCTTAGTATACTTGAAGTAAATGCAGAAGTTGATTTTAACCACGTATCTCCTCCCCTTCCTCCACTGACCTACATCCAAATCCATGGGCCTTTTCAGATTAAAAATCAGCCTGTTGGCCACAAATGAACACATTAACATTTTAGTGAAGAATATGCACTCTATTAATTACATTTCTAATATACAGATGCTGATCGGCATGCTTTTATTTTCACTCTTTCTGTTTTGCCATTAAACTTAAACTTGTGAATACAGACATTGCATGAGTTAAGTAATTTTCCTAATTGATGGGTTATAGCTGAATGAGGAAGCAATTTTGTTTTGCTTTTGACAGAATGTTTCCTCATTTTACCGAGTGCAGTTTGTCCCACACTTCCATAGCTCATGTCTGGTTTATTTGAAATAAACCTATGAAAATATATTTCACAAATTATTTCATGGTGTTTACACCATGAAATTAGTTCATTAAATCCAGCAGAGTCATGATGATGTTTGTTTGCCATACTTGCTTCCTTTCACCCTTCTCCATCAAACCCATCAGCATATCCTTCTAAGATAATAAAATGTGAGGCTGGATGAACACAGCAGGCCAAGCAGCATCTCAGGAGCACAAAAGCTGACGTTTCGGGCCTAGACCCTTCATCAGAGAGGGGGATGGGGGGAGGGAACTGGAATAAATAGGGAGAGAGGGGGAGGCGGACCGAAGATGGAGAGTAAAGAAGATAGGTGGAGAGGGTGTAGGTGGGGAGGTAGGGAGGGGATAGGTCAGTCCAGGGAAGACGGACAGGTCAAGGAGGTGGGATGAGGTTAGTAGGTAGCTGGGGGTGCGGCTTGGGGTGGGAGGAAGGGATGGGTGAGAGGAAGAACCG
The DNA here is from genome assembly GCF_030684315.1 of Stegostoma tigrinum. NCBI lineage: Eukaryota > Metazoa > Chordata > Chondrichthyes > Orectolobiformes > Stegostomatidae > Stegostoma > Stegostoma tigrinum. The sequence continues at coordinate 27,221,889 of NC_081362.1, read as the reverse complement.
GTTAGGGAGGCAGAGACAGGTTGGACTGGTTTTGGGATGCAGTGGGTGGGGGGGAAGAGCTGGGCTGGTTGTGTGGTGCAGTGGGGGGAGGGGATGAACTGGGCTGGTTGAGGGATGCAGTGGGGGAAGGGGAGATTTTGAAACTGGTGAAGTCCACATTGATACCATATGGCTGCAGGGTTCCCAGGCGGAATATGAGTTGCTGTTCCTGCAACCTTCGGGTGGCATCATTGTGGCAGTGCAGGAGGCCCATGATGGACATGTCATCAAGAGAATGGGAGGGGGAGTGGAAATGGTTTGCGACTGGGAGGTGCAGTTGTTTGTTGCGAACTGAGCGGAGGTGTTCTGCAAAGCGGTCCCCAAGCCTCCGCTTGGTTTCCCCAATGTAGAGAAAGCCGCACCGGGTACAGTGGATGCAGTATACCACATTGGCAGATGTGCAGGTGAACCTCTGCTTAATGTGGAATGTCATCTTGGGGCCTGGGATGGGGGTGAGGGAGGAGGTGTGGGGACAAGTGTAGCATTTCCTGCGGTTGCAGGGGAAGGTGCCGGGTGTGGTGGGGTTGGAGGGCAGTGTGGAGCGAACAAGGGAGTCACGGAGAGAGTGGTCTCTCCGGAAAGCAGACAGGGGTGGGGATGGAAAAGGTCGACCCATCGTCTCAGCCTGCTCCTGCCCCACCGAACTCATCTCCACCTATCTGGACTCCATTTTCTCCCCTTTGGTCCAGGAACTCCCCACCTATGTCCGTGACACCACCCACGCCCTCCACCTCCTCCAGGACTTCCAATTCCCTGGCCCCCAACACCTCATATTCACCATGGACGTCCAGTCCCTGTACACCTGCATTCCGCATGGAGATGGCCTCAAGGCCCTCCGCTTCTTCCTGTCCCGCAGGCCCGACCAGGCCCCCTCCACCGACACTCTCATCCGCCTAGCGGAACTCGTCCTCACACTCAACAACTTCTCTTTTGACTCCTCCCACTTCCTACAGACTAAGGGGGTGGCCATGGGCACCCGCATGGGCCCCAGCTATGCCTGCCTCTTTGTAGGTTACGTGGAACAGTCCATCTTCCGCACCTACACAGGCCCCAAACCCCACCTCTTCCTCCGGTACATTGATGACTGTATCGGCGCCGCCTCTTGCTCCCCAGAGGAGCTCGAACAGTTCATCCACTTCACCAACACCTTCCACCCCAACCTTCAGTTCACCTGGGCCATCTCCAGCACATCCCTCACCTTCCTGGACCTCTCAGTCTCCATCTCAGGCAACCAGCTTGTAACTGATGTCCATTACAAGCCCACCGACTCCCACAGCTACCTAGAATACACCTCCTCCCACCCACCCTCCTGCAAAAATTCCATCCCCTATTCCCAATTCCTCCGCCTCCGCCGCATCTGCTCCCACGATAAGACATTCCACTCCCGCACATCCCAGATGTCCAAGTTCTTTAAGGACCGCAACTTCCCCCCCACGGTGATTGAGAACGCCCTTGACCGCGTCTCCCGCATTTCCCGCGACACATCCCTCACACCCCGCCCCCGCCACAACCGCCCCAAGAGGATCCCCCTCGTTCTCACACACCACCCTACCAACCTCCGGATACAACGCATTATCCTCCGACACTTCCGCCATTTACAATCCGACCCCACCACCCAAGACATTTTTCCATCCCCACCCCTGTCTGCTTTCCGGAGAGACCACTCTCTCCGTGACTCCCTTGTTCGCTCCACACTGCCCTCCAACCCCACCACACCCGGCACCTTCCCCTGCAACCGCAGGAAATGCTACACTTGTCCCCACACCTCCTCCCTCACCCCCATCCCAGGCCCCAAGATGACATTCCACATTAAGCAGAGGTTCACCTGCACATCTGCCAATGTGGTATACTGCATCCACTGTACCCGGTGCGGCTTTCTCTACATTGGGGAAACCAAGCGGAGGCTTGGGGACCGCTTTGCAGAACACCTCCGCTCAGTTCGCAACAAACAACTGCACCTCCCAGTCGCAAACCATTTCCACTCCCCCTCCCATTCTCTTGATGACATGTCCATCATGGGCCTCCTGCACTGCCACAATGATGCCACCCGAAGGTTGCAGGAACAGCAACTCATATTCCGCCTGGGAACCCTGCAGCCATATGGTATCAATGTGGACTTCACCAGTTTCAAAATCTCCCCTTCCCCCACTGCATCCCTCAACCAGCCCAGTTCATCCCCTCCCCCCACTGCACCACACAACCAGCCCAGCTCTTCCCCCCCACCCACTGCATCCCAAAACCAGTCCAACCTGTCTCTGCCTCCCTAACCGGTTCTTCCTCTCACCCATCCCTTCCTCCCACCCCAAGCCGCACCCCCAGCTACCTACTAACCTCATCCCACCTCCTTGACCTGTCCGTCTTCCCTGGACTGACCTATCCCCTCCCTACCTCCCCACCTACACCCTCTCCACCTATCTTCTTTACTCTCCATCTTCGGTCCGCCTCCCCCTCTCTCCCTATTTATTCCAGTTCCCTCCCCCCATCCCCCTCTCTGATGAAGGGTCTAGGCCCGAAACGTCAGCTTTTGTGCTCCTGAGATGCTGCTTGGCCTGCTGTGTTCATCCAGCCTCACATTTTATTATCTTGGAATCTCCAGCATCTGCAGTTCCCATTATCTCTGATACTATTTTAACCTCACTGCGAAGCCTCTTCCAGGGATGCCTAACCTGAAGAAGTTACCCTCCTCCCTCCGGACCAACCTCAGGGAATCTCTCTCCCATTGCAACTCTCTTGTAATCTCTTCGGCCTTGAAACTGCTCGACCATGTCCTGAAGCAAACCAGGTACCACAGCCACATCACCTTTCTCAGCACCTGCCTACGGAACCAGATCATCCCCAAGGGACTACAGTCCACATTTCAGCCTTCCCAATTTGGCGCCAACCGTGACCACCTCTACACCCAGAATATTCAGACCCTTCAGAAGCGGTTCTCCCTGCGAGTCCTGAAACAGACACTCGCAGCCATGCGCCGGCACCTCCAGGCACTGCAATCCAGCCTGCCCCAGCTCAGAGCCTCCCTCTCCCAGACCTGCAAAGGACCCCTGCTGTTTTTTATCCTCCGCAGGATCCACAGACTGAACACCCAGTTCCACTCAGCTTTACTGGACACCAAAAATCGTAAGTACAACCAACTCACTGGCCCCTGCCACCCACAAGAGGATTCCTGCGCCTTCCAAATCCCGACTCTGTCCCTGTCCCTCCCCCACCATGCACCCGCCGCCATTGACCATGAGGACACGGCCGGAGACCCCACCGATGACGTCACATCGGCCTCCGCCGGCCACAGAACTTCCGGAACCGCTGCTGCAGTCACCACCTCCACGTCCAGGTACTACAGCCCACACACCACCCTCACCTCAGCTGCTGCCGCCCACCCCGATCCTCCCACCGCCGACGGAACCCCGCCCACGGTCGACGCCGACGGAACCCCGCCCACGGTCGACGCCGACGGAACCCCGCCCACGGCCGACGGAACCCCGCCCACGGCCGACGGAACCCCGCCCACGGCCGACGACATCATCGCTCCGCCCACAACCTCCACAGCCTGTAACCCCAGAGGAGACCGCCACCCTGAGCCCTGCCGAATCTTCACCATCCCCCCAGACCTCCCACTGACTGAGGACGAACGGTCAGTCCTGAGCAAGGGGCTCACCTTTGTCCCCCTACAACCACACATCAACGAATACCAGTCACGGTCGGACATAGAGCAGTTTTTCCGCCGTCTTCGCCTGCATGCCTACTTCTTCAACCGGGAACCCAACCCTCCTTCCACTGACCCCTTCACCCGCTTCCAACACAAGTCCTCCTCCTGGACACCACCCCCAGGCCTCCTACCCTCCCTCGACCTCTTCATCTCCAACTGCCGTCGAGACATTAACCGCCTCAACCTCTCCACCCCTCTCACCCACTCCAACCTCTCCCCCGCAGAACGGGCAGCCCTCCGCTCCCTCCGCTCCAACCCCAACCTCACCATCAAACCCGCAGACAAGGGTGGCGCAGTGGTAGTATGGCGTACTGACCTCTACATCGCCGAGGCCAGACGCCAACTCTCCGACACCACCTCCTACCGCCTCCTCGATCATGACCCCACACCCGAGCACCAAACCATCATCTCCAACACCATTCATGACCTCATCACCTCAGGGGACCTCCCACCCACAGCCTCCAACCTCATTGTTCCCAAACCCCGCACGGCCCGTTTCTATCTCCTTCCCAAAATCCACAAACCTGCCTGCCCTGGTCGACCCATCGTCTCAGCCTGCTCCTGCCCCACCGAACTCATCTCCACCTATCTGGACTCCATTTTCTCCCCTTTGGTCCAGGAACTCCCCACCTATGTCCGTGACACCACCCACGCCCTCCACCTCCTCCAGGACTTCCAATTCCCTGGCCCCCAACACCTCATATTCACCATGGACGTCCAGTCCCTGTACACCTGCATTCCGCATGGAGATGGCCTCAAGGCCCTCCGCTTCTTCCTGTCCCGCAGGCCCGACCAGGCCCCCTCCACCGACACTCTCATCCGCCTAGCGGAACTCGTCCTCACACTCAACAACTTCTCTTTTGACTCCTCCCACTTCCTACAGACTAAGGGGGTGGCCATGGGCACCCGCATGGGCCCCAGCTATGCCTGCCTCTTTGTAGGTTACGTGGAACAGTCCATCTTCCGCACCTACACAGGCCCCAAACCCCACCTCTTCCTCCGGTACATTGATGACTGTATCGGCGCCGCCTCTTGCTCCCCAGAGGAGCTCGAACAGTTCATCCACTTCACCAACACCTTCCACCCCAACCTTCAGTTCACCTGGGCCATCTCCAGCACATCCCTCACCTTCCTGGACCTCTCAGTCTCCATCTCAGGCAACCAGCTTGTAACTGATGTCCATTACAAGCCCACCGACTCCCACAGCTACCTAGAATACACCTCCTCCCACCCACCCTCCTGCAAAAATTCCATCCCCTATTCCCAATTCCTCCGCCTCCGCCGCATCTGCTCCCACGATAAGACATTCCACTCCCGCACATCCCAGATGTCCAAGTTCTTTAAGGACCGCAACTTCCCCCCCACGGTGATTGAGAACGCCCTTGACCGCGTCTCCCGCATTTCCCGCGACACATCCCTCACACCCCGCCCCCGCCACAACCGCCCCAAGAGGATCCCCCTCGTTCTCACACACCACCCTACCAACCTCCAGATACAACGCATTATCCTCCGACACTTCCGCCATTTACAATCCGACCCCACCACCCAAGACATTTTTCCATCCCCACCCCTGTCTGCTTTCCGGAGAGACCACTCTCTCCGTGACTCCCTTGTTCGCTCCACACTGCCCTCCAACCCCACCACACCCGGCACCTTCCCCTGCAACCGCAGGAAATGCTACACTTGTCCCCACACCTCCTCCCTCACCCCCATCCCAGGCCCCAAGATGACATTCCACATTAAGCAGAGGTTCACCTGCACATCTGCCAATGTGGTATACTGCATCCACTGTACCCGGTGCGGCTTTCTCTACATTGGGGAAACCAAGCGGAGGCTTGGGGACCGCTTTGCAGAACACCTCCGCTCAGTTCGCAACAAACAACTGCACCTCCCAGTCGCAAACCATTTCCACTCCCCCTCCCATTCTCTTGATGACATGTCCATCATGGGCCTCCTGCACTGCCACAATGATGCCACCCGAAGGTTGCAGGAACAGCAACTCATATTCCGCCTGGGAACCCTGCAGCCATATGGTATCAATGTGGACTTCACCAGTTTCAAAATCTCCCCTTCCCCCACTGCATCCCTCAACCAGCCCAGTTCATCCCCTCCCCCCACTGCACCACACAACCAGCCCAGCTCTTCCCCCCCACCCACTGCATCCCAAAACCAGTCCAACCTGTCTCTGCCTCCCTAACCGGTTCTTCCTCTCACCCATCCCTTCCTCCCACCCCAAGCCGCACCCCCAGCTACCTACTAACCTCATCCCACCTCCTTGACCTGTCCGTCTTCCCTGGACTGACCTATCCCCTCCCTACCTCCCCACCTACACCCTCTCCACCTATCTTCTTTACTCTCCATCTTCGGTCCGCCTCCCCCTCTCTCCCTATTTATTCCAGTTCCCTCCCCCCATCCCCCTCTCTGATGAAGGGTCTAGGCCCGAAACGTCAGCTTTTGTGCTCCTGAGATGCTGCTTGGCCTGCTGTGTTCATCCAGCCTCACATTTTATTATCTTGGAATCTCCAGCATCTGCAGTTCCCATTATCTCTGAGCATATCCTTCTACTGCTTTCTCCCTCACTCAATTATTCTGCTTCCCCTTAAATAAGTTTAAGTAGTCATCTTAACTTTTGTGAGATCTCCTATTTTATTTTAATCACTCTAAAGTTAAAGTTCCTATTGGACAAATTGGTACCCTTCTTGTACTCATGACTCCTGGTTTAACTTCCTCCACCATTGGCAATATCATCTCTACATCTACTTTATCAGATCATGCATAATTCAAAGACATCTAACTGGTCACCCTTCAGTCTGCCCTTTTGACAGGAGGGAGGTATATTGATGTCTTGAATGCAAACAAAATGAAGGAATCACATCATTTGTCCGAGTTTAATAATGAGAAGAGGGGCCAGGACATTGACCAGGAGAGATATTCAAAAGAGCACAATATGGCAATGTATTGTTAAGCCTGACAGGCTAGAGAACATACTTAAAATCCCTGTGTTTGGATGTGGTTAATTGTAGATAAATATTCATCTGTCTGGTTGTAAGTATTTTGAATCTAACTGTTTGGATGTATTATGTCACATTTCTGGAACAGGTGGTGCCTGAACTCAGACCTTCTGGCCAAGAGGCAGGAATACTACTTCTGTGACACAAAAGCAGGTGATCCCATTTTCATGTATGTATGCATTACATGTCCTATTGACCATAAGGGAGAAAGCAGCAGTCAGTTTGACAATGTATTAACATCACATGATGCTTAGATTAGGTAGATCTCATGGTATCAAACAGAGCATCATACAGTGAAAATAGAAAGTGCTGAAGAAACTCAACTGCTTTGGCAGTGTCTGTGGAGAGAGAAGCAGAGTTAACATTTTGAGTTCAATATGTCTTTTCACAAGAAGCGGAGATATAACTGAGGGTCTCCCCTACCTGGTGGATGTTCACTGGGTGCCACAGGCACCTACAGGAGAGAAGAGTGGGAATTAGTTCTATAAGAGGAATAAAATCTTGTTTAGATGAAGAATGAGTTAATGTTGGTGATAATGGGAGAGTAACACAACGTAATGAATGAGAAAGAGAAATTCAAAGAAAACAGTGGCTAAATGCTGGCTTACGGGTGGAATTAGAGATAGCATATAATACAAAAAAGAAGCATACAAACTGGCAAGAAAGAACAGAAGTCAGCAAAGGAGGAGCAAGGAATTAATTAAGATGGGGAAAATAGAGTATGAGAGTAAGCTTACAAGGAACATAATAAGAACTGAATGTAAACATTCTTATAGTTATGTAAAGAGAAAAATATTGGTGAGAACTAACATAGGTCCCTTACAGTCAGAAATAGAGTAATTTGTAATAAGGAAGAAAGAACTGGTTGACAAATTCATATATTGTTTCCGTCTTTACAAAGGAGGACACAAATAATTTATCAGAAATGAAGGGGAACACAGGGTTAGTTTGAGTGGTTTCTCTGTATTAATAGAGAAATGGTGTTGGGGTGTTGGAGAAATTGTCAGGATTGAAGGCTGATAAATTATAATGGCCTGATAATATGCATCTCAGAGTACTTAAGGAAGGAACCTTAGAAATAATAGACATAATTGGTGATCATCCTCCAAGATTCTTCAGATTTTGGTACAGTTCCTACAGATTACAGGGTGGCCCCATTATGTAAAAAGGGAAGTAGAGAGACAACAAGGAATTATGCACCAGTGAGTCTGATGTTGGTGTCAGGAAGATGCTATAGTCTATTAGCAAGGTTTTTATAGCAGACCATACAGAAAACAGTGGTAGAATCAGACATAGTCAGCACATATTTACAAAAAGGAAATTGTGCTTGAGAACTCTACTGGAATTCATTAAGGATATGATTAATTTAGTTGATCGGGGCGACCGTGGATGTGGGAGTGGATGTGGTTTATTTGGACTTTCAGAAGGGAAGTCCACTTAAGAGATGTGTAAATTTAAGTGTATAGGATTGTGTAGAGTATAGAGATGGATAGAAAATTGACTAGCAGACAGAAAACAAAGAGTTGGAGTAAATGGGTCTTTATCTGAATGGCAGACTGTGACTACTGGGGTACTGTAGGGATTGGTACTAGAACCTGAGCTATTCACAACATGTGCTTATGATTTAGAGGAGGGAACTAAATATAATATTTCAAAATTTATAGATGACAAAAGCTGGGTAGAAGGATGAGCTGACAACAATGTAGAGATGTTGCAGTATGATTTGGAGTGAGTGGGCAAATGCATGGCAGATGCAATTTAATGTGGATTAATGTGAGGTTATCCACATTGATAATAAAAAAGTAAGGCAAATTATTATTTGAATGGCTGTAAATTAAGAGAGGGAAATGTTCAATGAGATCTGGGTACCCTTGTGCACCAATCACTGAAAGTAAGTGTGCAGGTGCAACAGGCAATAAAGATGACAAACTTCATAAAGATGGCCTTCATAATAAGAGGATTTGAGGATGAACATGAATGTCTTGCTGCAATTGTACAGGGCATTGGAATATTATTTGCAGTTTTGGTCTCCTTATCTAAAGAAGAATGTCCTTACTGTAGAGAGAATGCAACGATGGATTACCAGACTGATCTTAGGGATGGCAGGACTGACATACAAGGAGAGATTAAGTCAGTTAGGATTGTATTCACTGGACTATAGAAGAATGAGGGGTGTGGGGAATCTCATAGAAACCTATAAAATTCTAACAGGACAAGACTGGCTAGATGCAGGAAGGATCTTCCCAATGGTGTGGGAATCCAGAACCAGGGCTCATAGTTTAAGGATGAGGGGTAAATCTTTTAAGACTGAGATGAAAGAAATTTCTTTACCCAGAGTGGCACATCTGTGGAATTCACCATTCTAATTTTGGCCAAAACATTTTTTGTTTTCAAGAAGGAGGTAGGTGGATGGGGAGGGTTGGATTAGATTATTGAGCTCAATGAGTAGGTGGATTGCCCATGCTAAATTGTCCGTAGTGATCAGGAATATGTAATTTAGGTGGGTTGTAGGGTGATGGGTCTGGGAGGTATGTTCCAAGGATCGGTATGGGCTTGGTGAACCGAAGGGCCTGCTTCTACACTATAGGGATTCTATGATCCTATGATCAGCCATTATCATAATGAATGGTGGAACAGACTTGAGGGGTCCAATAGCCTACTCCTGCTCTGATCTTCTTTGTTTCTCTGAATCATACTGTGCTGGTTGGCAATTCTTTTATTTATTCATTCCCTTCAGTAGGCAGAACTATATTCTTTCTCCTTGCAAGGAACTTGGTACTCCTCTAATTCCCTCACCCCCACAAAGGCTTCTCCTTCTCTCAGCCCAGTTGTGAGCCAACTGTACCTATAATAAAACAAAAGGGAAGAGTTGAGTATGACGGAATGGCAGTTAGTGGTGGTGCATAGACAGGAGTGGTGACGAGGTGTCACCAATGAGTGAATAGGAACTGCAAAGGGCTGGAAGGCTTTGTAGTTTGGAAGGATGAAGTGGACAAGTTCTGTTGCAAAGTCATGACAATGCAACAGAGCGTTGTAGTCCTTGAGTCTTGGTGAGATATCTATCCACTGGCAACATTGTGAGCATAAGGTAACAGGGAGACAATGTTGGCACTTAACTTTGCAGAGTGCAGAAGGTCTACTTTCTGGACTACTGGGCATCCTGCTTCGCACTGCACTGACCTGGGCTGTAACCTGCATCCAGTCTGGCTTTGATACTCTCATCAGAAAAGTTCTAAAGAAGGGTCACTGCATAGGATACCTATAATGCTGCAGGAAAGGATACCCTGTGTCATGGTATATCAGTGAGCCATGAAGACGCAATGATAACAGATTAATGGACACCACACAATTATCACCAAACATGAAGGTTCCCTCCCAGCCAGGGAATACCTCAGCAGTCATGGGCATTCAGCATCCGATCTTCGGGTAAGTGTCCTCCAAGGCAGCCTTCCAGATGCACAGCAACACAGTATCACTGAGCAGAAACTGATAGCCAAGTTCATACTCTTGAAGATGACATCAACTGTGATCATAGGTTCATCTTGCACTACAAGTACTAAACTGTTCTGTGTCTGTGAAATCTTCTTTACTGTTCTATTTTGACACCATTATCTTGATAACTATTCCTCTTCCTTTATTAGCTTGTATAGTTTTGGATTACTTGTTACTTTGGTTAGACCTTCGTCATGCAAATCTTTTACCTATCATGTTATTTGCTTTGTCTCTAACACCTTCTTATTTTTGTCTTTTTTCTAATTATCTCTCTGACTAAAGTAATCAGATCTTAGGTCATCCCTTCATTAGCTATTCAGCTGTGACACTTTACTCACACTTTGGATTGCTTGCAAAGACTTATTATTCAGCCTGTCAACACTCCACTCACACCATTTGTACTTATCTTTTAACACTCCTACTTACCTGGACTTAACTTGCAATGATCTCTTCACCTATAAATTTTGTGTCTGTGCACTTCCGTCAGCCTCATCTGATGAAAAAGCAACACTCTGAAAGCTTGTGATTTCAAATAAACCTGTTGGACTATAACCTTGTATCATGTGATTTCTGCCTTTGCCCACCCCAGTCCAACATCGGCACTTCCTCTCCGTGAGCTATCCAACAAGATCTAGGTTTCCGCCCATGAAGCAGGGAGCAGGCTTTGCTTGTCTCTAAGCTATGTCCTGAATGTAGAGGCTTGGGCGCTAGAGTTAGGTGACAGGTTGTTCCTGGCTCCCATCACCTGAAGTGGTGTGTACCACAAAGTTCCACTCATAGCAAGCACTTCTACCTCTTCGCGAGATCATTCTCCAGAAATGATGTCCTGAAACCAAGTAGTATGATTCATGAGGTGAAAAGCAGAAGATTGTATAAGAAATGTCACTCCAAGCCACAGTGGTGCAGGCACAAAGAATCTCACTTGACAAAACATTTTAACCGAAAGTGGGAAAGTTATTTCTGGTGGGTCAGCAGCGATCAGGACCCTGGTTAAATATGATGTGAAGCTGACTGAAAATGCCATGTCCAGTTGTTGGCAACTGCATTGTTTCAAATTTTGGCAGAGACAGATGTTTCTATGCTCAGGCATTTTTGTTTTGTGGGAGAATTTTCTACTACATTTCAAAGAACTTTCTCTAAACAAAAAATAAATATCTGTTCAAATAATTTTGTTTTCTAGTTCCTGTTATATACAAATTCCTTTCCTTTCAATGATATAGCTGAGTGCAACCACTTTCGTTCATGTGTAGGTAAATAAAATGCTTACACCACTTGTCAACCACTTCCATTTCACTTTACACTGTTGTGGTTAATCTTTAACTGAAGGTGTGAATTTCCAAAATTACTCTCAACGTGGAAAGCCAAATTATATAGAGGCAAGAAAAGAGAGAGAGAAAAAAACTTCCTGAGGGTTCTTGGTTTCACCCAGATGCTTGGCCAATGCTCTGAATCTGAAAGATTTTGGAAAGAAGGGCGGACTTGGTAGTTGAGTGCATTACTAGGTTGGGTAATGTGGAACAAGGAAGTAAAGTTCATTGATAGATTAAAGAGAATCAGAAAACTCTGGTGAAACATTATCATCAGCTTGGATTGGTTGGGCTGAATGTTCTACTTCTGTACTGTGTAATCTGATTAACTAATGAAAATTGTTTCCTGCATTTAATGATTTGCATTGTAATATAACATTACGGTACATGATTGGTTTTCATTCTATTTAAGAATGTAATTACTTCTCTGATTTAATGTTACTGTAGTATATTGATCAAATAAAAATTTAGATACTGCTTCTGCAAAGCAAGAGATATAACTAATGCATAGCAAGGTAAGGGCAGGCCTCATGTTTCACATGAAATTAGCCTTGTTTTTAGAGGGTGAGGGAGCCCCTTGCTGATAACAGTCCCTATCTTGCTGAAATATTTTGGGTCTCATGATATGACAAAACTTCTGTGGAAGTGAATGTTGAGCACAATTCACTTAATTACCTAAAAAAAATGGAAAGAACTGTGGATGCTGTAAATCAGAAACAAACACAAAGTTGCTGGAAAAGCTCAGCAGGTCGGGCAGCATCTGTGAAGGAAAAAACAAAAGTTAACGTTGTGGGTCTGATTCTGAGGAAGGGTCACTGAACCCAAAACATTAACTCTCATGTTTTTTCCTTCACAGATGCTGCCAGACCTGCTGAGCTTTTCCAGCAACTTCTGTTTTTGTCCATTTAATTAGCTCTTGTGATTGATACCCTATAACTGAACTAACCTGATGATTCATCTGTGACCTGCTTCTTATGAATGTCTGAGTGGGTCTTCCTGCCAATGTTAGCAACTCATCATTTGCAAATGGGAGTTCAGGTTGCTCCAACAAAACAAAACCCTATGATCAAAAGCAGCAGCTGTCTCTTGTTCTCATTTCTCTGGGCATCAATACTCAGTTTGTGGATGCAATTATATAACATCAACTGATGCAATGAGCTTTATTGTCTCAGGAGCTTGTAGTACAACCACATCAATTTCGGCTATCGATTAATGACTTGAAATTAAATATACAGGGCATCATTTCAAAATTTTCAGATGACATAATGAAAATGATATAAATAGCTAGATTGTAATGGACCAAATGAGGTACTTTAATTCTGAGGAGAAGCCAGAGCAGCTCCACACAGCAAAGAAGTTTAAGAGGAGTTTTAATAGAGGTGTTTAAAATTATGATTAGCTTTGATAGAATAGATAGAGAAAATGGTTCCATCAGCAAGGTGGTGGGCAACAAGAGAACACAGATTGAAATAATTTGCAAAAGAGCCATAAGGAGACTAGGAGAATGTATTTTATTTATGCAGCAAGCCACTATGATCTTGAAAGCACTGACTGATAGAGTGGTGGAAGCAGGATCATTAGTATCTTATTAAAAAGAATCGAAGAGATATTTGAAAAGAAAATAAATCACAGCTACTTATGGAATAGTGGGAAAGTTGGGACTGGAGTCATAGAGTCATACAACACGGAAACAGGTCCTTTGGCCCAAGCTGTCTATGCCAACCAAGTTTCCCAAACTAAACTAGTTCCAATTGCCTGCATTTAGCCCATATTCATTTTAACCTTTCCTATTCATGTACCAGTCTACATGTCTTTTAAATGTTGTAACTGTATTTGCATCCATCGTGTCTTCTGGCAGTTCATTCCACATACGAACCACCATATTGAAAGAGTTACCGCTCAGGTCCCTTTTAAATATTTCTCCTCTTAACTTAAAAACATGCCCCCTAGTTTTAAACTCCCCCACCCTAGGGAAAAGACCTTTGCTATTCATCTTATCTATGCCCCTCATGGTTTTATAAACTTCTATAAGGTTACCCTCAAACTCTTGTTGGTCAGCAATTCTCAGTCTAACAGATGCACATCATGCTGTATAGCAGAGTGCAACAACAATCTCATACCTGCACCATGTGCCAGCTGTTAATGTAGCAGCAACAGGCAGCCTTGCCTCAAAGTCCACACCAAATTCCATGGAGGTATCTGTCAGTCAGGTGGTCCTAGCACAGTGAGTCAAGGGCAGCCTCAGAAATTAGCCCAAAGATTTGCTAGGAGTCAGGTGCCCAGTTGGGGCATTCATAGTTAGGACACAATGCCTGTGCCACCCAGCGAATGGACCATGGTCACGGAAGCCCTCTGCTGCAGGAATTAGACTTGGGAACCTATTCTTTGCAATTGGGTGTTGTAGAGTGGGAGGGAAGGGGAATGACAGTTCTGATGAAAGTGGGGGAGCAGATTCGGTGAAGCACGGTCACACAAGAAAGAGGTGTTCATCCATAGTCTGGATGGCTTCAAGAGGAGACAACGATTGACCATACCTGCTGTAGCCACCTCACACGCTGGGGTCAGGGGCATAAGGGATTTGAGAGTAAAGATATGGAGGTGCAGACTTATATAGACAGTTTGGTGGGGTATAAAGCCTACAGGGTTCATGGGAGGGAACCTTGATGTTCCAAGTCTCATTGAGGTGGAGGCTAGAAGCCACCGGGTGAAAAGCACTCATCGTTGCCTTCCATTATGCTGGGTATTGAAAGTATGAAATGGGGAAGTAAATGCCTATGAGTAGTGGTGGTGCGAGTGGGATAAATAACTTAACCTTGAGGGACGGTTCTGCAAAACCTACCGATGTTTTGAAAGGAAATGGCATTACACACAGACTCATACACTGTACATGAGGCAGATCTGTGGGATCTGAGAAAAAGCTAAAACAAAGCCTTCTATGGGTGTATAAACTTTGAGAAACAATTATTTGGGATGGAATTAATAGTCACATGGAAGAAGGTAGGTTGATTAGGAAGTGAGAAAGGATCGCTAAAGGTGTATTTACGTTTAACTAACTTGCTGGAGTTTTCCGAAGAGGTAACAGAGGGTCAAAGAGGGTAATGCTGATGATGTAATATACATGAATTCCAAGAAGTTGTTTGATACAGGGCTAAACAATAGAACTGTGAGGAAAGTTATAGCTCATGATATATGGGGGACATTAGCGACATGGATACAAAATTCGCTGAGTGTTAGGAAACAAAGAGTAATGGTCAATAAAGATAGCAAAAACTGCAAACGCTGGAGTCAGAGACAACGCAGAACGGAGCTGGAGGAACACAGCAGGCCAGGCAGCAACAGAGGAGCAGGAAATTTGATGTTTTGGGCCAGGACCCTGCATCAGAAATGTGGACGCGAAAGGGAGCTGGGAAATAAATAGAGAGAGGAGAAGTGGGGCTTAGGAAGATAGGTGGGATGGTGAAAGATGAATGCAGGTAGAGAGTGGTGGGGATTGGTCAGCGGGCTGGGTGGGGCAGATCAGTGGGAGAGAAGATGGACAGGTTGTGTCAGGCCAAGGAGGCGACCGAGAGAGGGAGAGTTAGACATGGGATGACGCCAGGGATGGGGAGATTTTAAAACTGATGAATTCTATGTTTAGGCCATCGGGTTGTAGACTCCCAAGGTGGATGGAACATAGAACATAGAACAGTACAGCACAGTTCAGGTCCTTCGGCCCATGATGTTGTGCGAACCTATTATCTCACTCTAAGATCAAACTACCCTGCATACCCTACATTTTACTATCACCCATGGCCCTATCCAAGAGTCGCCTGAATGTTCCTAATGAATCCGACTCCACTACCACCACCGGCAGCGCATTCCACTCACCCACCACTCTCTGCGTAAAGAACCTAACTCTGACATCTCCCTTATACCTTCCTCCAATCACCTTAAAATTATGCCTCCTAATAATAGTTATTACCGCCCTGGGAAAAATTCTCTGGCTATCCACTCTATCTAAGCCTCTCATTCTCTTGCACACCTCTATCAACTCATCTTTCATCCTTCTTTGCTCTATTGAAAAAAGCCCTAGTTCCTTCACCTCTCCTCGTAAGACCTGCCCTCCAGTCCAGGCAGCATCCTGGTAATTCTCCTCTGCACCCTCTCTAAAGCTTCCACATCCTTCCCATAATGAGGCACCCAGAACTGAACACAATATTCCAAGCGTGGTCTAACCAGGGATTTATAGAGCTGCAGCATAACCTTGCGGCTCTTAAACTCAATTCCCCTGCCAATGAAAGCAAATGTGCTGATCTCCCAGTTTACGGGTGGTGTCATTGTGACACTGGAGGAGGCCCAGGATGGACATGTCACCCAGTGAGTGGGAGGGTGAATTAAAATAGTTGGCAATCAGAAGGTGCTATCATTTGTCACGTACAGAACACTGATGCTGTACAAAATGGCCTCTGATTCTACGCTTGGTCTATTTTTCAGGCTGGAAGAATGCTTGTAGTGGTTCCCCAGGGATTTTCATTAGGACACTTGCTTTTCCTGACTTACATTAATAATCTGGATCTTGTTGTGCTGGGGACAATTGCAAAGTTTGCAGATGATGTTAAACCTGGAAGAATTATAAACTGTGAGGAGGACACAGTGTAGAATCCCAAAAAGACATTGACAAGTTAGTAGAGTGGGTGGATAAGTTGCAGATGAAGTTCAATGTAGAGAAGTGTGAGGTGATGCACCTTAGTTGGAAAAACTTTGAAACACAACATAAAATAAGAAGTTCAATACAAAGGAATGCAAGAACACAGGGATCTGGGTATAAAAGTGCACAGGTCATTGAAGGTGACAGGACAGATAGAGAGAACAGTTAATAAAGCACACTGTGTTCTCAGACGAAAAGAGCAAGGTGGTAATATTGAACTTGTTCAACACATTTGTTAGACCTCTGATAGAGAATTTGTGTGCAGTAGACGTCGCATTATAGGAAAGATGTCAATGCATTGGAGAGAATGTGGAAATTATTTAGAAGAATGGCTCCAGGAATGAGATCCTTCAGCTATGAGGATAAATGGAGGTTGAAGAAGTTAGGACTGTTGTCCTTGGAGATCACAAAGCTGAGAGGTCATTTGATAGAAGTTTCCAAATTCAGGAGTAACCTGAACAGAGTATATAGGGAGAAGCTGTTCCTTCTCATAAAGAAGAAGGAACGCAAGGGCATTTAAAATGATGCACAAATGAAGCAAGGATGATATGAGAATTTTTTTCAAACGTTGAGTAGTTAGTCTATGGAATGCATCACATAGAAATATAATAGAGGCTGGTTCATTTGAGGGAATCAAGAGGGCATTTTTTTTTTAATATAGCAATGGTGTGCAGGGATGGGGGGAAAAGGCGAGGCTTTCCCCTGCAAAATAGATATACCCATTTTGGATACAGTTGAGGGGAATGACCTCGCAGGGGATAACAGCAGCAGCCAAATTCATGACACCATGGTTGGCTCTGCTGCAGAGGGAGGGAGAGATAGGCATAGAAATGCTTATAGTTATTGGGAATTCATTGTAAGGGGAATAGATATGTGTTTCTGTGGCTGTAAACAAGGGTCCAGGATGGTGTCAAAACCCAGGAATGAATCTGGAATGCAGTTCCCACAATCTCTGCAACAATTTTAACCCCACTACAAAGCCTCTTTTTAGGATGCCCACCTTAAAGATGTTACCTCTCTGATGCTGCTTGGCCGGCTGTGTTCATCCAACTTAGATTCTCCAGCGTCGGCAGTTCCTACTATCTCTCCAGGATGGTGCATTGCCTCCCTGGTGCTAGGATCCTGGAAGTCGCGGAGCTGGAGAGGAAGGGTGAGCAGCCAGTGGTCGTAGTACATGGTGGTAGTAACGACATAGACAAAAAAAAGTGATGAGGTCCTAAAAGCAGAATATAGAGAACTAGGAAGAAAGTTGAAATGTAGGGCATCAAAGATAGTAATCACAGGATTACTATTAGTGCCACGAGCTTGTCAGAGTAGAAACAGCAGGTCATATAGCATGAACAAATGCCTGAAAAGGTGGTGTGTGGGGCAAGGTTTCGGATTCATGGGGCATTGGGGAGATCTGTTCAAATTGGACAAGTTACACATGGGCAGAATTAGGATTTATATCCTTGTGGGGATAATTGGTAGAGCAGTTAGGGCAGTTTTAAACTAGTGTGGCAGAGGGATGGGAGCTAGAATAGTAGGGCAGTAGATGCAGAAATTGAGGCAGAGGTAGAAATCAAGGTAAACATGACTAAGAACAAGAACAGGCAGGGAACCCTGGCTGAAAAGAGCAGGGGAGGTGGTCTAAAATGCATATGTTTCAGTGTGAGAAGTATAGCAGGCAAGGTAGATGAAGTTAGAGCTTTGGTTTGTATTTGGAGTTAGGACAATATTGAGATTATAGAGACTTGGCTGAAAGAGGGACAGGACTGGCAGCTGAATGTCCAGGATTTAGATGTTTTAGGTGTGGTAGAAAAGGGAAGTCAAAGGGGTGGAGGAGTTGCACTATTGGTAAAGGAGTATCTCATAGCTGTACTGAGGGAGGATACATTAGAGAACTTGAACAGCGAGGCAATATATGTAGAACTCAGGAAATGGAAAGGTCAATTCACAATGCTGGGGGTATAATACAGGTCTCCCAGCAGCCAGCAGGTGATAGAGGAAAGAATATGTGGACAGATTTTGTGAAAATGTAACAACAGCAGGGTTGTTGTAGTGGGTGATTTTAAGTTACCCTATATTAACTGGGACTTACTGTGTGCTAAGGGCTTGGATGGGGCAGAATTTGTAAATAGTCCAACCAGAGAAGGGGTTATACTGGGCCTGGTTTGGAAAATGAGCCCAGCCAGGTAAGTGACGTTTCAGTGGGGGAATATTTCGGCAATAGTGACCATAATAGCATAGATTTTAAGATACTCCTGGATAGCAATAACAGCAGTCCTCAGGCGAAAGTGTTAAATTGGGGGAAGGTGAACTATAATAATAATAGACAGGAACTGGAGAATTTTAATAGAAGGCAATTGTTTGAGGGTAAATCTACATTGTATATGTGGGAGTATTTCAAATGGCCGTTGATAAGAGTTCGAGAGTGGCACATTCCTGTGAGGATGAAGGAAAGGTATGGCAAGTTACATGAACCTGGGATGACCAGGGATATTCTAACCTTCAGAAAGGAAAAGGAAGCATATGTAAAGTCTAAAAGGACGCAAACTGATACAGCCCTTGAAGTATATGAGGAAAGTAGGAAAGAACTTAATCAAGGAATTAGAAGAGCTAAAAGGGGTCATCAAAAGTCATTAGGAAATAGGGTTAAAGAGAATCCTAAGCTTTTTAATACATATATAAAAAGCAAGAGGGTAACCAGAGAAAGGGTTGGAGCACTTAAGGACAAAGAAGGAATCAATGTGTAGAGCCAGAAGACACAGGTAAGGTTCTAAACAAATACTTTGTGTTGGTATTCATCAAAGAGAAGGAATTAGTGGAGGATGACCTCAGGGAAGGGAGTGTTGAGTTTCTAAGCCAAGGTGCTATTAACAAGAAAGAGGTGTTATCCATCTTAAAAGTATTAAGGTAGATAAGTACCGTGATCCTGATGGGATTTATCCCAGAATATTGAGGGAGTCAAAGGAACAAATTGCTGGGGCTTTGACAGACATCTTTGCATCCTGTTTGACCACAGGTGAGGTCCCAGAGGACAGGACAATAGCCAATGTCATCCCATTATTTAAGAAGAGTAGCAAGAATAATCCTGGAAATTACAGACCAGTGAGTCTCAAGTCAGTGGTAGGGAAATAACTGGAAAATATTCTCAGGAACAATATCTATATGCATTTAGAAACAAATGAACTTATTAGCGATAGACAGCATGGTTATATATGGAGGAGGTTGTGCCTCACTGACCTGATCGAGTTTCTTGAGGAGGTGACGAAGATGATTGTTGAGGTAAAAGTGGTTGATGTTGTCTACGTGGACTTCAGCAAAGCCTTTGATAAGGTCCCTCGTGGAAGATAGGTACAAAAGTTGAAGTCACATGGTATCGGGGTGAGCTGGCAAGATGGATAAAAAAACTGGCTTAGTCATAGGAGACAAGGGTAGCAGTGGAAGAGATAATGGGAACTGCAGACGCTGGAGAATCCAAGATTACAAAGTGTGCAGCTGGATGAACACAGCAGGCCATGCAGCATCTCAGGAGCACAAAAGCTGACATTTCGGGCCTAGACCCTTCACCAGAGAGGAGGATGGAGAGAGGGTTCTGAAATAAATAGGGAGAGAGGGGGAGGCGGACTGAAGATGGATAGAGGAGAAGATAGGTGGAGAGGAGTGTAGGTGGGGAGGTGGGAAGGTGGGGAGGGGCTAGGTCAGCCCGGGGAGGACGGACAGGTCAAGGAGGCGGAATGAGGTTGGTAGGTGGAAAATGGAGGTGCGGCTTGAGGTGGGAGGAGGGGATAGGTGAGAGGAAGAACTGGTTAGGGAGGCGGGGATGAGCTGGGCTGATTTAGTGATGCAGTGGGGGGAAGGGATGAACTGGGCTGGTTTTGGGATGCAGTGGGGGAGGGGGAGATTTTGAAGCTGGTGAAGTCCTCATTGATACCATTGGGCTGCAGGGTTCCCAAGCGGAATATAAGTTGCTGTTCCTGCAACCTTTGGGTGGCATCATTGTGGCACTGCAGGAGGCCCATGATGGACATGTCGTCTAAGGAATTGGAGGGGGAGTTAAAATGGTTTGTGACTGGGAGGTGCAGTTGTTTATTGCGAACCGAGCGGAGGTGTTCTGCAAAGTGGTCCCCAAGCCTCTGCTTGGTTTCCCCAATGTAGAGGAAGCCACACCGGGTACAATGGATACAATATAGCACATTGGCAGATGTGCAGGTGAACCTCTGCTTAATATGGAAAGTCATCTTCGGGCCTGGGATGGGGATGAGGGAGGAGGTGTGGGGGCAAGTGTAGCACTTCCTGCGGTTGCAGGGGAAGGTGCCGGGTGGGGTGGGGTTGGAGGGGAGTGTGGAATGGACAAGTGAGTCATGGAGAGAGTGGTCTCTCTGGAAGGCAGACAAGAGTGGGGATGGAAAAATGTCTTGGGTGTTGAGGTCGGATTGTAGATGGTGGAAGTATTGGAGGATGATGCGTTGTATCCGGAGGTTGGTGGTGTGGTATGTGTGGACGAGGGGGATTCTCTTAGGGCAGTTATTGCGGGGGCAGGGTGTGAGGGATGTGTTGCGGGAAATGCGGGAGACACAGTCAAGGGAGTTCTCGACCTCTGTGGGGGGTGGGGGGTGACGTTGCAGTCCATGAAGAGCGCGGACATCTGGGATGTGCAGGAGTAGAATGCCTCATCCTGGGTGCAGATGCGGCGGAGGCAAAGGAATTGGGAATAGGGGATGGAATAGGGTCTAGGCCCGAAACATCAGCTTTTGTGCTCCTGAGATGCTGCTTGGCCTGCTGTGTTCATCCAGCTACACACTTTGTTATCTTGGTAGCAGTGGAAGGATGCTTTTCAGAATGGAGGGTTGTAACTAGTAGTGTTCCACAGGGTTCAGTGCTGAATCTTTATTGTTCATGGTCTACATAAATGATTTGGAGGAAAATGTAGCTAGTCTAATTAGTAATTTTATGGATGATACAAAGAATGATGGACTTGCGGATAGTGAGTACATTGTCAGAGGGTACAGCAGATCACTTGGAGGCATGGGCAGAAAAATGGCAGATGGAGTTTAATCCACACAAATATGAAGTGGTGCATTTTGCAGAGGCAGCTACAGGTGGAAATTATACAGTGAATGGCAGAACCCTTAGGAGTACTGACGTGCAGAGGCATCTGAGTGTGCAGGCCCAAAGATCACTGAAGGTGGCAAATAGAAAATATAGTAAAAAAGGCTTATGGCATGCTTGCCTTCATTGGAAGGGGAGTTGAGTATAAGGATAGACGAGTTATGCTGCAGTTGTATAGATCTTTAATTTGGCCACTCTTGGAATATTACCTGCAGTTCTGGTCACTCCACTACCAAAAGGATGTGAATGCTTTGGAGAAGGTACATAAGTTGATAAGAAATAGGGGCAGAATTAAATGATTTGGCCCATCGAAGCCATTCAACCATGGCTGATTTGCTCCTCACCTCCATTTTCCTGCCTACTCCCCTTAACCCTTCAACCATTACCAATAAAAAATCTGTCTAACTCCTCCTTAAATTAACTCATTGTCTCAGTATCCACTGCAATTTGAGATAACAAATTCCACAGATTCACAACCCTTTGGGAGAAGTAGTTTCTCTTCAACTCTGTTTTAAATTTGCCACCCCTTATCATAAGACTATAACTTCCTGTCCTAGAAAGGCCCACAAGAGGAAGCATCCACTCCATGTCTATTTTATTCATACCTTTTATCATCTTGAATACCTCAATTTGATTTCCCTTCACTCTTCTACATTTCAGAGAGTATAAGCCTAAACTATTCAATCTCTCTTCATATGACAAACATCTCATCTCTGGGATCAATCTAGTAAACCTTGTCTGAACTACCTCCATTGTCACAGCATCTTTCCGCAAATAAGGGGACCAAAATTGCACACAATACTTTGGGTGCAGTCTCATCAATGCTTGTATAATTACATCAGCATTTCCATGCCTTTATATTCTATTCCTTTAGCTATAAATCCAACATTCCTTTTGCTTTATTATCTGCCGTACCTGCATGCTCATTTTCTGTGCCTCATGAGCAAGGACACTCAGATCCCTTTGCACCAGAGCACCCCAAACTCTCTCCCCATTTAGATAGTAGGTTGCCTTCCCACTTTTCCGATCAAAATGCATGACCTCACACTTATACGCGTTAAAATCTATCTGCCACATTTTAGCCCACTCTCCTAACCTATTTATGTCCATTTGTAAGGTTCTTATTTCCTCATTGCAATCTACCATCCTACCTAGTTTTGTATCATCTACAAATTTGTCTATATAGCCTTCTATCCCAGTTTCTAAGTGTCGGACAGGGAATGGCTGAACTCCTCTGATAATTAAACTAAAATACTAGTCCCAATCTGTTATGACAGGAGTAGAGGTTCCCCTCTAATGAATAGCCCTGAAACCCCCAGAGAATCTCATCTTTCCCTGCGTGATCTATCAAAAGTGTTTGAAAAAAAGGAAGATCCCTGATCTCCACTTTATAAGTAACAAGAAACAATTTATTTACTTAACCCAACAATGAACTAATTAACAAAAATTCCTAACAAACCGACAATTCCACCCAGGCTATTAACTACTCTCTAACTGGTCTAAATTCTATTGGAATGCTGTTTAAATACGAATAAGTCCTACTAATATAAATCTAATTAATCAGAAGCAATAAATTATAACTTTCTTTCCAAGTTCGCGTGGACATTGGATCCACTATCTCCACTGCTACTTTAATAACCTACGATGTAGGTCATCTGGCCTGGGAGATTTGACTGGCCTCAATCCTAATAGTTTGCTGAGTACCTTTTCCCTATTGATGTCGATTGTTCTGAGTTCTACCATTTCAATTGCTCTGACCTGCCCATTCCAAAAGGAATGGTACTATTGTCCTCCACTGTGAAAACTGAGGCAAGGTATTGATTTAGCATTCATGCCATTTCAGTGCTCCCCGCTATTAATTCTCCAGTTTCATCTTCCAAGGGACCAATATTCACCTTAGACACTCTCTGCCCTTTTATATACCTATAGATGTTTTAGCTATCCTTTCTGATATTTTGTGCTAGTTTTCTATCATAATTTACCTTAGTTCTTTTTATTAATTTTTTAGTAGCCTCGTATTTATTTTTGAAAGTTTCCCAATCCTCCTGCCCATCACTGGCCTTTGCAATACCATATACCTTAGTTTTTGACTTTATATTGTCCTTGACTTCCTTGTTTAGCCATGGATGTTTTTTAACCCCACACCTTCTTACCATATTTCTTCCTTCCTGGGATATATTTTAGTTTTGCAGAAAAGGTTTACAAGGATGTTGCCTGGTATGGGGGATTTTAGCTATGAAGATAGGTTGAATAGACTGGGTTTATCTTCTCTGGAGCACAAGAGGTTGAGGGGCGACCTAATAGACCTAATAGATTATGAATGGCATGGACTGAGTGAAAAGTATGAGGCTTTTTCCCAGGGTGGAGAGGTCAATTACTAGGAGACACTGGTTCAAGGTGCAAGGGGGGAAAATTAAAACAGATGTGTGAGACAGGTTTTTCACACAAAGGTTGGTGAATGCCTGGAACATGTTGCGAGAGGAGGTGGAGGGAAGCAGATACAACATCAGAATTCAAGAACATAGAACATAGAACATTACAGCACAGTACAGGCCCTTTGGCCCTCGATGTTGTGCCGACCTGTCATACCGATCTCAAGCCCATCTAACCTACACTATTCCGTGTACATCCATATGCTTACCTAATGACAACTTAAATGTACCTAAAAGTGGCGAATCTACTATCGTTGCAGGCAAAGCATTCCATTCCCTTACTACTCTCTGAGTAAAGAAACTACCTCTGACATCTGTCCTATATCTTTCACCCCTCAATTTAAAGCTATGCCCCCTCGTGCTTGCCGTCACCATCCTAGGAAAAAGGCTTTCCCTATCCACCCTATCTAACCCTCTGATTATTTTATATGTTTCAATTAAGTCATCTCTCAACCTTCTTCTCTCTAATGAAAACTGCCTCAAGTCCCTCAGCCTTTCCTCGTAAGACCTTCCCTCCATACCAGGCAACATCCTAGTAAATCTCCTCTGCACCCTTTCCAAAGCTTCCACATCCTTCTTAGAATGCGGTGACCAGAACTGTACACAATACTCCAAGTGCGGCTGCACCAGAGTTTTGTACAGCTTCACCATAACCTCTTGATTCCGGAACTCGATCCCTCTATTAATAAAAGCTAAAACACTGTATGCCTTCTTAACAGCCCTGTCAACCTGGGTGGTAACTTTCAAGGATCTGTGTACATGGACACCAAGATCTCTCTGCTCATCTACACTGCTAAGAATCTTACCATTAGCCCTGTACTTTGCCTTCTGGTCACTCCTACCAAAGTGCATCACCTCACACTTGTCAGCATTAAACTCCATTTGCCACCTCTCAGCCCAGCTCTGCAGCTTATCTATGTCTCTCTGCAACCTACAGCATCCGTCGTCACTATCCACAACTCCACCGACCTTAGTGTCATCGGCAAATTTACTAACCCATCCTTCTACACCGTCATCCAGGTCATTTATAAAAATGACAAACAGCAGTGGACAATAAAGACATGAATAGGAAGGGAATAAAGGAATACAGATCCTGTAATAATATGGCAGGGCAAAAATATGTTGATCCAGGCTTTGAGGGCTGAAGGGCCTGTTTCTGTGCTAGAGTGTTCTTTGTTCTTTGACAGGAGATTGATAACAGATCATAGAGCTGGGGATGGCATGATGGGCCAAATGGCCTCATTCTGCATTATCATAATTTTGTAATTCTGTGCATGTCCTTGGAGTCAATATCTTTAATCCTTCGTCCTTATAATGCATTGGGCAATGGGCTCACCAGATTGTGGTCCTACATCTTCTAAGGCTGACATTGCTACAGAGCTAAATAAAAACCAAAAGAACTACCAATGCTCTACATTAGAAGCAAAAACAGAAATTACTGGAAAGGCTCAGCAGGTCAGGCAGCATCTGTGAAGAGAAATCAACAAGCCCTGTTGTGTGGGGGTGGGGGCTAGGACATAGGAGAGTTTAAGCTGTTAACTTATTGAACTCTATATTGAGTCCAGAAGGCTACAGGGTCCCGAGGTGAAAAATGAAATGTTATTCTTCCAGCTTAAGTTGAGCTTCGCTGGAATGGGAACCCCATTGGAGAAAAGAGCAGAGCTTCTTCAAGGTGTACATGCCTAGAAGAGATGCGGCAGTGAATTAAATACTACATAAAAAATAAAAGAATTGTGGATGCCGTAAATCAGAAACAAAAACAGAAATTTTCCACACATGTCAGGCTTTGTTGATTTCTTCTCACAGATGCTGCCAGAACTCTGAGCATTTCCAACAATTTCTGGTGCAAAAACAAAAGCAAGCGAAGGAAGGTCAGGTGACATGGTGGCTTAGTGGTTAGCACTGCTGCCTCACACCATCAGGGACGCACTTTGATTCCACTCTCAAGCGACATAGAAATGTAGAAGATAGGAATAGGAGGAGGCCATTCGGACCTTCGAGATTGTTTCACCATTCTTCATGATCATGGCTAATCATCTAACTCAATAGCCTAATCCTGCTTTGTCCCCATAACCTTTGATCTCATTCACCTCTAGTGCTATATCTAGTCACCTGTCGAATGCATTCAATGTTTTGACTGCCTGTGTGCAGTTTGCACATTCTACCCATGTCTGCATGGGTTTCCTCCAGGTTCCACTCACAATCGAAAGATATGCCAGCTAGATAGATTACCCATGGGAAATGCAGGGTTACAGGGATAGGATAGGGGGATGATGGGCAGGATGCTGTTTGGATGATTGGCATGGACTGGATGGGTCGAATGTCATGTTTCCACACTGTAGGAATTCTTTGATTCTATGAAGCAAAAGTGAGATCAGCAGAGTATGAGCTTTGGTGAAAGGTGGATACAGTTAACAGAGAGAGTGAGGGTAGGTACGGTAGAGAACAGTGTAGCACTGACCCTGGTGGACTGGAGAAGGACATTGACCTTCTTACGGCTCCGCTGGCCATTCTTCTGCGCTATGGAGACAGCACTGACCTGGGTGGCAACCACAAAACAGGCTGCTCGGCACTGCAACTTTTATAGGTCCTCCACAAAAATGATACTCCTCCTTTGCAGCACCTCCTCGACCAAGACATCCAGATCCCTGTCAGAGAATCAAGTGCCATTATCTGCTTCTTCAGCATCTTCTGTCATCTATCCTAGACTAAGCAGGGAATGTTTGGAATGCCAGTGCTCAACTGGATGCACCATGATCTTTTACGTATAACATGGGTACTAGGAATTTGGGGGATACCTCATGAGTATTGTTCGTTCCGGAAATGGTGCGTGGTTAGATGGGGAATAGAATTGGACAAAGGGATTCCATGAGGCAGGGTAGATAGTTCATAAGGTCTTTTTGATAAGATTCGATGAGAAAACTCACTGAGATAATAAAGTGTAGAGCTGGATGAACACAGCAGGACAAGCAGCATCTGAGGAGTAGGAAGGCTGACGTTTTGGGCCTAGACCCTTATCTCTGAGAAAACTCACTGAATGTCTAAAATCCCTCCAAAAATACCTAAGATGACTCACGCTTAGCTAAGAAGAAAACATAAGATTCACTTAATTGTGTATAGCATTTGGTTGAAGAAATTCCACCAGTGAAACACATATATTGAAGCATTTACACAAAAATCATAATGTAAATGAGTCATTATTCAAGTGAAGAGCACATAAAATGAAGTGGTAATGTTACTAGCTAAAATACATATGCATAGATTTATAATAATTAAGAATAAGCTTACAAATGCAGACGAAAATATGATCAGTCTCTAATATCATCATGGATTGGTTTGTCTGAGGAATCTTTTTCTGGTGTGAAGGGTTTGACACTTGAAATCAAATTTAGCAGTTGCAATGGCATCTGCTGTCAAATATTTGAAGGTTGCACTCAACAGATGGACTAAGTAGGGCAGATCCTGGGAGAATGTGAAAACTCCGAAGATTCAGTTTTGCAGAGCTGCAGGTTGTGGCACTTAGTCTAGAAGTCCTTCCGCATTGTTCTGGAAGCTGCAAGTCTTCACATATTTTGAGTGTTCAGGGACAGCCCTGGAATCCTAAAATCATAGAGTCGTTCTTCGTGATTGACTCTTAAGCTAACACAGTCTGATTGCCTGCATTGGTTACAGATGAATCCACAAAATAATTCACATTGCATTTGGGAACTGTTTTAAAAGTTTTGTTGTACCCATTTTAAAGAAAAAATGGCTTTACAACATATGTAATATTACAACTCCATCTTTGTGACAACCAGATTTACCAGATTTTAGTCTTTACATGGGTCAGGTCAACACAATTGTTATTGAGAAGGCATTTGCAAACAGAGTTGAAAAATCCAGCTGTAGCAATGGCTGGGAGTAGGTAATCCTGACTCTATCTTTCCAATAGTGTTCAGTAGAATGCCTGAAAAGTATCCAGAGATCACTTTTTCACTAATGCTATTTCCCTCGCCCCCACATTTCATGGAGTTGATTAGACCTTACTGTATTAGTTTTATGGGTAATGCATGTTTTTTGGCATATCTCCCAAATGAGCATTATTAATGCCTGAATAATGACTGAAAACGAGCAAATCATACACTTAGAATGGCCAAATCATAGTCAGGCACGTACCTGTCCTCATCCAACACTGAGATTTACATGGATCCAACAAGGATCACGATAGGCACTTCAGGAGTAGCGGTCCCTAGCATCCCCCCCACTTTCACCATCGTAATACAAGGTGAAGTAACCAGCCAACTAATTATAATTAATGTTAAGCTTGCGCAGGTGAGCAGTAATGTTAAAGAGAATTATGAACGCACATGAAAGTATCATTTAAAGAAAGCATGTGTAACTTACGTATTGGTTTCCAGTTGATTTCTTCTAGCTGCTTTTATATCTCCATACTTGTGTAAAGATTGAAAACCTACTGAGAGTGTACACCGGCTAGTATTGTAGCACATTTGTTAGAATTAAATTCTTCTGCTGCAAGAAGTTACTTAAAGAAATGGATAGGCTGGTAGGCCTTCTGCTGGAAATGACCATGACCAGGAAAAATGAAGAAAGTCCATGCAGAGCAGAATAAGCTACTAGAAGAATTAGGAAGCGAGAAGATTGTTAATGTGAGGCCTTATCCGCCCTGGGTCTTCAGGGAACATTATTCTTACCTTGGCTTCAATGTAGACCAGTGCATGAAATGTCTTTGATTCACTAGAGACGTCATGAGGAAAATCCAGCAATGGTTGCATCCACAACCACTGCATCAATACAGGATAAATGTCGCATTGCCTATGACTATTAAGGAGACTGTGGCTTTTAATTCTTTTGCATCTGGCTCCTTCCAGACCTCTGCTGCAGATAAGCACATGTCCAAATTTGAAATGACCACAGTTTAATGGAGTTCACTGAAAGACTGTATATAAGGGAGACAGGACCATCTCATTCCCTCTTCACAGATACTTACAGGAGGAGTGAGCATTTCTTTTGTATAATATTTGTTCATATCAATTGTGCATTCTTCACTCTTCCTCTGTCAGTTCTGTACCAAATAGACAGCAGCAACTACCCATGGCTTTTTTGACAGGATCTAAACTCATAAATTCTATCATTTGGAGGAACAGAAGCATGGGTGCTTCTACTGCAAATTCCCCTCCAAGCCACACCCTATCCTGATGTGAAAATCTAATACTGTTCCTTCTGTTATGGCTGAGATTGGAGGAGTGCACTCTAGTCCCACTACTCCACAATATATAAGTAAGTATTTTACCCAATTACCATTATGACTAATTATTTACTTTATCTATAATAAGTTCAGAATAAAGAGATGCATCATCCATATTTCTTTAGTAAACAGGTGACTTATTAATGTATTCCCAGAATAAAACATATTCAACAAAGATGCAAATCAGGTTAACACAGTTTAAAAAGTGGAAGTATAATTATTTGGCCATCTAAATACCTAATACACAGGCACACACATATCAGTTAAAGGAAAAGTGAAGAAACTTGCTCTGCAGAGATCAGCTTTTAAAAAATTGCTTTGACTAAATAATTATTTGTTCTTGAAGAAAAAGTGATAGGTTGTGGATTGAGATAGTAAGAACTGCAGATGTTGGAGAATCTGAGATCACAAGGTGTAGAGCTGGAGGAACACGTCAGGCCAAGCAGCATCAGAGGAGCAGGAAAGCTGAGGTTTCGGGAAGGTCTAGGCCCGAAACGTCAGCCTTCTTGCTCCTCTGATGCTGCTTGGCTTAATGTGTTCATCCAGCTCTACACCTTATTATCTCAGGATGTGGAATATTCCAATTCTGATCTGGCTTGCCGACACAGGTAGACAGTTGTCATTAGACATATTTGCTTGTCACTGGATACATACAGTTCTCCCTGGGATCGCTTCAGATACAGTTTATAAAGGAGATGTCAAGAGGAAGTTTCCAAGAAGCTTCTCAGGAGAATAGTTGTTTTGGTATTTAAACTCTAAAAATAGATTCTCCAAAAGGGCTTCCTAAAAATAGGTGGGAAAGGGGGATTTGTGCTCATTCTCTCTTAATAGGCTATGCACTTACAGAACACAACATCAAATGAGCCAAAACTCCTGACATCCATAAACTCAGATATGCGACTTCCAATAAATCTAATCATTTCCACAGATTTCAAGCGTTGGCTGTGAGCTTAAAACATGTGACTTCCAATAAGTAGTTTCGAAAAAGAGTGTTGTACATTGTCCTTTTGTGAATATATTATTTTTTTAAAAAGTCCTGATATCTGAACACTGCTTCAAATGAAATAATTTTCATAATCCTTCAGACATTAGTCCTCAAAAAATAT
Source organism: Stegostoma tigrinum (assembly GCF_030684315.1). Lineage (NCBI taxonomy): Eukaryota > Metazoa > Chordata > Chondrichthyes > Orectolobiformes > Stegostomatidae > Stegostoma > Stegostoma tigrinum. The sequence continues at coordinate 27,191,773 of NC_081362.1, read as the reverse complement.
TATTAATGTAAGCACATTCATAACACTTCTCAGTCGCGGGGTGAAAATCATGACACTTCTCCCTAATATCACCATGAATATACCTTCACCTCATAGACTACAATGATTCATGCAGCTCACTACCACCATACCAAAAACAGTTAAGGATCAGAAATTAACATCTGCAATGTTCCTGTCTGACAAACAAAATTTAAAAATCAAATTTACAACACAATAATAAAATATCATTTGAAGATGCACATTCAAATATAGTTTTACAAATTTACTCATTAAATAATACATGTAGGATTAAATCAATTATCCTCATACATTCTCTTAATGCATATCTTCTATCCGTCTTTGCCCATCATAGTGCCTTTCGTTGTGTTATCTTAGGAGCTGTGACTTTGGCCGTGCTAAAATTGTCCTGTAGTGTTCAAGGATGTGTAGATGAGGTGGGTTATAGGGGAATGGGTTTGGGTGGGTGTTCTGAGGGTCGGTGTGGACTTGGGCCAAAGGACCTGTTTCTACGCTGTAGGGATTCTATCCTATTCTATGGCTGGTGGGCAATGGCTGATCCACAACTGAGAAGATTACATATGGCATTGATATGGCATACTCATACATATGACATACTCATCTCAATCTTCTCTCAGCTCTGAGCACCTATGTCCAGATTACACCATCATGGCCTGGGCTGTAACAATCCAATAAGCTGTTTAACAGGCAACAAGGGGACCAGGAGAATAGTGAGGGTGGTAACAGGTATATCATATCTGTGAAAGTGCTACTGTCATTTTTTCTGTTACCTCACCATCACGTTATCCCTGCTATTGCATCTGCCTCTCACCAAAGCTCATGTTGTACCTTTTCACTTTCATGTATAACACCTTACATCATTCACTCTCAATCTTTCCATCCTCACCCCAACACTAGTAACCCTGCATGCCCTCCACACTTCCTATTCACTCAGTCGGGCACTTTGTTCCCTTTCCTCCACCTGTACCTGCACTAACACTGTGCCAAACTCTACCACCTCACTCAATCCTCCTCTTTTTCTCATTAAGGACCAAATAGCTCATAACAGGGTCAGAAGAACCAGGAAGAATGATGAGATGTTCAAAATCCATCTCCTCAGTGTCCCAATGAGCGAAGGATCCCAGACCTCACGGGAGAGAACTGGCACCATTATTGTGCAGACACCCAAATATTCATGCTCCTGCCAACCATGTAAGAAGTCTTTGCAGTGTAATCCTCACATTAACCCCACAGTCACCTGCAATAACACTTGGCCATGGTGCCTTGTCTTTTGTGTTTTACAGGTACCTGTGGCCTGTCCATGGCAAGAGGGTGTCATGTCATACATGCCCACAAGTACCTCTAAAGAAGAGAGTAAAAGTAAAGTACCATAGTTCCACACACTCATTAAGGAGAGATGAGTGAGGTGGTAATTTCAACTTGAGGTCACTACACCTCAGGAGAGGAATCATCAGCCAGTGTGGGGGAATTGAATCTATGCTGTTGGTATTACTCCACATTGCAAACCAGTCATCCAGCCAAACTGAGCATGGATCCCTCAGAGGAAGCAATGGCAAGGTCAGCTCAGAAACTGTCATCTCAGTGGATGGTTTAGAGTCAGGTGCTGATGAGTTCTTCACTGCCAGGTCTCCATAATCGCTCAATGGAGAAATGTAGCTGGCACTTGGCAGACTGCTGGAGACCAGGCACCAGCTCAGCCTCAGGCAAGAGGGGACCCAATAGTGTTAGTCATTTGTATTTATACAGATACACAGCAGGGACATGAGCAGCAGACATGTTGAGAGGACAGTGGCCGTAGAAAGCACAAAATAACACATACACAGCCTGTTGTCTTTGCCATGTGACCATCTGGTTGCCTCCAAGGACACTTTCATGGCTGCTATGGAGAACCAAGTTGAGAAGTCTCAGAACCTGCTGGAATCAGCACTGACCTGCACTTCATCATACATTTCTCAGCATCAACAAGAAGTCAAGGATATAAGGGACACCTTAACCACACCCAAGGTTCCCCTTCCGCAGAAGGAGAGAGGGTGGTGCCATTGGGAGCCCAGCTAGAGGAGAAACTGCACACAAATCACCTACAGATCTCCTCATAGAGCCCTCCAGAGGCTCCCTGCCTGCTATACTCAGGCCAATGGGAATCCAAATCAAAAATGGTTTATCTGCCTCTAGAAAGGACACACTCAGCATGTCTGGGCCCACTACACACAAACATTCCTGCGGTCAGTGACCTAAGCTCTAAGGCCAATAGGAGGTTCCCTCCAACTCAGCTGTGGACATCAGTTCAGCACCAAGGCATCTTGAGAGGGAGAGAAAGAAGGGAATGTTTTGTGGGCACAGTGGTGAAATACCTGACATGGCTTGATTCTCACATCTGTAAATGCCTGTTTACCCTCTGACAGTACCCTGTTTATGTAAGTGTCTGTGTAGTCATAAACACAAGGCAGCCATCATTATCCGCAGACACAGGCCCATGTCTTGAGGTGTGGAGTGAGAGGCTGCTGGCCCATGAGGAGGCAGACAGAAGGAATCTCAGCAACCGGGCTCCATATTTCCAGGCGAACAGACATCACTATTTCATCAGAGACATTTGTGGGTTTCAGCCATTCATCTGCATGAAGTGTTCAGCAGGTCTTGGGAAAAGCAGTAAGACTGCACACTGTGGATGAGTTATAGGGAATGCTGAGCTTGAACATTTATTTCACCTTTCACCATAGTGGGGTGGTGTTGGGAGAGGGATGTGTCACTTTGTGCTGCCCTTTGAAGGGTCCCATGTATCTGTAATTTACACAAAACCCGCAAACACTTCTCACAGATGGCAGCACTTAACTCACCCACTCAGAGTGCGGTCACAGCCATTTTTATTTCCATTACACAATTGCGATTGCCTCATTGTGTAGATGAAGACCCCCAAAGATCACCATCTCCTTCCTGGTAGGCATTTCCATCAGGCTATATGCATCACACATCTTCAATTCTCCACCAGCTAATGTACCTGAGACTCCATGCACCCAGCTGTCGCCCCCAGACCAGGCATATGAGGTGACGATGTTACATCTTTACTGTCCCTCCGGAAATCAACGTACTGCTTGCTGTCAACAATCACACCACCTGCATCAATTCGTATCCTCTCATACCTTGTTGTCTCTATACCCCTCATATATTCATAGAATAGAATCCATAGATTCCCTACAGTGTGGAAACAGACCCTTCAGCCCAACATGTCCACACCAACCCTCAGAGCATTCCACCCAGATCTACCCCCCTATAACCCACACACCCCTGATTGGGTTGTTGGGTAATACCAAAAAGCAGAAAAAGAAAAAATGTCTCTGTGATTTAGTGATGGTAAAAACAACAGTTCACTTGAGTGGAGGAGCCCTTCTGGATATATAAAAAAAAATTGCTAAATCCATTATGTACTGTTTTAATTGGTAAAAGGAAGAGGAGTTTTTTTAATTCAAACATGATACACAACTTTAAGGATATAGTTGGTTATGCTGTTCTCTATTTATGAAATGACATTGTTTTCAGTTTCCTTGATGTAAAGTGGTTGCTGTTTCAATAGTTAATGGCAGTGAAACCTGTGTATAATATGTGCAACATATTCCACAAAGATTTTTTTTGATATACCCACTTAAAAATGTTGAATCAGCCTTCAGTGATTACTGTTCACTGAATAAAAAACAGCAAGTGGTTGGGATATTGCAACAGGTACTTCTGCAGCTGAGTACTGCAAATGTACATAAAATGTTCAGCAGTGGATATTTCTGCATTCTGAATGGCTCCAATGGCAAAGTAGGGCACTTGCCTTAACTATAAAGTGGCATAGCAGAATGAGTTCATCAAATGGGTTTTTCATGATTTGTTCTGTTTCTTACTAACATGCAGATTCCAAGGACATCATCTGCTGAAAATCAGTGCTCGCCCCCAAAATATACAATATCTCACTTGTCCTTCATATTGAATGGTAGGTCACTCATTGAGGTATTGAGCATCACCCACTATTATGTCCTTTGAAAGAGAGAATTTTATACAGCAAGGGGATTTTTTAAGCCATTCCACCTATACTCAAATCTCTGAAGCAGTTATTCACGAAACCCTAAATCCTGACTTTTAGAGCTAAGCTCTTACGTTTAAAAATATATATACTAATTATGTAACCATTTATACATTTCATTTTAATAAGTTGTTATTGGAATTAGAATTAGAAGTAGGTTTTATTGTCACATGCACTCAAATACAGGGATACAGGAAGTGAAAAGTGTATAAAGTTGCCATTTCTGGTGCCATCTGAGGTACAAAGGTGTCTAGGTAAGAAATGTTAGATATTATTTCGAAAAATAAAGAAATTACATTAAAAGTTCAGCATTACAGTCCTTCTAAAGCATAGAAAGAGAGAAAAAAAGTGCAGACAGAGCAGATGTGTCTTTACTAAACTTCATCTCAGGGCTGGGAGTCCTTTGAGCCGGTGATGAGCCTCAATTTGAGTCTGTGCTGGGCCTCAATTCGAGTCTGTACTTAGCTTCACTTCAGGTCTGCTTCTGAACCCCACCTGGAGACTGCACTGGCTCAACTCGCCACTACTGATGAGGTCCAAGAACAAGAGGTAAGTAGAAAGAAAAAAAAAGATGAGAAATGGATAAAAGAAGAAAAGAAATGGATGGAACAGAGGAGGTCCAGCTCAGGAGATTTACCTGAGCCGCCATCTCGGATACTTCAGATTCTTCTCCACACAGTGTAAAGTTTAGAGTGCCTCAGGTCCTAATATTTATTTTGAATTATTCTGTCTCCTTAAGAAGTGAATTTCTCAGAGCAGACATTTGGAGTTCAGTTGTTATTTGACCCATTTCAGCAATTCGGCACAAGATTGTTCTTTGAAATAGCACATGTGTATTTGCTACTGCATTGTATATTTAAACTGCTGCTTTTGTTCATAAACCCAGCGTTTCCAGGAAGCAATATTCCTGATGTTTCAAGCATTTGTCTCAGTGTTCCAAACTTCTGGTGTAATATTGTACTATTCTATTGTTTGATCAGTTTCAATGCACTTTTATACATAAAGTTCAAGTTATTTTTATTTCCAAATTTAAATGGAAGTTTAGATGAATTTCAGTTCAGTTCTAGACCATCAAAAATAACACAAAGCAAATGAGTCGTGCACCGAGTAACAATTTCAAAAAGTACCAAAAAAATTATAAAATTTCTGTCAAATAAATATAGGTCACTTCATCGAGCAAAGGCTCATCCGTTCTCACCAGACAGACCTGACACTTTAGCTCCGAGCCTGACTGTGAAGTTTCATGCTGTGATAATCTAGCTGTAGTCATACAGACCAGAAACATGTCTGAGGTTAACCACAAAGGATAGTGTGAACGCTTTTCCAAATATTCAACCCAAGAAAATACCTCAATTTGTACATAGGATATATCATAAATTATGTTTTTCTTTATACAATATTAGGAACTTGTTAAACATAGTGGTAAGATATGAGTTCAGTAATACCGTTCCCAAACTTAAATAATTTTAACACAATATCAAAACACAGCAACTGTCATTTTTTGTAATAAATTCTTCTGCTTTGACCTACTTTCAGGTATTCTGAAAATTAAACCTAAGTCAGATTAAAGTGAATACATGGAAACTCCTATTACAGAAATGGTGTAAGAAAATTGAATTTGTTACTTCAGATAGAGAGTCAATTTGATTGTTTAAAATGTGGATGAATATATGGAAAGTAAAGATACTAGGAAATTTTGAGAGAAGGCAGGGATTGCAATGTAATATTGAAATGGTAGAGTAGACTTGATAAGCTGAATTTCTCTTTTACCTAATAGTCACTTCTCTGTAGTAACATTAAATTAATATTTTTTTCTTTGTGGGTGAGAAGCAGTAAATGACTGAGAGTAACTGCTAGATTGGGAAAAGGTGGGTGTGTAGGGAGGCGGTAACATAACATTCAAGTGGAAAACAAGTAATAATGTTAACTGTTCTAATGTTGAAACATGTAGACATAATGCACAATTCTTAGTTCTACAATTTCCAGTACAGAATGTTAACATTGATTTCATTTAATGATCCGGCGATGTTGTCAGTAATGGAATTCAAAGTGACTATTGAAGTGAATAAATTTTCGGCAAACTAATCATGGCTGTTTGTAGACATTCATTAGTTTAACAGCCTCAAATGTGTCTATTATGCAAGTGCTGACTGTATGATTGTGATTTCTTGCAGCATTTAGAATGTCACCCAAAAGACTCATGTGTTGTATTATTGAGCAGATCTCTGAAAAGCAACATATCTCTAAGATAGCTAGATGACTCCATGACATAAATGCTCTGATAGTTTGCTGTCTGTACAGTCAATCAACTAGTCAGTTCAAGATTCAGTCAGTCAACTAATATAAAATAGAATATATAGTTTATCATGTAATGGGAACATAAGTAGCATAGAATCCAGACCATATATGTCTTATATTAGAGTGCATAGTAAGTTGTTACAAACTTCAAGATATCTGTCCAAAGACCTGAGTCTCTGAGAGAAAAAGAATGCAGACAGAGTAGATGTATCCACATTGAGCTTCACCTTGAGGCCGGGAGTGCTTTGAGTTCAAGCTGGGCCCCACTTCGAGCAGCTTCACAGATCCAACAACACGACCCTCAGTAAGAGTAAGGGGCCGAGTGAACATCCCCAAAGGTGGGAAGGAAAGGAACACTCTCTCCAAAAAAGTAAACATGCGTGGTACTGGCCAAGGAAGTGAGCAGCAAAAAAATGTACCATCCAACCTGGAGATAGTATACCAAAAGGACCCAGATCCTTCAAAAAGCTGGAAAGAGAAGAGAGAACACAAACTTCCAGGTACCAAGGTCCATAATCTGCAAACTCCAATATTCTTCTGCTCAGAACAGCACATTTTGCAGCTACACTCTTTCCAGTCTCTCTCGTCACTTCACACACTATCCTGGAAAGCACATACTTACATTCACCGTTATCCCTATGTCCTTTTGCATTTGTGCTGCTGTCACCATCCACAAATGTTGTCCATCTGTCCTATCCGCACAAGCTATTGTTAATGTTCATGACATCCAGCTTTTTTCTTGAAGAAGAGAATTTCCTATCATGAAGAGAGGCTATCACCCAGAGATGCCCCCCCAATAAGTTCACAGTGTGAGTGTGCGCCCATCTGATTAAATGGGAGGGAGCACGATGAAAGGTTTGAGGGTTTAGATCTTTTGTGGCAGGAACAGACTTGGCAGCAAAACGTTGTAGCAAATGCACTTTTGACAATTTCAGGACAACTTTATGAAATTTCTGAGATAATGCCTTAAACTAGAGAGTGGTGATTTTCAGTTTATTCCAGATTTTACTACTCATGTCAAGATTTGGATGACAGAATGGACCATATCTTTGGTCTTCTTATTTTCAAGCCTCTCTCTTTCTTTCTCTCTGATCTCTTTTTTGCGTCTGGTCTTGTCTTTGGTTGGCCTCTATCCCAACACCTCACGAAGAGCAATGTGCGGACATTTTTTCTATTTTGGCTGTTATCCAAATAACCCTTCCTTTACCCTAATCACCCATTTCTGAAGAAGGATCGAGGCCTGAAACATCAGCTTTCCTGCTCCTCTGATGCTGTGTGGCCTGCTGTGTTCATCCAGCTCTTCATCTCGTTATCTCTCTCTCCAATCTACACTGCTGGAATGATAATATAGCTATTTGAGTATCTGGGCTGTTCTGAATAGATTGTAACCAAAAATAGGATCTTAGAGCAAGTAGTATCATCTTCAATTTAAAATACCCAAAAAGCCATTTTATTGCAAATGTATAAGAACTTTTCACACCTAAAAAGAATTGAAAAGTAATCCAGTATTAGTGCTGATGCAGCCAAAGCTGCAACAGCCAAAGAAGAAATTCTTGATCCAGATTGGGAATGTATCAATTCACATTGCAAAGTAAGAAACTGTTGGAACAATATACCGCATTTAAATGCTTCAAGATCATCTTTGTTCAAGATCCCTCTTGTACCATTATTAACTTCACAACTAAACAGGCTAGAATTAGAATGGATGTGATATCTCAAATGGTTGTGGAGCTTTGTTGCCATTTTTTTGTCGTCCTTTCTCATTGTTATTTTTAAATAGTAGCCTTTTCTCAATTAACTAATATTAGTTATATTTTGTTGAATATATTTCTCTTTCTTTAGGTTTCTAATAACCATTTCCTAGGAATTGACTCCTGTTCAGTGCATCAATTTTACATATATGTATTTTTGTTTTCAGTTGGTTATATATTTGATTTCATCCAAAATGGCCCATCTTATTACAAATAATTACCTATTGAGAAACTTCATTTTAAGCAAATCAATTCTTCCCTTTAAAGTTACTTTGACTAAATAATTATTAAGTAAAATTTTTTTTGACAGCAAGTTATTTTTGAAAATCAGCTACACGGTATCATTCAATCTTACTTGTTAAGCACTTAAGCCTACAAATTATTTGTCCTATGTATAAAGACAACCAATTTCATTTCAATTCAGAAATTGCTTAGATGTCTTTGTTGAAATTAATATTTACATTTATATTCACTTGCCTTTGCTGCCTCATACATGGCGTGATGTTTCTGGATGTTATTTTACAACTAACCAAAATCTAAAATTTCTGACACCTTTACAGCATCATTTACAAATGAGCTTTCAAAATTTTGAGTGTTGTTTTAAGCAGCAACAAAATTAATTATTACTACGTGTTGCTAAGTACCAAAATAACAGGGGAGAGGAGAAAGATAAAGAATAAAAAAGGGGAAGAACCAGAGACAAACAATAGCTCCTAAAAGCACAGATGAGAGAAGGCAGAGACAGTCAGCAACACCTAAAAGATCTGTCCAATCCAATCCAGTCTGTGGCTCCAAAGTGGGTTGATTGCATTCTGAAAAATAAATAGTTATTGGGTTAGTGAGAATTTTTCTCATATATCTTTCAAGCCAGGTACATATAGTAGTAAAGTTTGTTAGCAGTATTGTAGTTTACCTATAGTAGTAAAACCTATCAGATTGGAGGATCTATTAGAGGATTTCCTTTTTTATATTAGTTGGGGAATTTTAAGAGGAGAAGCTTCTTTGAAACAATGAGAATATGAGCGCACATGACTGGAGCCATAATTAAAATTTCATCAGTAAAGTAGTTAATTCATTTGACATCTTAACAATGGCAGACCAGATAATGTGTGGCACCAGTAGTAATTTGGACTCTCATGGACAGCTATGTGACCTAAGACAAACTCATTTACTGTAAATATTTGTGGATGGAGGATCTTTGGCTCAGTGTCACTGAGCTGCTGACAATGCAACACATCTTGGTCATAGATAGCTACTTGGAGACATTGTGCCAGGAGGTGGTTGCACTCCATACTTTTGGGACATTTGATTTTCTTCATGGCCAGGGACTGGATGGTTTGTTTACAAATGAGTCAGATATGAGAATCGGAAAGATAAAAGTGGAAGGTCATCAGCCCTTATAATTGACCAATAACTATTAGATTTTTGCAAACTGCATAGATGAAAATAGGACTATGCAGAAATGAATGAACTGAATGGTACAGAAAGCATCCAAACAGGAATGTAGCGGTAGTAGGAAACAGTGTAGTGAGGAGGATGGACATAGTTGTCTGCGACTGAGACTGAGAGTCCATAGGTGGACCAAATGGCCTTTGCCTGCGCCGTAGATCCTTATGACTCTAAAAGCTGTATCGCCTGCCTCTTGTCAGCATTCAAACCATCTAATCTCAGCTGGAAAGGAAGTTATGGTTGGAGGGGTAGGATACAGTTGTTAGAGTTGTTAGTAGGGGCCAACAAAATATGTGGTACTAGGAAAATGTCTTGGCTTCATGAATATGAGCATCTAGGAACTAAATTAGAAAGAAAAACCTCAAAGATAAGAATCTCTTACCTTAGTCAGAAAGTTGGAGTAGAGTAAGTAAGATTAGGGAATTAAAGACATGATTTAAAATGGTGCTGGAGAAAAGGGTTTCAATTTAATGAGCACTGATACCAGCAATCCTTCATTGCGGTTTTCTGTTTATTAAATGAAAACAATGGCAATAGGTGGAGAGATATTATTTCTGTTGGTTGGAGTGTTTAAGGCTCTGAGGACAGTTTAATAATAGAGCTAAGCATTTTAGGAGTGGATTTGGGGAAAATTTTCTGCATACAAGAACTTTGGTTCACTGTTCCACAAATGGAAATTTATGATAGACAGATAGTTAATTTTAAATCTGAGATGTATATTGTTTTGTTAACTGAAGATATTAAGAAATATTGTGCAAAAGCCTCATCTGGGGTTAGGTCACAATTCAGGGTCGCCTTCAATGAATAGGCTTAGAAGTTAAATAGTCAAATCCTGTTTCTGTGTTAATGGTTGTATAAGATACATGATGGAGAACCTTGAAGCTGGAAAATAGTATGTTTATATATTCCCAAGGATAAGAAGAGAGCCCCTGTCAATGATATTTAGAAATCTCAGTCAAGAACTTTCTTACCCTAAATGCCTTGTATTTAGTGAAAGAAGGAAAAGAAATGAAGATCTATCACATGATGTGTCTGTTTCAACTCAACAAAATAAAACAGCCATTTTCTGTTTCTTTTCTTGAGGCAAATTAGAGTCAATCCTCCTGGTTTAAAACTTTTTAAAAAGCTCAGCAGTTCATTGTCAATCATCATTGACTGGCACTTTCTCCACAGCAATAGCTCTATAAATCAGCATCCAGCTGTAAACCAATCAGCACTTCCTTCTCATTCAGTATGCATGTTGTTTTCCCATTCCTTTGTTTTTTTTTTGAAAATTGCTTTCATGAATGCAAAATAAAAACATTTGATTATATGTGTATTGTTTCAACTACGCTTATCTTTTAACAAAAGCTTTACATTTGACAATATATACCCATGAAATGAGAGTTATTACCCTCTACATCAAGGCAGCATATGATCGAGTGAGGCCTCAAAGAACCCCAATAAATTTAAAATGAATTGAAATTGGGGAATATCTCCCTACCGATTGGACTCTGACCTAGCGTAAGGTAAGATTGTATCAGAGATAATGGGAACTGCAGATGCTGGAGAATTCCAAGATAATAAAATGTGAGGCTGGATGAACACAGCAGGCCAAGCAGCATCTCAGGAGCACAAAAGCTGACGTTTCGGGCCTAGACCCTTCATCAGAGAGGGGGATGGGGAGAGGGAACTGGAATAAATAGGGAGAGAGGGGGAGGTGGACTGAAGATGGAGAGTAAAGAAGATAGGTGGAGAGAGTATAGGTGGGGAGGTAGGGAGGGGATGGGTCAGTCCACGGAAGATGGACAGGTCAAGGAGGTGGGTTGAGGTTAGTAGGTAGATGGGGGTGCGGCTTGGGGTGGGAGGAAGGGATGGGTGAGAGGAAGAACCAGTTAGGGAGGCAGAGACAGGTTGGACTGGTTTTGGGATGCATTGGGTGGGGGGGAAGAGCTGGGCTGGTTGTGTGGTGCAGTGGGGGGAGGGGGCAAACTGGGCTGGTTTAGGGATGCAGTTGGGGAAGGGGAGATTTTGAAACTGGTGAAGTCCACATTGATACCATTAGGCTGCAGGATTCCCAGGCGGAATATGAGTTGCTGTTCCTGCAACCTTCGGGTGGCATCATTGTGGCACTGCAGGAGGCCCATGATGGACATGTCATCTAAAGAATGAGAGGGGGAGTGGAAATGGTTTGCGACTGGGAGGTGCAGTTGTTTGTTGCGAACTGAGCAGAGGTGTTCTGCAAAGCGGTCTCCAAGCCTCCGCTTGGTTTCCCCAATGTAGAGGAAGCCACACCGGGTACAGTGGATGCAGTATACCACATTGGCAGATGTGCAGGTGAACCTCTGCTTAATGTGGAATGTCATCTTGGGGCCTGGGATAGGGGGGAGGGAGGAGGTGTGGGGGCAAGTGTAGCATTTCCTGCGGTTGCAGGGGAAGGTGCCGGGTGTGGTAGGGTTGGAGGGCAGTGTGGAGCGAACAAGGGAGTCACGGAGAGAGTACGCCCAAAGAGGATCCCCCTCGTTCTCACAGCGCCCAAAGAGGATCCCCCTCATTCTCACACACCATCCTACCAACCTCCGGATACAACGCATCATCCTCCGACACTTCCGCCATTTACAATCCGACCCCACCACCCAAGACATTTTTCCATCCCCTCCCCTGTCTGCTTTCCGGAGAGACCACTCTCTCCGTGACTCCCTTGTTCGCTCCACACTGCCCTCCAACCCCACCACACCCGGCACCTTCCCCTGCAACCGCAGGAAATGCTACACTTGCCACCACACCTCCTCCCTCAACCCCATCCCAGGCCCCAAGATGACACTCCACATTAAGCAGAGGTTCACCTGCACATCTGCCAATGTGGTATACTGCATCCACTGTACCCGGTGTGGCTTCCTCTACATTGGGGAAACCAAGCGGAGGCTTGGAGACCGCTTTGCAGAACACCTCCGCTCAGTTCGCAACAAACAACTGCACCTCCCAGTCGCAAACCATTTCCACTCCCCCTCCCATTGTTTAGATGACATGTCCATCATGGGCCTCCTGCAGTGCCACAATGATGCCACCCGAAGGTTGCAGGAACAGCAACTCATATTCCGCCGGGAACCCTGCAGCCTAATGGTATCAATGTGGACTTCACCAGTTTCAAAATCTCCCCTTCCCCAACTGCATCCCTAAACCAGCCCATTTCGCCCCCTCCCCCCACTGCACCACACAACCAGCCCAGCTCTTCCTCCCCACTCACTGCATCCCAAAACCAGTCCAACCTGTCTCTGCCTCCCTAACCGGTTCTTCCTCTCACCCATCCCTTCCTCCCACCCCAAGCCGCACCCCCAGCTACCTACTAACCTCATCCCACCTCCTTGACCTGTCCATCTTCCCTGGACTGACCTATCCGTCCCTACCTCCCCACCTACACTCTCTCCACCTATCTTCTTTACTCTCCATCTTCGGTCCGCCTCCCCCTCTCTCCCTATTTATTCCAGTTCCCTCTCCCCATCCCCCTCTCTGATGAAGGGTCTAGGCCCGAAACATCAGCTTTTGTGCTCCTGAGATGCTGCTTGGCCTGCTGTGTTCATCCAGCCTCACATTTTATTATATAAGGTAAGATTGTGATGGTTTTTATAGGCCAATTAACTCAACCCTAGAATATCAAGGGTTTCTTAGGGCAGAGTTCAAGGCCCAATCATTTTTTATTGCTTTATCAATGAGGTTGTTTGTATTATAAGTTCAGAAGTTGTGACATTAACTGATAATTTCACAATGTTTAGTTCTGTTCAGAACTTCTCAGATAATGAGGCAATAAGCATATTTGCAGCAAGACCTGGACAACATTCAGAATTGAAGTGACAAGTAACATCTGCGCCATGCAAATGCCATTGAATGATTATTTTCAACAAAATAGAATCTAGTCATTTTCTCTTGATATTGAATGGCATCATCACCACTGAATCCCCACCATAAACATGGTTATCTTTGAGAAGAATCTGAACTGACCCAGCCATAGAAAGATTGTGGTTGTAAGATTCTGCCCAGGGGCTGGGAATTCTGCAAATCATCTGCTGACTCTGCAGAGCCTATCCACCCTCTACAATTTGTGATTGTAATGCAATACCTTCCATTTGCCAGGATATGTGTGGCTCCAGTAACACAAGCAATCTCAGCACAATCCAGGACAAAACAGCACCTTGATCAACACCCACCCACCATCTTAAATATTCTGTCTTCACCACAAGTGCACAGTGGCAGCAATATGTACCATGTGCACGATAACTGAGGGACATCAGGGTTCTTCCAAATAAACAATCTACAACTCCAAATAGCAAAAACAGCTGCTTCTCAGGAACGTAGATTCCCCTCCATCCACACTCCATCCAAATATTGGGATATGTGTTGCTGTACCTTCACCGTTGTTATATCAAACTTCTGGGAGCTTTTTTCCTAGTAATACAGTGGTTGCCCCTATACCAAATCGACTGCATTGGTTCAAGAAGGCATGTCGCCACTTTATTCTCAAAGGAAGCTTGGAAGGGGGTATAATGCTGGCCTTGACAGCAATGTTAACATTGTATGAATAAATGTAGAAACATGTTTAATATATGCCAGTTGATTACATTTGGGCCTTTGACTAGTTTACTGTCAATGGAAGATGACCGGAAAGTCTTGTATCACTGTGTTAACTTTGTACTCTCTGATGTAAAATATAATCTTAAGCTATGTTAATCATAAATGCATGAGAATTGAATCATGATTTATACAAATATGGTAAAATGCAATGACAGCATTGAAAAAGCAGATCCAATTAAGAAGGAAAATGGGCCCCCCCTCAGTTTAGTGTCTTGAGTGACTGTGTTGCACTATGATGTTCAATTAAATGAAGAAGCTGGATTGAACTTGGCAAATTGTGACAGGAAATATGGCCAGCAGGATCCACTTAGTCATGGGACAGGCCCTGCAGGGCAAAACATTTCCTAATTAAGTCAGAAGTGGTTGTTGTCGAGGCATTCAATTCATTCAGTTGGTTAATGAGTTCTTCTACATCATGTCCCTCATTGTCAAGATTTTCTTCCCAATCAAGAGACCCATCATTATGCAGGGTGTGTCTGCTGAAAGCCACCTCTTGCCCTTACATACCTTCCTTCCCCATTTCTTGCAATTGCCACCCCACAACACCCATCCTGCCTACACTCACCCTTGGTCTGGGTGCTTTAATGATCCTGGACGTCTGGTAAATGCATTGCTACCAGCTGCCAGCATATCACTAAGACTGTCTGCACACAGACTTGCCCACCTCTGACTCTCAAGCTGCACTCAGCACACATGACTTCCATCATTAGAAACCTCAGTCACAGAGACGGCCAGATAGAAGCCACATAGGTACCTGAAAGGCACTTAATTCTATCTATGACGTCCCATGGGACTGACAAGGTCATGCTGTCAATTCTCCAAATGATGGGCATGGCTCCCATATGCTTGATGAAATTCCCAGCCATGAGCACAAGCCACTGGGGCCAACATCCTCTCAAGGTTGAAAAATGGATGTTCCCAAGTCCTGATTCCAAACCCGGATCAAAGTAGTCACAAACCCTGATACTTGCTAAGATGCCCTGCTAATTGGCTAGACGGAAGTTTGAACAGCCATTAAGGTGCTGTGAAGGCAGGAATGAAGATGGATCTGATCAAGTGCAGACCTGGTTTAAATAGATCAGAGCAGCCATTACTGTTGCTGCCACTTTACTCTTTGGATTGCAATAATGGACATGGAACAGGTAAGGCAGAGAGCTGGGAAAAGCTATCCCTTACAATGTCATTGCATATCTGGAAGCCTTCTTTGAAGTAGTGAGGAAGAGGAGGTAGGTGCTCTTTCCAATGTCCATTCTCCTAAACCAAGCTGGTATAGTTTGAGGTAGCTGAGAACATGTGCAGACAGAGTACGATTGGGAAGATCTGAATGCAGGATAGAAGAGGGTTCATTTACTTCTTCACTCTGACAAGGTAAGTACATTGACAGGCCTTCATTGCAGGTCTCTGGGTATTCAGCCTCCACTGGACTCTTCAGCCGAGAAGTCTGAAGGTATATGTGCTCCTGGACATGGGCATTTGTGCCTTGGGTATTTCTTGAATCTTTAACACAATTTAAAGCAATAGTGCTGCTGAGGACTGCCAGCAATGATACCTCCAGCTCCATGTCTCAATGAATTGATGGCCATAAAGACTAATGCTGTCTCTTTCAACTCCGTCTTTTGCCTTAACAGGAAGTAAAGGCATGCAAAATCAGAGTGTGGTGAACAGCGTTTGTGGTATTTTGTCCTAAAAGAGATGTAATTGTATCATTAAAATACAGAAGGAGGCCATTTGGCCTATTAATTTCATGGTAGCTCTGTGTACTCTGCCTGTCAGTCTTACTTCTCACAGCCCTGCAAGTTGATCTCCTTTATGTGTATTCAGTTTTGTCAAAGGCTGTAAATCTCTTGTCTGCTCAATGTGACAGATCATCAGTGAAAATCCTTCATCTACTATTTTATTAAAAATATTATTTTTACAACTTTTATTTGTAAATAAATTACATGATTTTGTTCAAGCATTATTTATTTTGTTTTTATTGAATGCTAAAGAAGAAAGAGAGGCTCCACTGTCTATACTGTTTCATGGCTCTGTTAGGAACTACATATGAGAAAGATGTGACCATGGGCAGTAAGGTGATCAGCAAGTACATACCGCAATGTTTCAGAGCATAGCCAGCTGTAATTCCAGTACATTGCTGTTTGAGTTTTTTTCTATGCAGTTTTCAGAGGTCTTTGCCTTTAAGAGGTAGAAATTGGGAAGTAATTTAGCCACAAGAAAAGAAACAAATTCTATTTTTAGTTCCCTTATTGTTACTGTTGCTAGATTCCAGTTCATCAGCTCAGCAGTGGTGATAGTTTCTCTTTTCAAGGTCAGAGGCCTAGAATTTACTAAGTTAAAAGGGTTGATGGAGGAGCCACATAAACAGTAATATTTACACTCACATATAAATATATATATATATAAAATACATATTTTTACTACTTTTGCAGCAGGTATAAGAGTTGAACAGACAAAGCCAATGACAGTATTCTGTAAACACATTAACTGCTTATGTAAAGTAAAGGAAAAGATCTTAATTAATAGGCAAAGTGTGAAATAGTCTCGGTGCAGGGTGGAAGTAGAAGCTAGCTGCGCAGAACTGTAAGCATTGTTGGCTGTCAACATCCTTCCTTCTCTGAATCACAAGTAAACACAAGACTTCTGAGGTTAGAATTTACAGAGCAGACTTTTTTATTTCCTAATATGAGTCATTGGCTCAATCAGACACAGAAAGTGGCATCATCCCAGCCCCTGAATGATGTAGGCGTTAGTGAGAAAGCTGAGAACATAGGAGATCAGCAATGATGAGACTCTCAATATCAAGAGCAAATAGTCTGACTCAAGTGTTAAATGTTAAGATGAAAATCTTCCTGGTGTGCAGTGAAATACCTATTTGCATGAAGTAGCATGTCATTATTTCTTAATCTTGCTCAGTAATATGCACAGTTGATAGAAGCTAGATAAGGACAATTCCCTGCATGAAAGTAAGGGGCATCTGGTGACTATCGTTCATTGCTTACTCCACCAGGATTCCATGTTGGATAGTTGTCACCAATATGACAGGCAACACATCCCATTGGTCGCAGTTGTCCATGGACATTGACATCGGATACACATCAGCCTCTATACATCTTCATGGCACATCTATAATCCATCTACAATGTGGGTTCTGCAATGCAGTGTGGGGAATTTCGAGTCCACCAGCACCTTTCATTGAAATGTCATTGAAATGCATAATTCCTGGAATAACTCACAACTTAGAATTCCTCGGCACCTTTGTATCGTCTTTGAAAGACTATTGTGCACCCAGACAAGAACTATCAGTCTGGAGCTCCCTGTACAATTCCTTATTTGTCACAGACATAGTAGAGAGGCGCAAATAGGTGTGCCACTTTATGAGCAGGGTCCTGGTGGACAGTGTGGTGCCAAAATGGGGCTTTGTCCTCCCCCAGGATCACAATACCATACCATTGCCAGTCTGCAGTCCGAGGTTGTCTCACCCAGGGTAAAACAATCTCAGCTGTCTGGTGGAATATTCAACGTGGTAGGAAGAAGATCAATGCCCTTCTTCAATCTACCAAGGTAAATGCCACTATCTTCTCTCCCACTCACTCTATCTCTGCTACAGCATGCACGTCCCACGAAGACTGATGCTCTGCCACTCACATTATTACTCTCAGCCTCAGCAACCCCAACCCCAGACACCAATAACCCTGCATGCCCTCAGTGCTGCCTTCCCACTTGCTCTAGACTCCTTCCACCTGCACCAGTGGTGAGGGCTGTACACCCACTTTCATCTTCTGTAATTCTTGTATTTCTCATTCTATGGGGAAACCAGCCCACAATAATACAAAAAGTGTCAATTTGACACACTTAGAGAGTTCATTGCAGGCTTAGTGACAATGTCAAGAAAAGTGTAAGTGGATGTATCAGTAAAAGATATGAAAAGATGTTTTTCTATTGAAACGTTCCTCGTGCCATGTCATTTTACTTCAGAGATGTGCCGGACCACAGCACAGTTTCATCTTTTAATTCAATCAGTACCTTAACAGAAAACCTTTTGTCTTTCTTTCAGGTATCAATGTCACAAGAATCAATGACAAATACCACCAATGTTTCTGACGATCTTCTTATCCCTTCATGTGACCTCATTCCTTCTTCTAATCTGGGCCTTAGCCTTCTTGCACTAACACCACTGACATTTCCTGTTCCCAAATTATCCAAGTTAGCAAAGACTTCAGCTTCAGCCCTTATGGTTTCGTTTCTTCATTCTTGGGATGCGAATGTCACCAGCTAGGCCACCATTTGTTGCTCATCCTAAATGTGATGGGCTACCTTCTTAAACCACTGCAATCCTTGGGCAATGTGAGTGTGTACAGTATAATTAGATGGGAGATCTGGGATTTTGACCCAGTAACAGTGAAGTAACAGCAGCATATTTGTAAGTCAGGATAGTGAGTGGTTTGGAGGGGGATCTAACAGGCAGTGATGTTTCCATATGTCTGCAGACCTTTTCCTTCTAGATGATAATAACCAGGGGTTTCGAAGGTGCTGTCAAAGAAACTTTGGTGAGCTGCTGCACTGCATTTTGTAGATGGTACACACTGCTGCCACTGTGCATCGGTGGAGGAAGGACTGACTGTCAAAGCTAGTAGATGGATGGTCAATCAAGTAGGCAGCTCTGTCCCGGATGGAATCTTGAATGTTGTTAGAGCTGTACCCATTTGGGTAAATGGAGACTACGGTCCTGACTTGTACCTGTAGATGGTGGGCAGGCATTGGGGAGGGGGGAGATAAGTTTTTCACTGCAGAATTCCCAGCTTCTGACCTGTTCTTGAAGTCACAATATTTGCATTTCAAGCCTCTGGCCTGATGTTGCAGTGGTGATATTTATAGGCTAGCTGAAGTCAGTTTATGTTCAATGTTAACCTCCAAGATGTTGATCGTGAGGTATTTAGCAGTGCTAATACGGTGAACAAAAAGAAGTTACGGTCTGTCTCTTGGTAGACATGGTCTTTGCCTGGCACTTGTGGGGCATGAATGTTACCTACAACCTGGTCTTGCTGTATGTGTAGCCATGGGCCACTTCAGTGACTGAGAAGTCATGATGTTCCCAACCTCAATAAATTTTTAGCACATCACAATGCTGAGCTCTTCTTTTGTCATCTCATGCCTACATCTTTGGCCAGGATTCTTCTCTTCCCCATCCATCATACGCCACACAATGGCTTTGTCCTTATGTCATCTGGATTCCAGTTACACCCAAACCCTTCCCTCCAGCCTTTTACCAACACTTTTACTTTTCATTGAGAACTATTGACATGACATTGGCCCTTTCAAATTCTACGTTCACTTTTTTCATGCTACTCTACCTCTGAGATGAAAACTACTTTCATGCCTTCTATGATCCTCCTCCTCCTATTTAAGACTGCCCATGCTAATCTTATCCATTTTTGTATTCTGATCCAGTATTATTCTATCATTTCCCTCTGCCTTTTAAGCAATCCCAGCTGTAGTAATGCAATCTCATCAATGAGACCTAAATCCTGCTCACTCATAATTTTTTCCATGCATTTCTGAACAATGAACAGCCTTTCATTTGCTCCTGTGCTTATAAATGGCTGTTTTTACCTCTTTTAGAAGAACTGTGTTCCTCCCTCTGCAAAGCAACAATCTTTAC
This sequence comes from Stegostoma tigrinum, assembly GCF_030684315.1. Taxonomy (NCBI): domain Eukaryota; kingdom Metazoa; phylum Chordata; class Chondrichthyes; order Orectolobiformes; family Stegostomatidae; genus Stegostoma; species Stegostoma tigrinum. Next base: position 27,171,930 of record NC_081362.1, on the reverse strand, counting down.
AACAACTATATAATGTCATTACTATTTTATTTCATCAAGATATTTGAACAGTAAAAACCAAAAGAACTGCAAATACTGTAAATCAGGAACAAAAACAGAATCTGATGGAAGGGTCTGAGGAAGGATCACCGGACCTGAGATGTTAACTCTGATTTTTCCTTCACAGATGCTGCCAGACCTGCTGCGCTTTTCCAGCATCTTCTGTTTTTGTTGTTATTGAACAGTAGTATATAGTCCTAAAACAATTATACTTTTACTGCCCCATTCTATATCCATTAATCTTAAAATACATGGTTTGAATCCTGCAACCTGATTTACCACATCTGTTAACACTCAGATCAGTCATTATCTGCATCTGTAAACATAGCACACAATGTTTTCTTGACTACTTCAATGTCCTCAATATGGTTGATCAAATCATTCTCTCCACTACCTCTTTTCTTTTGAGATTTATGTTCAGAGACTTAGTCAAACATGATTTATTGCCTTTGCACAATGGTTTCTCGTTCTTTCTTTGCCAAATCAGCTCTGAGATAAACTCAGGTATATCTCTTCACCACTCTATTTCATGACTACTTCTCCCTTATCATATCATTCACTGGCTGTAAGCCACTCTTTCCAGTTGCACATCAGTAAAACCAAAATGATCTATTTATTTCATGATGTGGAGGTGCTTATGTTGAACTGGGGTGGACAAGGTGACAATCACATTACGCCAGGTTATTTTCCTGCAGGTTTATTTGAAAACACGAGTTTTCGGAGCCACAGTCCTTCTTCAGGTGTTAGTGAGAGAGGTAGTATCAGACACAGAATTTATAAGTAAAAGATCAAAGGGTCACACCATTGATGGGAATGTACTAAACAAACCTAAGGTGCTGTTAAATCTCTAATCAGCTGGACGGTTTTAACTGATTAATATGTCTATGTAAATATCCGAATTTCTTTCAAGTCACAGTCCTGGGAGAACCAAAGGTTTTATCACATGAAGAAGGTCTGAGGCTCCGAAATTTCGTGTTTTTAAATAAACCTGTTGGACTGTAATTTGATGTTGTGTGATTTTTGACTTTGTTCACCCCAGTACAACACTGGCACCCCCACATCAGTGTTATCAGAGTAAAGAAGAGGTGATATTTTAGGTCAGACAATGCATGTAAGGTGTGAAACCTTCTTAGAATCTCTCGCCGCCACACATCTGCAGATACAATTTATTTTGTTTGAAAGGCACACAATTTATAGACAGTCAGCCAATATGGTATTTTATAAATTCCTACTTTAGAAATAACACCAGTCTGACTCCAAATTAAAACACAAAGAGATTCTAAACAAGGCCAAACACCTAATATGTATTGTCGGACCTAAAATGTCACGTCTTCTTTCCACTGATAAAATTTTTACTTCTCTGAGAACTGTGACTTGAAAGGAATTTGGGGATTCACATATACATATCAATCAATTAAAAACCTTCTAGCTCATTAAAGATTTAACAGCATCTTAGGTTTGTTTAGTACATCCTCATCAATGATGTCAACCTTCAATCTTTTACTTATAAATTCTGTGTCTGATACTACCTCTCTCACTAACACCCGAAGAAGGACTGAGGCGCCGAAAGCTTGCGTTTTCAAATAAACCTGTAGGACTATAACCTATTTCACATTGAGAGCTCTGCATTTATGATCTAGATTTCATCTTTTTCTCAGGTTGCTGACTTAGACTCAACCACATTGTGATGTCCTTTTGATCTCGACCTAAGTTTTAAATCCTGTATGATATTCATTATTAAGACCAAATTTGTCCACTGTTTACTTTTATAATTAGTTTACCATCATTACTGAAAATCTTATACATGCTTTTGTTACTTCACCGCAACTTTTCAAATGATCTCATTGAGCTTTCAAACACTTCTCTAATGAAGTCAACTTTTGAATTCTACACATATCCAATCCAGACAAAGCCCCACTTAACCACATTCCATCATTCTCAACCTACCTGTTTTTAGTGCACCAAATGGAAACATCTTAGAAACATGGAACCTCAGAAACTGAAAGACTACAGCACAGAACAAAGGCTTTCACTCCATCTTCCAGCCAAAAACATCTTGCCTGGTCTCATTCCATTTTCAAGCCTCTTCTCTGTGGTCTTTCAGGTTATAGCACTTCAAGTGTATATCCAAGTACTTATTAAATGGAGTTATGATTCCAGATGATGTTAATAACAGATAAGTCAAATTTCGTAGTGAGACCTGACCCTATAGACCATAAGTTTGCTTTTGCAATTTGATTATTGTGGAGGTTCATTACTAGATGTTGCCTGTGTACTTCATACAAAAGAAAGTAAGTCTATCACACAGAGGAAAAATGCTTTATACATGACAATTTGGAAATATCTTATTCAGAAACTGCAAAAAGAATTTTTTTCCCCTTTACAGATACTTAACCTGAGTAAAGTATCCATTCTCCTTAAAACTTTTTTGCTTAACTGATGCAACCATTCCTTTTGATAACTTTCTATATATTCACCAGATGTGATTGTCTCCATCTCTCCCAGACAGGCAAACTCACTAACCTTTCCTCACCAAACTCTAAAGCTCAGGGCTTTTTCCAGCCATTTACACTTGGACTGTAAAAACAGCTTAAGACTTCTTTCCAGCTCTGATGGCCTACAAAGACTAAACTGCCTTTCTGTTAGTATATATCTGTTTCTGCTTCTGAACAGAACCTACTTGTGGCCGTTGACGTTACTTTCCATAAATTGTTAGTAAAACTCAAACCTTATAAACCCTTCAGTGATTATCTTCCACGTAGTTTATCTAGCCATTTGTCTTAATTCACATGCTTTCTTTGAGATGCTGGCTTCAAGTTGCAGCTCAAAATTACTTTATGACTTTTAAAAAAATAGTAAGCCACCTTCACAGAACTCAGACCAAAAATTCATTTGCCTCTTCCTTATGTTCCAAGTTCCCAAGCAATAATCATGTATTATAGGCTTTTATTGCAATACAATGAGGAATTCTGTCTATGTCACCCTTTTAGGTGCTAAGCTCCAGATTTCCACCAGCCAGTGAATTTTTTTCTCCATTTCCCTGTTAATCTTTCTGCCAGTTACTTTAAACCAAATGTCTTGCGTCCCCTGTGTCTTGGTCTCTCAGCCAATTTACAAAATCCTGTTTATTCACTCTATCTGTATTCTTTTAGTTTTACACAAGTAAATCACCCCTCCATCTCTCCAATACAAAGAAAACGTCCCCAGTCTATTCAAATGTGCACAAAATTAAAATTCTGCATTCTAGCCAATATACTGATAAACGTTTTCGTATGCTCTTTAATGTAATCATATCATAGAGTCATTGAGATATACATGGAAACAGATTCTCATCAACCATGTTTCCAAACTAAACTAGCCCAACTTGCCTGCATTTGGCTCATATCCCTCCAAACCTTTCCTATTCATGTACTTATCTAAATGTCTTTTAACTGTTGTAACTGTACTTGAATCCACAACTTTCTCTGGCAGTTCATTCCACACATGAAATATTCTCCATGTAAAAGGTTCCCCCTCAAGTTCTTTTAAAAAAAGTTCTCATCTCACCTTAAAAATACCTTAATAATAGCAGTTCTGGGCGCCCTATTATAGGAAAGATGTGGATGCTTTGGAGAGGGTTCAGAGGAGGTTTACCAGGATGCTGCCTGGACTGGAGGGCTTATCTTATGAAGAGAGGTTGACTGAGCTCGGTCTCTTTTCATTGGAGAAAAGGAGGAGGAGAGGGGACCTAATTGAGGTATACAAGATAATGAGAGGCATAGATAGAGTTGATAGCCAGAGACTATTTCCCAGGGCAGAAATGGCTAGCACGAGGGGTCATAGTTTTAAGCTGGTTGGTGGAAAGTATAGAGGGGATGTCAGAGGCAGGTTCTTTACGCAGAGAGTTGTGAGAGCATGGAATTCGTTGCCAGCAGCAGTTGTGGAAGCAAGGTCATTGGGGTCATTTAAGAGACTGCTGGACATGCATATGGTCACAGAAATTTGAGGGTGCATCCATGAGGATCAATGGTCGGCACAACATTGTGGGCTGAAGGGCCTGTTCTGTGCTGTACTGTTCTATGTTCTATGTTCTATGTTCTATATGCTCCCTAGTTTTGCACTCCCCCACCCTAGGGGAAAAATATCCTTGCTATTCACTTCATCTATGCCCCTCATGATTTTATAAATCTCGATAAGGTCACCCCTCAACCTCCTACACTCCTGTAAGAAAAGTCCTAGCTTATCCAGTTTATTTTTAAAACTCAAATCCTCCGGCCCTGGTAACATTCTGGTTAATTTTTTTCTGAATCCTCTCCAATTTAATAATATCTTTCCAATAGCAGAGAGACCAGAAGCGCAAATATTACTCCAGAAGAGGCCTCACCAACTCACTGTAAAACCTCAATATGACATTCTAACTCCTATACTCTAAGGTTTGAGCAATGAAGGCAAGTGTGCTAGATGCCTTCTTAACCACCTTAGTCTACCTGTGATACAAATTTCAAAGAATTATGTACCTGAGCCCCTAGGTCTCCTTGTTCTACGACTTACCCAGGACTCTACCACTAATTGTATAAGCCCTACCTTTGTTTGTTTTATTAAAATGGAATACCCAACTTTGATCCAAATTAAACTCCATCTGCCACTTCTCATCCCATTGAACCAATTAATCAATAGATCTCTGAAATCTTTGATAACCTTCTTCACTGCCCACTAAATGACCAATTTGGGTGTCATCTGTAAACTTACTAACCATGCCTCCTATATTCTCATCCAAATTGTTTATATACATAACAAACAAAAGTGGACCCAATACCAATCCCTGTGGAACATTGCTGGTCATAACCCTCCAGCCTGAAAAATGACCCTCCACCAACACTGTCTCCTACCTTCAAGCCAATTTTGTATCCAATTGGCAATCCCACCCTGATTCCCACGTGATCTGACTTTACCAATTAGTCTACCATGCAGAACCTCATCAAAGGCTTTACTAAAGTTCATGTAAACCAATTCTACTGTTCTTCACTCATCAATCTTTTTGGTTACTTCCTCAAAAAACTCAATCAAGTTTGTGACACATGATTTTCCTCATACAAAACCATGCTGATGATTCCTAATCAATCCTTGCCTCTTCAGATGCATGTAAATCCAATCTTTCAGAGTCACCTCCAGCAACTTACCCACCACCAATGTCAGGCTCACAGGTCTACAGTTCCCCGGCTTCTCCTTACAGCTTTTCTTAAACAAAGGCACAATATTAACCACCCTCCAGTCCTCCAGCACCTCACCTGTGGTTATAAATGATGGCAATATTTCTGCTAGGGGACCCACAATTTCCTGCCTAACTTCTCACAAAGTCTTGGGATACAGTTGATTAAGTTCTGGAGATTTATCCAACTTTATGTTTTCTAAGACCTCCAGCACTTCCTCTTCTGTATATGAACTGTTTCCAAAACATCAATATTTATTTCTCTGAGTTCTCTGGCCTCCATTACTCTCTCCACAGTAAAAACCAATGTCAAATATACATTTAGTATGTCTCCCATATCTTTCATATATTGTACTAATCAGAACTCTACACTTTGTATAAAGTTCCAGCTTAACCTCCTGATATATTTTGGCCAATAAAGAAAGGTATGTTGCTGGTCTTCTTGACCATCTTAATAAATCGTGCTGCTGTTGACAGGCTTCTGCAGATAAGTGATCCAAGTTCTTTTCGTCCCTTTGCACTTCTCAGAGTCTTTGGATTTCTTGTGTTTTTCCTTGTTTGTCCTCTATAAATACACTACCTCACTCTTCTCTACATTGAATTTCATTTGAGACTGCCTGCCTGACGGGTTCATTGAAAACTTGTTGCACGCCATGGCTTTCTTATTATCAACCAAATGATCCATTTTTGTTTAATCTGAAATGTCTTAATTATGCCCCCTCTATTTAAGCCTACTCCTTTATTCCTGTTTATAAATTCATTGCATCCCATCCAACTCTGTCCTGGCCTAACTTCAAAAGACCCCCAATATCTATCTTTACAATAAGATTTCTGGCCAATTCTGTAATTCGGTATCCATTTGATCCATTTTCAACTACATGAAATAACACAGGAGGTGTTATCTGTTTAATATTTGCCAAATTAATACATAGGTTTCTCAATTTTGCTCTGATATCAATTGCTTTTCTCTAGCTTATATAAGAGATTTTAGTTAAATGTAAATTTACCAAGTGCACAAAAATCTTGAAGTCATCCATGAATTTTCTATCATTGCATTTGAAATATGATAGGACAGTTTCCACTTTACGCTTCCTACTATTACTTGTATTAACTGTAAAATAGTTTATATTCTTCTTTTGTTGGTCCCTTATCACCACCTTCTCTTTTGCATCTTATTTTTTGTCCTGTTCAATTACCAGTTGTTTCCACTATTGATGCCTTTTTCACTTTTTCTCTGTACCATTTCAACTATCCTTGTTAGTTTAGTTTTTCAGTTTCTTGATAAGTTTTTTTTGTCATCCATCTTTTTCGTAAAACTGCATTACTTATATTTAAAAATGTGTTAAACTGTTTATTCCTAATGATAATTGTAAAACATTTTTTAATTAAATACATTTAAGAAGAATTGTTGTATCTCATGCTTTGCACGTTGTTTTAG